>NW_022196905.1:220595644-220636821 GCF_008632895.1 Mastomys coucha
CCCTAATACAACAACAAAACTCCCTCAAACCAAGAAAACAAAATTAAATCATGCCCCAAAGAAACAAACAAACAAAACAAAACAGCAATAAAGTCTAACTCTAACTAACTAAAAGCATTCAAATCACTGTGGAGTCCATTGTATGTTGGTCAGTAACTCATCAACATAAGGTCTGTCCTGGAGTGGTTGATATATACAGAGTCACTTTGCTGAAGAAAACTTATTTTCCCTCTCCCAGCAGGTATGTGACAGCTCTACTTCAGTAGCTAAGTTTTCATTCATTCATTCATTCATTCATTCATTCAACCTTTCTTTTTAAAAAATAACAAGCCACCTCACATCCAAACTGTTGGGACAAAAATGAAGAAGAGACTGAGGGAAAGGATATCTCCAGTGTCTGGCCCAACTTGGAACCCATCTCAAGAGGAGGCTCCCAGGCTTGGCACTATTACTGATGCTATGGTGTGCTTACAGACAGGAGAATAGCATAGCTATCCTCCAAGAGACCCAACAAGCAGCTGACTGGGACAGATATTACACCCAACCAATGGACTGAAGTTGGAGACCACCATGGTTGAATTAAAGAAAGGCTGGAAGAAACTGAGTAGGATGGTGACCTCTTTGGAAGACCAGCGGTCTTAACTATCCTGGACCTCTGAGATCTCTCAGACACTTGAACCACCAACCAAGCAGCATACAGTAACTGGTCTAAGGCTCCTGACACACACACAGCAGAGGACTACCTGGTCTGGCCGAAGTGGTAGAAGATGCGACTAACCCTCCAAAGCCTTGAGGACTCAGGGAGAGGGGAGACCTGGTGAAGTAGGGGGAACAAGTATACAGGAAAGGAGGACATAATCGTGAAAGCTTTTAAATTCCTCCTCTGCCTGATTTATCTTCCCTCTATTTCCTACAAATCTGAATTAAAACTACATTTTTGCAAAGTATACCTGTGTCATGCCAGGTACCACACTGTATCACGTCATAAAATATATGTTGTGTGTGAGCAACCATTTAGGCTATTAAGAATGAGCAGGGCTAGGACAGGATCCTTCCAGTTTCCTTCTGTGCTCCTGAGCTAATCCTGTGCCACAGCTCTCCGTGCCCAAATCCTGCCAGGAGAGAACTGGTCTTTCATGAGTGCTGTCACACCTAAGTTCACAGCTAAGACCACTATTATTGCTCCAATACCTGGCCCAAGAGGGACCTGTCAGGAGCCCACAGGGCATAGGAGCTATGGAGCAGCAAAGGACAGGATGCTTCCAGTTTCCATCTATACCCCGGAGTTAAACCTGTACCACAGCTCTCCATACCCAAATCCTGCCAGGAGAGAGCTAGTCTCCAAGGAGTGCCGACATACCTAAGATCGTAGGCTCTCAGGCTCACAGGAAGGACAAACTCCGTTCAGAGACAGTAAGATCAGCTAACACCAGCTGGCAGGAGGAAAACCCAAGAACCTAAGCAACAGAAACTAAGGCTATTTGGCATCATCAGAACCCAGTTCTCCACCACAGCAAGCCCAGGATAACCCAACACAATGGAAAAGTAACATTTCTGATTAAATCACATCTCATGATGATGATAGAGGAATTTAAGAAGGATATCAATAACTCCCTTAAAGAAATACAGAAGAACACAGGTAAACAGGTAGAAGCCCTTAAAGAGGAAACGCATAAATTCTTTAAAGAAATACAGAAAAACACAATCAAGCAGGTGAAGGAATTGAACAAAATCATCCAGGATCTAAAAATGGAAGTAGAAACAATTAAGAAATCACAAAGAGAGACAACTCTGGAGATAGAAAACCTAGGAAAGAGATCAGGAGTCATAGATGCAATCATCACCATAGAATACAAGAGATGGAAGAGAGAATCTCAGGTATAGAAGATACCATAGAAAACATTGATACAACAATCAAAGAAAATGCAAAATGCGAAAAGATTCTAATCCAAAACATCCAGCAAATCCAGGACACAATGAGAAGACCAAGCCTAAGTATAATAGGTATAGAAGAGGGTGAAGATTCCCAACTAAAAAGGCCAATAAATATCTTCAACGTAATTATAGAAGAAAACTTCCCTAACCTAAAGAAAGAGATGCCCATGAACATAAAAGAATCCTACAGAAATCCAAGTAGATTGGACCAGAAAAGCAATTCCTCCTGTCACATAATAATCAAAACACCAAATGCACAAAACAAAGAAATAATATTAAAAACAGTAAGGGAAAAAGGCCAAGTAATATATAAAGACAAACATATCAGAATTATACCAGACTTCTCAAAAGAGACTCTAAAAGGTAGATAATCCTGGGAAGATGTCATACAGATACTAAGAGAACACAAATGCAAGCCCAGGCTACAATACCCAGCAAAACTCTCAATTACCATAGATGGAGAAACCAAGATATTACATGACAAAACCAAATTTACACAATAATTTCCACAAATCCAGTCCTACAAAGGAAAATAGATAGAAAACTATGACTCAAGATGGGAAAATATGCCCTTTAAAAAGCAAGAAAGTAATCTTTCAACAAACCCAAAAGAAGATAACGCACAAACATAATTCCACTTCTAACAACAAAAATAACAGGAAGCAATAAACACTGGTCCTTAATATCTCCTAATATCAGTGGAATCAATTCCCCAACAAAATGACATAGACTAATGGACTGAATATGTACACAGGACCCAGAATTTTGCTTCAAACTTGAAACACACCTCAGTGGCAAAAAAAAAAAAAAAAAAAAAAAAAAAAAAGACACTACAAAGGCTGGAAAAAAATTTTCCAAGCAAATGGTCCCAAGAAACAAGC
Organism: Mastomys coucha; assembly: GCF_008632895.1. Classification (NCBI taxonomy): domain Eukaryota; kingdom Metazoa; phylum Chordata; class Mammalia; order Rodentia; family Muridae; genus Mastomys; species Mastomys coucha. The sequence goes on from NW_022196905.1 coordinate 220,598,461, forward strand.
TGGAATAATCATTTTAATATCAAATTGTCTTAGTCAGGGTTTCTATTCCTACACAAACATTATGACCAAGAAGCAAGTTGGGGAGGAAAGGGTTTATTTCAGTTTACACTTCCATGCTGCTGTTCATCACCAAAGGAAGTCAGGACAGGAACTCAGGCAGGTCAGGAAGCAGGAGCTGATGCAGAGGCCATGGAGGGATGTTCCTTACTGGCTTGTTTCACCGTGGCTTGCTAAGCTTGCTTTCTTATAGAATGCAAGACTATCAGCCCAGAGATAGTACTACCCATAATGGGCCCTCTTCCCCTTGATCACTAATTGAGAAAATGCCCCACAGCTGGATCTTATGGAGATGCTCCCCCAACTGAAGCTCCTTTCTTGGTGATAACTTCAGCCTATGTCAAATTGACACACAAAACCAGCCAGTACACAAATAAAATCTATTTTCAACCAAAAGTTACCAAAAGAGATAAGGAAGAACACTTTATAGTCATCAAAGGAAAAATCGACCAATATGAACTCTTAATTCTGAACATCTATGCTCCAAATGCAAGTGCACCCACGTTTATAAAAGAAACTTTTCTAAAGCCAAATCACACATTTCACCTCATACAATAATAGTGGGAGACATCAACACCTGACTTTCATCCATGGATAAATCATAGAAACAGAAACTAATCAGAGACACAGTGAAACTAAAAGAAGTTATGGACCAAAGGGATTTAACAAATATCTATAGAATATTTCATCTAAAAAAAGAGAATATACCTTATTCCCAGCACCTCATGGTATCTTCTTCAAAACTGATGATATAATTGGTTACAAAACAAGCCTCAACAGATACAAGATTGAAATAATCCCATGTATTCTATCAGATTACCACAGACTAAGGCTGCTCCTCAATAACAACATAAACAATAGAAAGTCCACATACACATGGAAGCTGAACAACTTTCTACTCAATGATACCTTGGTTAGGAAGGAAATGGAAAAAAATTAAAGACATTTTAGAATTTAATGAGAATGAAGGAACAAAATACCCAAACTTATGGGACAAAATGAAAGCAGTTCTAAGAGGAAAACTCATAGCTATGAGTGTCTCCAAAAGGAAAATGGACAGAGCAGCTAGAAAGCATACTTGAAAGCTCTAGAACAAAAAAAAAAAAAAAAAAAAAAAAAAAAAAAAAAGCAAATACACTTAAGGGACTTGACAGCATGAAATAATCAAACTTAGGGCTGAAATCAACCAAGTAGGAACAAAGTGAACTATACAAAGAATCAACTAAACCAGGAGCTGGTTCTTTGAGAAAATCAACAAGATAGATAAACCCTTAGCCAGACTAACAAGAGGGAACAAAGAAAGTATCCCAATTAACAAAATCAGAAATGAAAATGGAGACATAATAAAAGAAACCGAGGAAATTTTTAAAAAATCATTTACTACTACAAAGGCCTATACTCAACAAAACTGAAAAATCTGCATGCAATGGACAATTTTCTAAAGAGATACAATTTGCCAAAGTTAAATCAGGATCAGATAAACCATCTAAACAATCTCATAACCTCTAAAGAACTAGAAGCAGTCATTAAAAGTCTCCTGACCAAAAAAGTGCAGGACCAGATGAGTTTAGTGCAGAGTTCTATCAGATCTTCAAATACGACTAATACCAATACTCTTCAAACTATTCCACAAAATAGAAACAGAAGGAACACTACTCAATTCATTCTATGAAACCACAATTACTCATATACCTAAACCACACAAAGACCCAACAAAGAAAGAGAACTTCAGACCAATTTCTCTTATGAACATTAATGCAAAAATACTCAATGATATTCTCAGAAACCGAATCCAAAAACACACCAAAAAGATCATTTACCACAAGCAAGTGGGCTTCATCCCAGGGATGCAGGAATAGTTCAATATAAGGAAATCCATAAACATAATCTACTATATAAACAAACTCATAAAAACCCATATGATCATCTCACTGAATGCTAAAATAGCACTTCACAAAATTCAACATGCCTTCATGTTAAATGTCCTGGAAAGATCAGGAATTCAAGGCCCATGCCTAAACATAGTAAATACAATATACAACAAACCAGTACTCAACATCAAACTAAGTAGAGAGAAACTTGAAGCATTCCCACTCAAATCAGGGACTAGACAAGGCTGCTCTCTCTCTCCATATCTATTTAATATAGTACTCAAAAGTCCCAGCCGGAACAATTAGACAACAAAAGGTCAAGGGGATGCAAATTGGAAAGGAAGAAGTCAAAATATCACTATTTTTAGATGATATGATAGTATATTTAAGTGACCTCAAAAATTCTACCAGAGAACTCCTATACCTGATAAACAACCGGCTGGATATAAAATTAACTCAAGCAAATCAGCAGCCTTCCTATACTCAAAGCATAAACAAGCTGAGAAAAAAAATAGGGAAACATCACCTTCACAATACTTACAAACAATATAAAATATCTTTGTATGACTCTAACCAAACAAGTGAAAGATCTGTATGACAAGAACTTCAAGCCTCTGAAGAAAGAAATCGAAGATCTCAGAAGATGATAAGGTCTCTCAGGCTGATGGACTGGCAGGATTAACATAGTAAAAATGGCCATCTTGCAAAAAGCAATCTACTGATTCAATGCAATCCCCATCAAAATTCCAGCTCAATTCTTCACAGAGTTAAAAAGAGCAGTTTGCAAATTCATTTGGAATAATCAAAAACTCAGGATAGTGAAAACTATTCTCAACAATAAAAGAACTGGGGGATTCTCCATCTCTGACTTCAAGCAGTATTACAGAGCAATTGTAATAAAAATAGCATGGTGTTGGTACAGAGAGAGGCAGGTAGATCAATGAGATAGAACTGAACACCCAGGAATGAGCCCACACACCTATGGTCACTTGATCTTTGATAAAGAAGCTAAAACCATCCAGTGGAAAACAGACAGCATTTTTAGCAAATAGTGCTGGTTCAACTGGTGTAGATGAATGTACATCAATGTACATGTAGAAGAATGCACATCGATCCATTCTTTTCTCCTTGTACAAAGCTCAACTCCAAGTGGATCAAGGACTTTCACATAAAACCAGATACACTGAATCTAACAGAAGAGAAAGTAGGAAAGAACCTAGAGCACATGGGCACAGAGGAGAATTTCCTCAACACAACACCAATGGCTTATGCTCTAAAATCAAGAATTGACAAATGAGACCTCATAAAATTGCAAAGCTTCTGTAAGGCAAGGACACTGTCAATAGGACAAAACAGCAACCAACAGACTGGGAAAAGTTCTTTAAACCCTATGTCAGATAGCAGGCTAATATTCAATATATAAAAAGAACTGAAGAAGTCAGACTCCAGAGAACCAAATAATACTGTAAAAAAATGGGGTATGGAGCTAAACAAAGAATTCTCACCTGAGGAATATTAAATGGCTGAGAACTCCTAAAGAAATGTTCAGCAACTTTAGTCATCAGGGAAATGCAAGCAAAATGACCCTGAGATTACACCTCATAGCAATCAGAATGGCTAAAATTAAAAACTCAGGAGACAGCAGATATTGACAAGGATGTGAAGAAAGAGGAACCTTCTTCCATTGCTGGTGGGATTGCAATCTGGTACAACCACTCTGGAAATCAGTCTGGAGGTTCCTCAGAAAATTGGATATTGTACTACCTGAGTACCCAGCTATACCACTCCTGGTCATACACCCAAAAGATGCTCCAACACATAATAAGGACACATGCTCCACTATGCTCATAGCAGCTTTATTTATAATAGCCAGAAGCTGGAAAGAACCCAGATGTCCCTCAACAGAGGAATGGATACAGAAAATGCGGTAAAATTACCCAATGGAGTACTACTCAGCTATTAAAAACAATGACTTTAGGAAATTGACAGGCAAATGAATAGAACTGGAAAATATCATCCTGAGTGAGGTAACCCAGTGACAAAAGAATGCACATGGTATGTACTCACTGGTAAGTGGATGTAGACAGAAAGCTTTCAATACCCACAGTGCAACTCACAGACCATATGAAATTCAAGAAGAAAAAAGACCAAAGTATGGATTCTTCAGTTCTCTCTTGGAAGAGGGAACAAAATACTCATAGGAGGTAGAGTGTGAGAGAGACTTGGGAGGAAGAGAGAATGGAGAGCTGAAAATGAATGAGGCAGGATGAGGTATGAGAGGAGATGAGGATGATATGCAGAGAGTCAGGAAATTGTTCAGAGTTATGTAGCATTAGGCGTTGGGAAACTGTGGGTAGCCACCAGAAAGTCCAAGATGTCAGGAAAGCAAGTGGTCTCCAGAGCTCAACGGGGAGGACATTAGCTGAAATACCCAACAAAGGAGAAGGGAGAACCGGCAGAGACCATAGCTAGAGGTTAGGCAAGGCCCTCGATTGGGGGAGTAGGAACACTCACCCATCTCCCAATTTTTAAGTCAGAATTGCTCTTGTCTAAACAGGACAAAGTGTGGAGCAGAGACTGAAGGAAAGACCATCCAGAGACTGCCACACCTGGGAATCTATCCCATATGCAGACACCAAACCCACTCTTGTGGATACTAAGTATTACTTGCTGATAGGAGCCTGACATAGCTGTCTCCTGAGAGGCTCTGCCAGACTCTGATCAATACAAAGGTGGATGCTTGCAGCCAAGCATTGGACTGCGCTTGAGGACCCCAATGAAGGTGTTAAGGAAAGCACTGAAGAAGCTGAAGGGGGTTGCAACCCCATAGGAAGAGCATCAGGATCCCCCAGATCTCCCAGGGACTAAACCACCAACCATAGTACACATGGAGAGCCCATGGCTCCAGCTGCGTATGTAATAGAGAATGGTCTTATCTGGCATCAATGGGAGGAGAGACCCTTGATCCAGTGAAGGCTCGATGCCCCAGTATAGGGGAATGCCAGGGCAGTGAGGCTGGAGTGGGTAGGTGGTTGAGGGAGTACCCGCATAGAACCAGGGGGAAGAGTAATAGGATAGGGGCTTTGCAGAGGGAACCTAGGAAAGGTTATAATATTTGAAATATAAATAAATATAATATCCAATAAAAAAAAGATTAAGCATGGCCCTGACAGGATTGAGCATGGCCCTGACAGAACAACAAGCAAATGCTTCTCTGTAAAATCACATCCTCCCCTAGGAGAAATAGAGACATTCAGAAAGCAATTGTTACTTGCTCATCTATGGTCATCTATTACCCTACATGCTTTGGTTGATAATCAGTAGCATCATTGGAGACTCCCAGGCTGCACTTCTGTTATCCTACACTCTTTCACACATTTGTCTGTGCTTTCCCCTATGTTATTCCTTTAAGAACCCTGGAAAGTCTCCTGTACGATATATTCTTCATGACTTCAAAGTATCAAACTGATGACACAAATATAGATTGACCTTTGATCGCTAGTGACTCCTGGGATTATACTTAGCTAAGTACTCCACAGTATTTTTCAGCTTAAATATTTCTGTACCAGGGCAATTTAATCAGGTTGCATAACATAAAAGGAGTACATTCTAGTTCATTGGTTGTTCTTATTAAGTGGAACTGTAGCCAAAAGGAGACAGGGCTTTGTTTAAAATCTAAAGTAGTATAATTAATGACTTTTTATCTGTTTATCTATCATTCCTGATAGACTTTCAAGAAGAACCTCAAGAACATATTTTAACAGAAAAATTTAAAGTTGATATTATTTTTATTATAATTCACCTGGTTAGTGAATAAAACCAAATAAAAAAATTAAAGCCTGTTAACTAGCTGTGCAGTACATAGCTTATATCACTGGTCTCCTGCCAAATATTTACAATGACTTTTTATGTTAATCTTATTGGTTTTAAATGTTATAAAAACTTAAGCCCCAACACATTCAAAAGACCTCTAATAGAGAACAGGCCTCATTTAGGGCTTCATTGTGTCCATTTGATTTTCTTCTTCATTGAGGAAGTTAATAGGCTTCACCAGACTCAGTAAAGAATGTTTAAGCCCATAAAGTGTTGGATTTTTGACAAACATTCCCTCCATTTAAACTGTAGAGAACAGATAACCACACAAAAACAATTTCAGCCCTTCTGAAGTCATAGATTGCCCCACAACACTGCTCTATGGAAAGTATGTTTAATTATTTCCATGAAAGTCTTTTAATAAAAATCATCGTACAATTTTTTCCAAATTTTTTCTAAGAAGTGAAAATAGTAAATCATAGATTTAAAAGTATGTTTGGCGCTGCACTGATAAGGGAGCTAGAAAACCAGAGCTTCGTTGATGGGAAATGATCTCCTACCGGAAGCCCACAGCAGGCAAATGTACAGTGTGACTGCTGATGTCTTCTACACATTTTTGTGAAATTTCAAAGAGGACAGCATGTTCCCTCAATAAGCTCCCTTTCTTATGGGGAACATTTAATTATCTAACTGAGTTATCCGAAGAGGCAGCATGTCACAATCTATGTTGGTTATATGGAAAATGAAGGGAATAAGCAAATAACTGTAATTTTGAAAATGTGTCATGCACTGGCTGTTTCAAAGTCTATTTTAAAGGCCAAAGTAATTGGGAGGCTTCACTAGAAATGAATCCCATATGCAGGTGGCTGCAAGGAAAATTCAGCTGTAATTATAGAGTGATGAAAACGTATCTCATTCAATCATTGTTTAAATGCTGAATCCTCTGTTTCATGGTCACACTCCATTCCTAGTTGCTATTTGATATCAAGAATATGACAGGTTTCACAGTTGGCATTACAAAATTCTATTTGGGAGCCTGATCTAAATACATTTCTTCAGTAAGAAGTCATTTTCTTCTAAATTGGCCACAAACTTAAACGGCCATATAGATAGTTGAAAAGCCATTGTCTTCTTCAAAGGTGCTAATACAATTATATATGATTTATGTATTTAATATATTTTAATCAAAATATAATTACATCATTTCCCCCACTTCCCTTTCCTCCATTCAACCCATGCCATCTTCACTCCTCCCCTTGGGTTCAGTGACATCCTTTTCTCTCAAATTGGTGGCACTTTTGCTTTCATTGTTAAGTATGTACAGAGAGATAGGACACAAAGTGATTATCCCTGAAATTTTATGTGTTCAAGCAACAAAAAGGGATTTATCAAGTCATATTTCTATTTTTGTACAACTTCTATATTTTACCTATTTCTGTTTAAACTTGTGTAGAGTAATTAATATCCATACTTCAATTGGTCTGGAGACTAAAAGAACTGACAATTATCTTAAAGAGAATGAAAAAGTAGCATGTATGGGCCAGCAAAATTTAAATAAACAAATACCAGTGCCAGGAGTAGATTTATGACACCAGAGGTAGAGGAATTATGTCAAATTAAAGGAATGTTGGAGGAAAATTCAAAATGATAAGCAACTAATACATATGAAAAGAAGGCTGTGGGGTGTGGTTTGAGTCTGGTGGAGAAGAGATGTCATTTTCTGTTCCTCCTTCTTGGGCCCATGCTGGAAACTGAGCAGTTGGGTTGAATGGCATTATTTTTGAGATCAAGAGCTGAAGAGTAGCAGAATATTCTTGTATTGATCACATCAAAAGATATTTTGCAACACTTGAAAATGCAAAAATATTTCTAACATCACATGTAAAGGATATAGATACTTGAAAACAAAAATAAAGCAAAAATAAGTCCAGTTTTGTTTTCTTTTGTTTTTTTTTTTTGTTGTTTTTTTTTTTTTTAGATTTATTTATTTACTATATGTGAGTACACTGTAGCTGTCTTCAGATGCACCAGAAGAGGGTGTCAGATCCCATTATGGATGGTTGTGAGCCATCATGTGGTTGCTGGGATTTAACTCAGAACCTTCAGAAGAGCAGTCAGTACTCCTAACCACTGAGCCATCTCTCCAGCCCTAGTTTTGTTTTGTTTTCTTTTTTTTTTTAAGAGGACTTGATGCAAGATTTATTATTGAACATGATTTGGTAGGGTATAGGAGAGCACTGGAAGCCTTCAGGAATGCAGGGCTCTCCACTTATCCAGAGGACCACGATTGGGGATATATTTGACACCACAGCCATCAGGAATGAGCCGCTTCTCAGCAACCATGTCTTCAAATTCATCCGCATTAAACTTGGTGAAGCCCCACTTCTTTGAGATGTAGATCTTCTGGCGACCAGGGAACTTGAACTTGGCTCTGCAAAGAGCCTCAATCACATGTTCCTTATTCTGCAACTTGGTGGGGATGGACATGATGACCTGGCCAATATGAACCCTGGCCACTGTGCCCTGGGGCTTCCCAAAGGCATCCCGCATACCTGTCTGGAGCCTGTCAGTCCCAGCACAAGACAACATCTTGTTGATACGGATGACATGGAAAGGGTGGAGCCTCACTCAGATATGAAAGCCATCCTTGCCACAACTCTTTACCATGTATTTGTTGGCACAAATATGGGCAGCCTACAATGCTTCAGAAGAGAGTTGTTCATATTCATCTGACACCATGTGGCCACAAAGTGGGAATTCATCAACTTTCAAAGAACCCTAGTTTTGTTTTCTTATGCAACTTGTATACACTGGTTGATTTCCCTCACAAGGAGTTGCACTAGTGTTCTTTTCAGGATATGTGTGTCTATACTTAGTATTAAAATATTCTTAGATTGCAAGGAGTGATATAGAGTGGCACTTTATCAGTAATCCTGGCACTCTGGAATCAAAAGCAAGAAGATCACAAACTTGAGATCAAACTTGTCTGTAGAACTTGCTTCTCAAAAACTCTGTGTATGTGTGTGTTTGTGTGTGTGTGTGTGTGTGTGTTGTGTGCATGTGTGTGTGGGGGAATGTGTATATCATAACTGATGCATATCAATGTGTTAAGGTTTTAAATACTTCTATGATTCAGAGATGATGTAACTAACCCTCAAGAGACTGGAGGCCCCAGGGAGTTTAGAGGTCAGGTGGGTTCTGCAATGGGGATATCCACGTGGAAACAGAAGTGTGGGGAGGAGGTATGGATGTGAACAGTCGGAGGGTGGCCTGGGGGGATAAAATATGGAGTGTAAAAATAAATAAATAAATAAATTTTAAAAAAGATTTTAAATACTTAATAGTATCACAAATTTAATCCAGTTTTCATTTGGTCATGATTGTATTAGAAAAAAGTTATGTTTACTCTTTATTATATAGTAAATATATTAATAGATCATTGCTACTTTTTGAGACTAGAATCTTGCTGTATTACCCAGGCTGTTACTGAACCCAGGAGCTTCTTGTTTATACCTCAGTCTTTCAAGCACTGAAGTTATCGGCACGCTTCACCACCCAGAGCTTTTATTCTGTGTTCTCATTTGAAAACTTTCTAATTAGAACTACTGCCCATTTTTAATTGAGATATTTATCATTTTTTCTTGTGAGTACTGTAAATTCTTTATATATTCTGCCTATCAGGCCTTGTCAGAAAGAGTTTCCAAATATTTCTCTTACCCTTAACTGTCAAAGGTTTCATTTGTTGTACAAAAGCTATTCCATTTGTCTGTTTTTAATTTTGTTTCTTGTTCTTTTGAAAGTTTGTCCAAAACTCCTTGTCCACTCTGATGCCCTGAAATAAAGACAGCATGCTCAGCAGCCAACAGAGAACAAGCCGGTCAGTAGGATTCTCCTGTAGTCTGTTTCAGTGCCTTTCTCCAGGTTCACATTTTGAGTTACTTCCCTGGCTTCAATTGATGAAGGCCATTACTCTATAAATTAAAATGAGCCTTTCTCCCTAAGTTGCTTCGGGCCATGGTGTTTTATCATAGCAAGAAAAAAAAAAAGAACAGCTAAGACGGGTAAGAACTTTTTGATGTTTTTATCAAGATGACTTTACCTATTTTGGATTTTATGGAACTCCATATAACTTTTATGTCTTTTTTTCCTAGAAATAAGAGGACTGGCATTAGTGTTTCCATAGGGATGACACTGAATCCACAAATCACCTTGTGCAGTGTGGACACATTAATAACATTGATTCTTCTAATTTGTAAACATGGAGTGTCTTCCCACACCTTTTTCTTTTCTCCACAATTTCTTTCATCAGTGTTCTATAGTTTTCAGTGAAAATGCTTTTAGTTACTTGATGAAATTTATTTCTGGCTATTTTGTTTTGTTATTTTATAGCTAGTATAAATGGAACTCTTCTTTGATTTTCAGATGATTACATTTTACATAAATATTACTACTGATTTTTAATTTGATTTTGTTTTCTGAAAGCATGTTGAATTGATTTATTTGGTCAAATAATTTTTGATGGAATCTTTAGAGCATCTATATACCAGACATCACTAAGAATCAAAACGTTTTGAATGTCCTCCTTTTCAGTATGGCTGATCTTTCTCATTTCATTTCTGCAGTGAAGACAATGGGTATGTGTTGGATAAAATGCTGACAGTGGACATCAATGTTTTCCAGATCCTGGAAGAAAACATACAGACATGTAACATTATATGCTGCCTTAATTGGTTATATTTAGGAGTACATATGTATATACAAATGCATATATGTCTGCAGTAACAATTAGTTAAAAAAAAAGGGGAGGCCACCAATTGAGAGAGAAGTATTCAGGCTTTAAATGCAGAAAAAAGAAAAACAAAAACCACAGGAAGAAATGCTGTAATTAAATTACAATCTCAAAGTTAAATAAAATAGAAAAGGTTAGCAAGGCAGTGGTGGTACACACCCTTAATCCCAGAAGTTGGGAGGCAGAGCCAGGCAGATTTCTGACTTCGAGGCCAGCCTGGTCTACAGAGTGAGTTCCAGGACAACCAGGGCTGCACACAGAAACCCTGTCTCAAAAAATCAAAACCAAAAACAAAACAAACCAAAAACAAAAAACAAAAAACAAAAAGAAAGAAAAGAAATTGCCAATCTAAAGATTTTAGCTATCGTTTGTTTCTTTTGCATGGCTTTTATACCTAACTTAAATTGTGTTCTTGTCTTTATAAAGTATTTCTAAGTTACCTTTCAGGTATCCCTGGCTTGCCCATGTGACTTTTGACCTTTGTTATGTTCACCCTGGTTCACTATGCTTACTTTCACATTTTTGAAGTATTTGTATCTGTGTTCATTGAGGTTGTTGGCCAGGACCATCTTCCTTTTCACAGTGTTTTTATTGGGCTTTGGGATCATAATTTTAGAAGAATTACTGCATCACATTTTTGGCATAGCTAGGAATACTGTTTTGATGTGTTTAATGAAAATCAGTTATGAAACCATTTGATCTTTACCTTGGATTGATAGCATAGTTTTTCCTATAAGACTATTGTGCATCATTGGTTTGGTTAGGTTTTCTATTTCCCTCTGTTTCAATGTTAGTCAGGTAAACACATACTCAGGATCTTTACTTCTTCCTTATAGGATATTGGACATTTGATATGAAGTTGTTTGTAATAACCTCTAATGATAATTAATGTAATAATCTTTTGTATTAGTTGTACAAGCTTTTCTTTTTAAACTCTGATTTGCTTTACCAGTTTTGCTCATCATCTTGGACATTCATTTTAGGCTCATCAGAAAGTGTAGAGAAGGAGACCCTTTGCAGCTGGTGGGAATGTAGATGGCTAGAGTCAACTCATCAAGAAAGCAAGCTAGAGTTTCCTCAGAAGCTGGAGGAATCACCACATGTTCACGCAATTGTGTGGATTGTGTGAGTGAATGGTATTGTAGGGTAGACCCATGAGTAAGCCATGTATTTGATTCTACCTCTTGTTTTTAGAATAGAACTATAGTAAATTATATCTAGCACTAGAGATTAATCTTAGCTTACCTATCTATATAGTAGACAGAACTTATTCCCAAATCATCTCACTCTGGGAAAGTTACTAAGCCCCATTCTCAATAAATCAATAAGAGTAGTAAATTCTCATTAGTACATATGAGTAGAAAAGAATTCAAATCCTAGGTTATAGTTACAGTAAAAAACAAAACAAAACAAAACAAAACAAAACAAAAAAAACTAAGAGAAGTTAAATTACACGTAAAGCAAACATTACATTTTCTATCTCATTTCAGTATTAAATTATTATTCTAACATTTATTGTAAAACTAATCTGTTTTTCTCATGCTTCACCTAGGAGACTGAATAATGATGCTCAAAAGAATCTTTACCGATTAGCCATTATTTGTACTCTGTCTGTTCCATGATTGATAAGCAGCCAGGTATGACCAATGGAATAAGTAGATCTAAAGAGAAAGAAGTAAAGATCTTAGTGGTGGTCAAGGCATTCAGGATGCGCATTTAGATCCAGGGAAACTTCTGTTTCTGTAAATGGTTGACTTCTTCATTTAACTGAAATACAATTTAATTGCATTACCTATAAGTATTGACTATTTATTAATTATTGCTTACTAACTTTGTACTCATTAATTTATTATTAACTTCTTTTTTACAGTGAACTGAAGTTCAAAGAAAAATAAAGACAAAGGCATGTAGTTGTTTGTATGTGCACACATGTTTTTAAATACCAGCCTTTGTCAATGATCAGCAACACCTGAAAATGAGATGAAACAAAATTTAAAGATAAACTGCAAAAGAAATGATCAAATGTTGGAGGCAGGTTTACACCCTAGTATCTAGGGGGCATTTAGACATCGGTGCTTTATAGAGATTATGCTATGCCCAAGGGATTTTTACTTGGCATAATTAGCTTTACACAACTATAAACATAAATAGTCCTTCAGACCTAGATATTAGGTAATTTTTAATTTATCATAGGGTTGCAACTTATTCTTCTGACCCCAATTGGCTTGTAGCCAACCAAAACCAGCACATATGGCCTCAGAGTACAGACTACAACAGTTTGACCTTGAGTTGTATGAGCCAAGGACCTTAGCAAAAGCAGCTTCTCTGGCAGGTGTGAGGCCTCAGGCTGCAGGCTGTGGTAGTTTATTACCATGCAGGAACAGTCTGACATGGTGTCATTTGCTACAAAAGTAGGGTTATGACTTGCAGAGCAGGCAGCACCATTACGCACAAGCCACAGACAGTAGGGAGCTTCTCAGTTCTCTTGCTGAAAGTTTCAATAGTTGTCCATCTTTCTACCTTTAGAATACAGCCTCAAACTGTCACTAGAAGAGTGCTGCAGAATGTTAGTGCACACTTTATAATGATGGATATGTAGCTGGGCATGTGGCTATCACAGTGCTTAAGAAATTTATGGGATGGAAAAGATAGAAGTTATGCACCCAAGAGAAGCACACAAGAGCAAAACATGGACTCTCACTGAAAACTATATGGCCTAGCCCCTATGTTCTCTACAAACACCTGCCCCCATGCCTTCAGATCAGCTTTAGCCCAGCTGTCTTCAGAAGTCAATTTTCTGCTGGGTTCTGAGGTGAATGCTCTTATAAATAGAGGATATTTTTAGACAATAGCAGTTCCATTCCAAGCATTTCATGCCTGTGTATAAGTGCCTGCTCAGAGAATACCTTAGTCAGTACTATTCAACAGAAACAGTCTCAGGGACTGAAATGCTCACAGGGGAATGGAAGTCAAGAGGTTTAGAATATGATGGGGGAAGAAAGAAAACATTCTGAGCTCCTGGGGAGGAGTCTGCTGCCAACACAAAGATAAAAACATCACTTCAGTTCAGCCTTTCCTCAAAGAGACACAGCCAAAGAGACACATGCAAGATACATCTGGATTCCTGCCCTCCCCCAGCAACCGATGGCTGGTTTTCATGGTCAGCTTCACTGGGTTTAGAATTACCTATGTGATACATAGCTGGGGGATTCTGCGAGGGCATTTTTAGACAGGCTTTACTGAGTGTTGAGGACTTACCAGGAATCTGAGTTTCAGAATCTCACAGGGTCCCAGATTGAATAAAGGAAAGGAATAGAGAGCAGGTCAAACCCCAACATTCATCTCTCTGACAGTATCACTGCCAACCCTCTCCACCATGATGAGCTGAGATATCCATTCTGAGGGCCAAAGGGAAAATCTTAAAATTAAAAAGCAATATGTTAGTTATGGCTATAATGTTGGGTGCCTAAGGAGGTACGGAGGACCTGTGAGGAGTTGGGGAAGGGCCCAACATGATCAAAATATATTGTATAAAAACTTTAAATAAAAAAATCTAAAAAAAAATCTTAAATATGTAAATAAATGAAAGTGACACATTAGGTGTCAAGTCAAGAAGGACTGGACTTGTAGTACTCAAGTTTCATCATCAAATTGCCTCTACTTAGAAATCTAGGACTTATGCCTCTGGGCAAGTACATGAGGGAGTTTTTCAGAGAAGCTTAATTGAGGAACACAATGTACCTGAATGAAGGTGCTACAAATCCATGAGCTGAGATTCTCAGCTAATTAAAAGGAAAAAAAAATGAACTGAGCACTTAGATTCATCTTTCTTTGTTTTCTGCTCATAGAGGCAATAACTCCAACTGCCATTACTCTTTCTTCCCATGCCTTCCAAACATATTGGCCCCTCAAGCCATAAGCGAATCCTTCCCTCCTTAAATTATTTCTCCAGGTATTGTGTTACAATAACTAGAAAAATAGCTAACAGCAATTTATGTAGTTATGCATGGAGATAAATGTAGCATTTATAGGTCTTTCCTACCAATTATCATAGCAAATAGTGGGTGGCAAGAAGATACCTAGATTGGTTTGCAAAGCAGCTAAACTGACATGGAGACTTTCAGTATTTCATATTTCCTATCTGATTTCCTCCTCAGAAAGGAGTATAGCAACATTTGACCCCAGTACATGCTGGGATTTGGCTGTAGTCCAGATTATTGCTGAAGATGTTAAGGTTCATCTTATGTCCCAGCTTTGATGAGGGAAGTGTTAGAGCTTTTTTGAGTTTCAGAGTCCTGTTGGAATAATAAGTTAGAGGGGGGAGGGAAGGAAAGATGGCTCAGTGGTTAAAATCATGTACTGTTTTGCCAGAACTAAGTGTGGTTCACAGCACCCTAATGGCAGCTTGATTACTAGTAACTCCAGATCTAGGGGACCCAGCACCATCTTCTGATCTCTGTAAGTACTACATTCAGGTGCACAAACCCATACACACAAGCAATGGAAAGATCACAAACAAAATACTTTTTAAAACCTTATAGATATTGAGTCAAGAATTCCTGAGGACTCAGAAAGTTGAAACTATATCTACCTCAAGACCTAGCTGTTATGAAATATAAGACAGTGAGAGGGTACTTGGTAGGTCCAGGGCAATGTGTGCCCCTTAGTAATTATACCATGCAACAGATCTGGTATAAAGGGGGTTTATTTGGGGGAAACAAGGGGAATGAGGACCTGGAGAAATGGTAGATTCAGACAAGTGGACATGTAGAAAGACAGATAGACAGATGGGAGCAGAGTTATGAGAGTAGAGAAGGGGAGGGGAACAGAAAAAGATAGAAAGGGCGAAAGATACCAGCCAGGAATACATGGGAATGAGAAGTAAGGCAGGCAGCTTTCTCATATGAAACTCACATCTGAAGCACCTGGCAGTGACAGGTAATGACATAACCTATCAGCTTAGTGGAATTTCCTATAAGGTAACACCAGCTACACCACTCTAGGGCATACACCCAAAGGAGACTTTATCATACCACAAGTACACTTGTTTGAGCACCTTCATTTCTGTTCTATTCAAACAAGCCAGGAATTGGAAACAACCTAGATGTCCCTCAACTGAAGAATGGATAAAGAAAATATGATCCATTTCCACAATAGACTAATACTTATCTACTTAAAAACAATTGTTAAATTTGCAGGCAAATGGTAGAAATTAGAAAAAAAAAATCATCCTGAATGAGGTAACAAACCCAGCTGCAAAACATTTGATTTATAATCTGTCCTGCCTGCAGAATATACTAGGATAATGGTGGCACAAAGATTGTGTTAGTAACCAACTGGTGTCTGATTTGACATAAGGCTCACTCCACTAGATGAAACTCGTACATAAGACTACTTGGGTGATCAAGACTCACAAGACTAAATAGCATAGAAATCTGGGGTAAAAGCAAGCACTACTGGTCTAAAAAAGGTAACAATGAAATGACTCCTCACGATATTGCGCTATATTCATAGACCAGTGCCTTACTCAGCAAGCATAGAGAAACTTCCTCCTGTAGCAGATGATAACAAATACAGAGATCCACAGCTAGACATTACACACACACACACACATACACACACACAGACAGACATACACAGACACATAGATACACACACACACTGGGGGGGGGGCAGGGGAGGAGGAGGAGGAATGAGAGGGAGAGGCAAAGGAGCTTGAAACACCCAACTTTAAATGGATTGTCTCTATCACATCTTTCTACTCAGAGTATAGCTGTCCAGAGGCCATGGATGAACTGGGTCTACATGAAAGGTGGGATGGAAATGAAATCATGGTGTGAGAGAAGGATGAAGTTAAGACAAAGTTTCTGATCAAAGCTCAAAGTTTAATATTCAGCACTGTATTCATATAGGGATAGCCCCCGGACCCATCCTTTGTTTCAGCTGTTGTGTTGCAAAGCAAGGTCAGTGGGCAGTCTACCCCAGTAGGAAACTGCAAATATGGTAAGGCCTGAGGTTGTGAAATCATTGTGGCAAGTACTCAAGACCTGTTTAGCCTACTCAAGGTTGGGGGAAGTGGACAATTCCCTCTTTTTTATTTTTTAAAGATGAATTGGACAGGGGCACAAGATTTACTTATTTTCCATTATCCCAGCTAGGGTAAAGGGTGCCTGTCTTAGGTTGGTGTCTATATTGCTTCTTCTTACCTGTCAGAGAGAATAAACATAGCATTGATGTATGTCTCTGTCTTAGGTTCATAGGAGCTTAAGAACACTCTTACCCATCTCTGACTACCAGCCTTCTATAGCACACTCTTTCCCATTCAAACTAAAGCCACAAAGGGCATATGAATATGCACTTAATGCATTTCTTTATAGCAATGAATAAATGCCATGGTAAATAGCTGGTCTTGCTGAAAGTGATCCTGTGTTAAGGCAACCAATCTGTTTAAGTTAAGAGGTTCAAAAGTTAAAAACAGCAAACTTATAATTAATGGTCCAAGCAGTATAGAAATTAAAGTTGTAAGCCATGGGGAAGTGGAAAATCAGGATTCAAACCATCCTTGATTCTGTTCTTTTTCTTTTTGGCTAGTTCTTCTCAAACTTTAGCCATAGAATCCTTTACTATTCTTGAATGATTGATATAAAAGTAACATTCTTCATGCAGGGACGTACATAGTCCTCCCTGTTAAAGGAATAGAAGATTAGGAGCTTAATCACATGCACTAACAGTTGTTCAAAATCCAGATCCTGTCCAATTCTACCCACTGCAAAAGTAACTTCATAAAGAACTGTAACTAACTTCCAAATATGTCTCTGAAAATGTCTATAACCAGCCTTCAAAATGAAGACTGTCCTTTCCTTTTTTCCAATATTGGATTAATTTATAGACCAGTCCATGATTGAGTCAGAATGATTGGTCACATTAAAGGAAAGAGAAGAGTCATTATAACTTCTCCTTTTGATTAATTTTCTAAGTCAATTTCCAGTCTCCATGTTCTCTGTGCCACAAGGTCTAAAAGTTTGAGGCAAGACAGCTTGTCCTATCTTGGATATAGGCAAACAAAGGTGGGACAGGAACATAAGTCCAATACAGCTTTGCTGTCACCATTGTCTGGGCACTCAGCAAGCTCACAGGTCAGCATCATTCTTTGTCTCAGCATCAGCTGCCAATCACTCTGGCAGCTAGCAATCTCCTGTAGCATCTTGTGGAAAAAAAACACAAACCTGCCCTCTTCCCCATATTAAATACATGATCAGGATGTAAGTGGATCCTTCCATTTCACCTAGGCATAAGTATGCCTAGTTGTAGGGTGCTGTAGATGCTCAGCAGAAAGTTCCTTGGCACCCAAATTTTAAAATTTCACAAGTAAAAAGCATGATTTAAGTAATGTGGTGTATTGGGATATTATTTCCCCTTTTTGTTTTTTATGAAGATATTGTTTTAAAGTTCCATAGGCTTGTTCTACAATACCTTGTGCTTTAGGATTATAAGGAATCTCAGTAATATGGGTAATATTAGGTTGTCTACAAAACATCTCAAATGCTTGACTGTATTAGCTAGTTCCATTAACTGTTTTAATCTGATTTGGAACAACCAGCACAGAAAAATAATGCAGGCAATGACTAACTACATTTTTAGTTGCTTCTCCTGTTAAAGCAATAGCAACTAAAAGTTCTGAAAAGGTGTAAATAGTCACATGTACATATTTTAATTTTCCAAAATCAGAAATATGAGTACCATCCATTTGCAATAATTGATCAGGTATAAGTCCTCAAGAATTAACACTATTATGTGGTACAGGTAGAAACTGAGAACATTGAGGACAAGTCTTTACAATTTGACTTGCACATTCTCTAGAAATACCAAATTATAGTCTCAATCTATTACTATTTTGATGATATAAAGAATGAAATTGTATGACCAGTTGTTCCTATGTAAGGCCTATAATCTACCTGGTATAGAAATCTGCTGTGGCATTGCCCAGGGGTCCAGGCAATCCAGTATGAACTCTTTTTTTTTTTGGTTTTTTGGTTTTTTTGGTTTTTTTGAGACAGGGTTTCTCTGTATAGCCCTGGCTGTCCTGGAACTCACTCTGTAGATCAGGCTGGCCTCGAACTCAGAAATCTGCCTGCCTCTGCCTCCCAAGTGCTGGGATTAAAGGCATGAGCCACCACCACCAGGCTCAGTATGAACACTTTTTTAAAGATTTTCTTTATTTACATGTAAATTTCTCCTTTCCCAGTTTCCCCTCCAAAAAACAAAGAAACAAACAAAAACAACAAAAACAAACCCCTGTTGCCTCCCCCTCCCCATGCCTGCCACCCCACCCTCTCCCACTTATTGGCCCTGGCATTCCCCTACACTGGGGCACAGAACCTTCACAGGGCCAAGGTCCTCTCATCCTATTGATGATCGAATTTGCAATCCTCTACTATCAGTATGAACTCTTAAATGTCTTATAAAGTTAAGGAAAAGTATGTTCTCTTAAATTAAGCTGTATTTGTACAAATAACTGTGAATTTTGATAATTACCAGTATCTAAAAATGTAACAATTTCAAGCAATTGTAAACCATGATATATATATATATATATATGTATATGTATACATATATATATATATATATAATATATATAGGCTATCAGTATACAAATTAAAAGCTTGATTTTTTCAACATTTCAAAAACAGTGGTTACAGCATTTAACTCAATTATTTTTGTTGAACTGGAGAGAAACTCAAAGAGAATGAACATGGGATCCAATTAGATATGTTGCTTTCCCATTAGATGAGCCATCTATAATACAGTAAGCTCTTTCTCTATTGGCTATATATGCAAACATACAGGAAATAAAAAAGCATGCTTAGAAGCAAGTTGTAACAACTTGTCTTTTGGATAATTATTATCAATTTTGCCTGAAATTTTACACATGCAACAGGCAAAATATAATTATTCTCCAATAACCAATTTAATTGCTGTTTGGAATAAGGAATAAACATTTCATCAGGTTCTTAAGTCATTCTTTCCAAAATATTTTCATGATTTTATCCTTTAATTCTGTATTAAAACAGCAACAGCTTCATAATAGGGTGTTCAAACTTTACTTGGAGATGAAGAAAAATGAATCCACATTAATGGCTGTAGCAATAGCACAGCCAACAACTGATCATAGTCTATATAATGTATTTGTTGTTAACTAATACTTTCTGCAAAGCTATTCATACCTCACCAGTTAGTTTGAATCTCCTTTAAGAATATCAAACAAAAGCTTAAGTACTCCCATGGTGAGCTTAAAGTGAGGTCTTAGTCTATTAATATCTCCTAGAAGCTTTTGAAAATAATTTAAAGTAAGTAAACTATCTTTTCTCATCTGGATTTTTTGTGCCACAATTTGTATAGGATATAACTGAGGCCCCAAATATTGAAAAAGAAATTGCCTTTGAATCTTCTCTGGAGCAACAACTACTCCAATATTTTAGAGCTTGTTGTATAAAAAGAGCAAAGGCTTGTAGTAAAACTCCATCAGAGGGATAAACTAATAAAATATTCATATAATGAATAATATACACTGAAAGATTCAAAGTCCTAACTTCTTGTATTGAAGCAGAAACAAATTTTTGACAAAATGTAGGGCCATTAGTGAGTCCTTGAGGCAAAACCTTTTAATGATATCACTTCATGGGCTCTTCAAAATTGCAAGCAAGCTCACTAAATGCAAACCTGCCAGTCACCAAGATGCAATGAAATTGTATAAATACAATCTTCTAAATCCATAATAATTCTATATGCACTTCCTGGAATGGCAGCTCGAGTAGGTAAGACAGGCTGCCATGCCCCCACAAGTTCCTAGTTTCATTAACCTTCATAAACCTTCAAGTTTGGAACTTTGTTTTGGATTAATGGAATAACCAATCCCTTGTGTCTAATAACCCTTCAAAGACTTTTTCTTCAATTAGTATTTTAAGATTAGATTTCTTATTAGTAATAGATTAAACCTACACATCAGAGGAACTAAAGCCACCTTGTCGTCTCTTACTATGAACAAATTTGGAAGGTAGCAGATGTAAGAAAACTAAAATAAGTTGAGCAATTCTTTGATTAGCAGGTACAGTTATATGCTACGCACACTCGTCTACTCCAGTCACATCCAAAACATCGGGGATAAAATCCTGATAAAGGATAAGAGGCAATAAGATTCCAAAAGGAGTTCTGTGCCTCCTGGATTTCAGACTAGTCGCTAGTATCCCCTAACTCAGACGTGTTCCAGATTAGTCTTTTCAATCATCTATACGCCCTCATAATTAGGCATAAAGGTACCCCAAGAAATGATTCGTTAATGGTTAAGATTGGGCATTATTCCCTGGTCAACACAATGTTTCCAACTATCCTAGTTTAATACCAAGCTGTCCATAGCTTGCAATTTCTCTCAAAGTACCTGCCTGGCCAGAGCTAGCAACAGAGGTTGAGTACATTCCTTAGGACAATAGATAGTTTACAATAGTTAGAAATGTTTTGCATACTAGAGAGTAATGAAGGGTTTCCCCCACTCAAGGACATTATCTAGAAGTGTCAGGTCAGGTCAGAACCTCCCACTCCTTGCCTCCAGCAAGAACTAGAGAATTAGCATAGGAATATCAAAATACCTCAGCAGGGAGGGCTCCACTCCTCTTCCTCCTGCTTCACACCTAGCTACCAGACCCTGCTGACCTTGGTGTGGGGGGTCGCTTGCCTACCTGACTTCAGTCTAGCATCCCCTGCTGTAACCCCCACCTGCCTACGTGACTCTTATAATTTGCCCTGCTTGCTGTATGCTACTTAATCCTGCTTTTCACTTTGTATACTAGGACTGGGAGAAGAAGA
The DNA here is from genome assembly GCF_008632895.1 of Mastomys coucha. NCBI lineage: Eukaryota > Metazoa > Chordata > Mammalia > Rodentia > Muridae > Mastomys > Mastomys coucha. The sequence goes on from NW_022196905.1 coordinate 220,619,851, forward strand.
AGGACTTGGACGAGGACTGGGACTCGCTCAGACTAAGACTAGAACTTAGATGGGCTAGGACTCAGATTCATGCAATCCGCAGTCCCCCAGGCCCAGAGCACTTGGGCCTGGGGATGCAGCACCAGTTCAGAGGAGATAGCTGCTGCTTTAAACCCAGTATGTTTCAGATAGCCTCAGATGTACCTCAACTATTGAGCTGCCAGATTTACCATCTCTCTTTTGCAATGACTGTAAAAGTCTGATGCCATTTCTAAGAAATACATTCAGATCTAACACACCCTCATGTCGGCTCTGTTTGTCATTTCTTTGCCTATGCCTTGTCGACCTGACTAGGACCCCGTTTCTCCCGTGGGTTGAGGGAGACCCAGATTGGCCAAACCGCGGCAGTTATAATGTCATGGGGGGAAGCAGACATAATTTTAATTTCTCCCTCATAATCATTATCTATAATACCTGGACAGATCTGCAATCCTTTTATAATAATTCCTCTTCAGCCTAAAGGTAATCCTGAGGTCCCTGGAGGCAAAAGCCCAGACTCCTGTAGGCAGGGTTTGAACTCCCATTTCTGGAGTCTGTACTGTGTAGGTGGTGGAATTGAGGCCCAATTCTGAGATTCCTGGGGTTGCTCTGATAAGTTCAGAAATGGATTTTCTAGGCTAGGAAGCAGCTTCATGCCTCCAAAAGCTGTTTGTTGAGTGCCTTAGGGTGTGAGGTTTGTTTCTCCCCAAGGAACAAGCAAGGCAATAAACACCTTTCTAAGGGCTAGTCAGGATGACAAAGACAAAAGGAATGTCACACAAGCCTTCTTTGATAAGCTAGCTCTGAGCTTTTCATTAACTCAAATGTAAATGTTTCTTAATCTGGGCCAATTTCCTGAGGCCTGTGATCATGCTCAAACTACAAACTTCAGCCAATGTAACACTGGCAGTTTAACTATAATTTTAAAGTTTCTTTTGCAATATCAGAGCACAACCATAATTTTCGAAAGCAAAACTCAACATCCAACAAACAATCCAGTCTCTCTGAAAACACTAAGTGAATCACCCCCATGCTTCCAGTTCCTACATATGAATGCATGATGGTGCAACCTCCAATACCTCAATGAGACATTGCCCTAAATCCTAGTCTGATAAATCCGTACATAAGAATTACATAAAATATTATCCCAATTTATATCTTTAGGGATCTGTTATCCTGGGTAGGCTCATGCCATGTGTTGTTGTTTAAAATGACTCTGTAAGACTCTCTCAAGCCTTAGCTTACTGGAGATTCCCTGAGTGAACCACGTGGAGCCTGATCAATGCAAAAAACAAGAGGATTTTTATTGTTCCAGTACACTGGGGTCATCCCAGACCCGAAGGAAAGGTAGTGACCCACAAGAGCAAAAGCATCCACTCTTTATACTTTTTCAGAATATAGGTTTTAGGTAACAGTATGAGTTGGTTATCTATCATTGGTGGAGCCCATTGTTCTTTATGTCCATTGGCCACTCCTGGTGAAAAAATAGCTTTGGCACACAGAAGGAGTGGTAAGAGATCTGCCCCCACTGCGGAAGGGACAACTCCTGGAACCTTTACTCCCTGTGATTGGTGCTTCTCCTGGGGCCAGATGTTACTCAGTGGATTCTTTTGAAATTTCCTGACCTTAAGCTCAATGGAAATTCCTGGCCTCCCAGTGTTTTTCTGAGATGTTCCTGTTTACTAGGTTTTACAACTCCAACTCTGAATTAACAGTTTTAAGGTAATTTTCTGTTACCAATATTACAAATTTCTAATTATACTCAAATAATTTATAAGCCGATACTAGAGTAACCAAGACACACAGAACATATTTATACCTTTAAAACCAGTCAGAAACAAAAATGAAGTGGCTACACACATCGTGTATATTTAGACCAAACAAAATTTTCTTATCCTTTTTAGTTTAATTTCAAGAGGAATAAGCACCTTGTCACTTGCTGAACCCAATAAACACAATTGCAGACTTTTCTAGGTAGCCATTTTTTTTCTTTTCAACATGAAACACAGAACAGCATCATTCAAACAATGAAACAAAAACAGACATAAATTGATACACAGATTGATGCACCAAGTACAAAGTAAATGAGTATATATACTTATATGGCATATAAATGTATTCTAAAATATACCATGTGTGCATATATATGCAAATGTGTGTGCACACATTCATGTATCACATAAATACAACTTACATTCTTATACAAAAATGTTAAATACAAGTCTTATGCATACACATCCATGTATGCATTCATACTAGTGTAAAACACACCAATTTTTTTCTAGACTATGGTATTGTTAGTGATATTTTTCTGATATTTTGTTTGCTTTTTGTTTTTTGACTTGTTTGTTTTAGTTTTTCAAGATAGTTTTTTTTTCTCTGTTTGTAGCCCTAGCTGTCCTGGAACTTACTCTGTAGACCATGCTTGCCTTGAACTCACAGATATCTGCCTGCTTCTGCATCCAAGCTCCTAGGATTAAAGGCATGTGCTGCCACTTCCAGGCTTCTGATTTTTCTATATTTCCTTTCTCATGGTACTTTAGTAAGATAGAACATATTCCAGTGAACAACGTCATGGGTTCACACAGTTTATGTCCTGCTTCCACCTCCTTCCCATGTATAGTTACATTTTGGTCACAAGATAACTTTAAAAACTACAAAGAACTCATTTAAATGTATTATGTGACTCATTTATCTTATTTAAATTTGGCCACTGGTGTATTGTATGACCTACTTGAGAACAGTATACGTACCTTAATTTGGTGTTGGCATTCTATGCACTTAATAGTTATCATATAGCAAATCCCCAACTATCAAGAGTTTATGTGATAAAGATTTGTTTCCAGGTAACTGAGTTGTAAATCTTTGGACCAATTACAGAAGATGAGGGGACAACAACACAGCAGATGCAAGCAATGAGGTCATTTCATGCAATGGTCATATAGTTCATCAAGAAGGTAATCATGTAAAACCTCAAATAAAATCATATTCCCTGTAACAGCTAATTTAGTTAGACCAGCCTTAGGTGAACTACTTTTGCTGCAAGGTAAAATAAAGAGAGCTTGTTTGAAATCAAGTGATTACAAATTCTCTTTGTAAGACTGTGATGTGGTTAATGTGCTCAGAGGAAGAAACTGCATTTCCTGCCCAATCAACAGCTCCTGTTACCTTGCCATTTGAGAGAAGACTTAACACAGAGTTCAGATGTGAACTCTCCAGACTCGTTTTTAGTACACCAAGCACCAGAGCAATGCAGTATCTCCCATCTCTGTAAAGTTCCCCCAGCAGCTGACACCAGCCTGTGTGTACAGTCCTGATCCTGCCCAGAGATATTCTGATTCAATTGACCCAGTAGGCTGTTGAGCATCCTCTGAAAAGCATTATGATGATAAAATATTTCTGAATATGTGTTGCATGTCTCCTGTGAGATGGTTGCAGACTCCTCTTTAACTTCAGGTTTTCAGAATGTTCATATGTAGGCAAGCATAATCTAAGGGAGTATTATGAATTGCCAGGCTATGTTGTATATAAATAGTTCTTCAGAGTCCTTTTCTACTTACTTAGCACACACAAAACATTCAGAATGTAAGTGAGTATACTGATTCTTATGTCGCAATCATCCCAGGCACCATTGTCCCCAGCTTGGGCAATATAGTTGTTTGTCTTCAGCATATATTGTGGAGGGACAGAGATCTAGAACATTGTCCAGATAACTACTCCTGGATTCTAGAGCCACTCTGGCATTGTAGATTTGTGTGTCTTTTAATATTACTGATAAACCCTTTCACTACGAGTGACTAGGTTTTATGTTCAACCCAGGAGCAGTAAAGATGGGGTCCTCTGCTGTTTTTACCTACCTACAAACCATGCTGGTAAAGTTATACTTCCTGTTGGTGAGGGAGTGGGGGAGCTATCAGAGCAGTCATTTATGTGATGAAATATAAGTGCATTGTTGAGTAAAATACTGCTGTGGGAAGTTGAATATGCCTATGGTGTTTAAGAAAACCTGCTGTTTGAAAGAGCTTCTCTTGTTAACATAACATAATCATTTCAGTGCTGCTGAAGAAAATTAAGGACAAAATGTCCATAACTGAAAGTGAGAAATTCCCATTCATCTCATATATATGGGGATTGTCCAGGTATCTTTATAAGCTATAGATAACTTGTAATGCCTTTTGCCAGGGCTTTAGTACTCCTTCCACAAGACTATTAACATTAAGCAAAGTACAACTTACATTAAAATTAACACAGCCTTTTATATGTCTGTGTAGAGGTGCAGCCATATGTGCAGGTGGTTATGTTCACAAACATATTAAGATAACAGGAGGAGGCAGGTTTTCTGTTTGCTTGTGACCCAGATAGTTCTTTAAGAAGTGAAAGCATGAGGGGATAAGAGAGAAAGAGAGTAACAGTGGGAATTCAGGGGACAAGAGAAAGCAATATGGATATTGAAGCACATTTCAGACATAAATATATGAAACTGTAATGAAACTTCATTAGATGGATATAAACTAATAGTAAAGGAAGGTAAGGATATTTAAAAATGTTTACACACTATTATTCTATCATGAAACTTTTCCAGGATGTCCTTGCCAGGCACTTGCCCTGTTCCAGTTGCCAAGGTAGAAAAATCCTGCTTAATTTTTCAATATAATGAGACTCATTTGGCTATCAGACAACCTCCAACTTGGCCTTCATTAACAAGGACAATGACATACTGGCCTCTGCTACTCTTTTTCCCTTCCATTTATTCAGAACTCAAGTAGAGAGAGGAAATAAATGTATCAGCTTATTGAAAGGGAGGAAGGGCTAGAGACATGGTTCACTGGGTTAAATGCTTAGCACACAAGCAGAGGGACTTAAGTGTCAGGCCCAGAACCAACAGATAAAGGTAAGGTATGAGGCTCACGCTTATAATTCCAAATGGGGACGGGCAGATCCCTGGACTTACTGGTTACCCTAAGTGTCTGTTGTAGTTCTTGTCTCAACAAAATGTGGTTGGTGGCAAGTAAGGAATAGTGTTGGAAGTTAGCTTCAAGTCTAGACCACACATACACACACACATACACAAACACACACACAGACACACACACACACAGACACAAAAACATAAGGAAAAGAAAACAGGCATAGAATAGTTACTCTAATAGTCTATAAACATTTTTTGGTCTTTATTACAGATATCTCCTTCAAATAACCTAGAAACAACCTCAAGAATGGTTGAAACAGATAATTAAGCCCAGCTTGTTAGCACATACCTATAAAGCCAGCATTCAACAGGATGAGGTAGGAGGATGATGAGCTCAAGTCAAATCTAGAATAATTAAAGGATCTTCTGTTTCAAGAAACCAAAAGCCAAAATAAAACAAATGTATGCATTAGCCATGATTATTTGCAATCAATGGATATTGGCTGGTTCTCGCACAATCATCAGGTGGCTCAAGTATAATACCTCTGCTTGTCCTTTAGCTGCCTGTCCAGCCTGGGTTTGAGCCCTGGTACCTCAGGTAGGCTGACAAATGTTTGCAAAATCACAGTGTATGAGAACTAACTAGCAAAGGTGTAAGGGGCAATGGTTGGCTGCAAGCATCCAACTCTGTATTAGTAAGGCTTTGGCAGGGCCTTTCAGGACACAGCTATAGCAGGCTCCTTTCAGCAAGCATTTCTTAGTATGACCATGACGAGCTTGTCAGTAGTTGACACAATGTGATCATGTGATATCTAATGTCTATCCTTCGAATGTCAGAGTTAATTGGCAAATGGGACAACAGTGATGATTAATATGACCACTCATGTTAGGCTGTAACCCTCAGAGAATTGTGAATGGTTAGATATCTCTCTTTCCATGACTTTTGCCTGACTATGTAGGACTCCTTTGCATAAGAAGATTCAGGAATCTCATGACATATTACATCACTGTATGACATACAGATCTCGTAGGGTTAGACTTCTCAATGGTTACTGGCTTCTCCAAGCATGTTGAACTTCTCTAGTAATAACTGGATTCCCTAAGCAAATGTGTCTCAAGACACACAATATAACATTTATTCATGACCTAGACTTGGAAGCCCTGAAACATAAACATGATTTGTGTGCTTCTGTGCATACAAAGGGTCAATCCAGTTTTAGTATGTGAGGGATTAATGTCACCAAAATCCCAGGAGCCCTGGTACATTGAAAATATGTATGGGACTGTGAGGGATTAACCCCTGCTCATTACCTTGGAAACATGGATGCTTGCATAAGAAACATTTATTCATTTATTTGAAGGTTTATTTGGGAAAAGTATAATTTGTTCACTTTAATTTGTAATACTTGTCAGTGAAAGCAGAAATTTATCCATCAATCTTATTTATAATTAAGTTCTGACTAAATACTGATTATGGCTTCCTTGAATTTATCATAATCTGTTCAATAAATTTGAGTGCTTTCTTTTTATCATTTTGAAAAGTATCTGCTTTTTCTTGAGAAATTTTTTTTTTAGTTAAAATAAATTCTAAAGTATAATTTTAAAATATAATGCAGAATATGTTTCCTCTACCATGGGAAATATAAACCAATTGTATGGTCAAAAGAAAACAGTAAAAACCAATCTTGTGGTGCTTTATAAAATGCTAGAGTCAGGCCATCATGTGACTTTCCTGGATAGACATATAAAAATGTCTGTTCACTCCATATAGGACAGAAATAGACCACAGAAATACTTTCAAGATCAGCTCAGAAAGGCAGAGTTTATGTGGGTCCCTCTAAACATCTGGGTCAGAGGTTACATTCAGGAAAATGGATTGAGAGGAAGACAACCATGACTTTGAAGAGTCCTGTCACTATGTGAATGATGACTCATGAAGCTGCATCCTCTGACTGAAGCCTTCAGTGACTCTTGGCTATTCTCTAGCAGCCCCAAGCCCACAGCTACAGAATGGAGAGTGGTAAATAAAATCTCAGGTGAGCATGTGATGACCTCGCCTTTCAGGTGAGAATATTAACAATTCCAGCACCTTTACTCTGCAGATACTAGAGTAATCCCTGCTTCATGCTAGCATTGTTATACCCATGGAAACAGCCACATCACAAAATGGGCAGTGGAAAGCAATTGGAAAGGATGAGTGCACATAACACCCTTCCATAAGAAGTGGGCTTCCTGAAGCCCATGTCATTTGGAATGGGTATTCAGAACAGGATTCAGTTTATGTGTGGGGACAGGAGACAAGGCTTTATGAAGCAACTGAGGCTTAATAAAAATGACTAAGGTGACTACCACATTTTTAAGCATCAGAATCTTTTGTGAGAGTATATGTGTCATGGTATTATGTAGAGAAATGAAAAAAGCACCAGATATTGAGAATCTTTTTATATAGAAACATTTCTAGTTGTTTACAGCATGGATTTCTGATTGATGGCTACATCTCCTCCAAGCAAATATTAAGATGCCCACTATCCTTGTATCTTAAGATTCTATCAGCTTGATCATGAAATTTTCAAGGTCACCATGCCGGTCTGCACACAGCAACCAAAACAAGGAGTCAAATGAAACAATGATGAGCTTTTGCCAAGCCAGGGATAAAATTGACATGCAGACTTTAGTCATACTCTGTGAGACAGAACTCAGGAGTGTGGGTGAAGATAGCTGGGCCATGAGAAAAGAGCTAGCTGTTTGCCTGCTAATCAGATGGCAGGGTCCACAAGCACATGACCAATCTCTGCTAAATTCAGGAAAGAGAGAATTAGGCAAAGGCTTGATGCTGAGTATTATCATATGTTGGAACCAAATGCTCAATGTGATATAGTTAAGAGGAAATCCAAAAAGGAATTCACTAAGTCATAAAGACTCTATATCTTTATAAAGGATAGAGAAGGTTGAAGGGAATTCTTTGTGCCTCCAATCACATGAGGGTGCAGTAAGAAAACACCAACAATACAGCAACAGAATGAGTACTTAACCAGTGCTTACCACTCTCTAAATCTAGTAAAGCATTGACAATGGCCTCCAAAGTTTCCAGAGGTATGAATAAAAAAAGCCCATAGGTATTATGTCATAGCAGCTCTATATAATAGGACATAAGAAACCTTTAAATTCTTATCCCTTACCACCCCCATCCATATGTGTGTGTGTGTGTTTGTGTGTGTGTGTGTTTGTGTTTGTGTGTGTTTGTGCGTGTGTGTGTTTGTGCGTATGTGTGTGTGTTTGTGTGTGTGCGTGTGTGTTTGTATGTGTGCGTGTGTGTGTGTGTTTGTGTGTATGCGTGTGTGTGTATGTGTGTGTGCATGTATGTTTGTATGTGTGCGTGTGTGTGTGTTTGTGTGTGTGTGTGTTTGTGTGTGTGTGTGTGTGTTTGTATGTGTGTGTGTGTGTGTGTGTGTGTGTTTGTATGTGTGTGTGTGTGTGTGTGTGTGTGTGTGTGTGCCCCTACAAATGTGTGGAGTGGAGGTCAGAGGACAACCTGGGGCTGTTCTCTTCTCCCACCATGTGGGTCCCAAGGATCAAACTCAGGTGCTTAGGTTTACTTGCAAGAACCTTCACCTGCTGAGCAATTTTTTGACCCTTGTTTCCTCCTTCTTTGCAAGCAAGAGTAGTCCTAGACTGGTGGGAAGGTTGAATCAATAAGGGGACTTGCAGTCTTTGGACTTAAGACTATAAATGCCATGAAGTCATGCTATATCTGTTGTGATCATAAAAAGAGAAAGAGCTACAATAATATGTTCTGGTGAGGTGTGGGGGAAGGGGGTGCTCGGCAGGCCTATGCCAAGCCATCCCTTCCCGCTGAGGGACAACACACACAGATATAGTATAGAATAGAGTTTATTTAGGGCATGGGGAGGGGAGTTAAGAGGGTAGCAGCAGCAGAGAAAGGCAGAGAGAAGGAGAGAGTAGAGAAGTAGGGGCCAGCCATGACCACATGGAGAGAGGAGGTTAAGGAAAGGGAAGAGACGGGGAACAAAGGGGCAAGAGGCAAGGGAGAAAAGCATGAGTAAGAGAGAGAGAGGAGGGGGCAAGCAGCCCCATTTATAGGGCCAGGCCTTCCTGGACATTGCTAGGTAACCATGGGGAGGAGCATACCTGGCTGCTGCCAGGTATCTGTGGGGGTGGAGTTTATACAGAATACCAACATTCCCCCATTTTGGTTTAGTTAAGAAAGAAAAAAATAGAAAAAGGTAATGGAGAAGCAGGAATAGGATCGTCGTGATATCTGGCTGCTTCATGCTGACATTGGGGTGACATGTCTCTGGAGAACCTAGAGAAATAGGTATGGGGGTGTTTATCCAGTCTTAGGAGAGTTGGCTGTTTCTTTGCTGTCCAGGGCCTTTGGAGCCATCTGAGGATAGGTCAGAAGGAGCAGGTCCAGTAAGAAGTGTCTGTGTCCTTGACAGGAGATGGAACATCTGAAGGTTGCTTCTCTGGAGCTATCTTGGGTGTAGAAAACACCTGGACTTGACAAGATGTTGAAGCACATTATTATAGGTAGAGAATAAGATTAAGTACGTTTGGGAGAAAGAACTTTTTCTTAAGATGTGCATTTGAAACCCAGAGGAATCTCACCCGTTAGAATAGGTAGTCAGTGGGAACTTTGGGCAGATGTAATTATCTGGATGGAGTCTATTTGGTCCATGAGAGGTAGATCTGAGTGGATCTTCTGTAACTTATAAGTTTATAAAAGAGATAACATGAATTAGCAACATGAGTAGTCTTTTTTTTTTCCAACGTGTGTGTGCTTTTTATCCTTACACCCTGTGTAGCATAGAAAAACTCTTACGGATGAAACCATTACATTTATAAATTCAGAGACCATACTGAACAAAGGGATAATGACAATTCAAACAATTACAATGACTGTTCGTGTGCATGGAACAGTAAGCCACTAAGGTATTAACTGGTTCTAAGAAACACCAGAGTCTGACTTCACTGAACAAAACAAACAAACCAAACCAAACCTTTTATTCCTTTCCTTCTGAGGGCAAATAGCCTAAATGTAAATCCACTTGAGAGCAAGTCGTTGAAGTAGAAGAGTAGACTTTTATTTTCTGTGTTAGCTACTTCTCTCATTTCTGTAATACACAGCTGCTAAGAGCAATGGAAGGAAGGCTTGATTTTGGCTCACCATTTGAGAATAAAGGCTGTTGCGGCGGCAGAGGCATGAGGCCGCTGATCACATTGCATCCATAGTCGGGAAGCACAGAGACATGGTTACTGGTTCTGCTTTCTGAATTCTTCACTTTATTAGGTCTGTCACTACAGTCCACAGAATGATGCCAGCAACACCCAAGGAGGGTCTTCCCACATTAGTTAAACATCTCTAGAAACACCTTCATTGACACTCCCAGAAGTGTGTCTCCTGGGTAATTCAAAACCCAGTCCTATTGACAATGGAGACAACCATCTCTCATTTTTTCTTAGAGTTTCCTCCATGCTCCATTCTAGAAGTCAATCTTCAACATGAGTAGTCTTTAAATGAGCCTTTTGTGGGACAGAAGGAACAAGATTGAAAAGTTGGGTCGTATAGTGGAATGTTTTATTAGAGTTAGGCAAATTTATAGGAACTCAGATAATGTTAGGACAGTGGCATAGCAAGAAGAGGAAATATGAAGCATTTAATTAATGGAAACATAGTTTAGGTAAGGAGATAATAGATTATACCTGTGAGAGCTTTCTGCTAGCTGTCAATGTAGTCAGAAGTCTGAGAAATAAACAAAAATCTAGCAGTTATACCAGTTAAGTATTATTTTAAAAATGACAGAGTCCACTAGCCAACAGTTCTCTGTGGTATCTATGGTCTCCGTGGAAACTTGGTCTGTCAGTCTAGCTTCCAAGAGCAGAAGGCGCGGGGCTTTTTCTCTGTGGAATGGATATGTGTGACATGGGAAATGGCTTACCTTTATTTTAGCCAAGTCATTTGACTCAGGGTATCCAGTTTGTCCACTGCATATTTCAGTGATTATCATATCAAAATCCAGGCAGCATGTCATAACTGCATCCATCTCTTCTGAGATCTCCTGGGAGAAACTTTAAAGGCTTTTGGGAATTCTGTCTGTCATAAACTTAATAATTAACAAACTTCTGACAGGATGAAGGCTATGGTTATAGCTGAATAGAATTCAATAGCAGCAGTCAAGACATTATAGGAATGAGAATCTTAAGTATATTTTGTCAGGTTGTGTAGGTAGAGAAAAGTACATTGTTGTATCAGCAAAGAGACATATGGCTAGGACCAGAGTAAGAAAGCTGGCAGCAGTGGCATAAGATCATGGTGACAGAAAATGAATTTGTCAGTTCAGGCCTGTGACACAAACTGAGCAAGCAGGCCGCCAGAACAGGCCAGGGGTGTGGGAGCATAGATTGATAAATGCTTAGGCATAGGTGATGTGTTTGAGCAGCGGACACGTCTGCAAGTATCACGCCAGGCCTAGACAGTTCCACATGTAAGAGGTTTAATTGAGAGGGAGTAGGAGATAGTGGCACAGGAAGAGAGGGGAGAGAGAGAGAGCAAAAGAGAGCAAGATGGAGGAAAGTACCCATATATATATATAGGTTGTGACGTAGCAGTCCAGGTAAAGTTAGGAGCTGAACCCAATGGATTCTGGGAATATGGTGGCTGTTGCCCTGGCAACAGGTCTGTGGACCTGCCCATGTATTGCTACAGGTTTTGGATGCTAACAATAGGGGACTTTTTCTATTTACCAGACTGCTGGCAGTATGTGTGAAGATCCCTTAAAATATACATTTGAAGACATCGCGGCACCTATCGGGAGGTTATTGGATTATTTGTACCAGCATCCCGAGAACAGTCCAAAAACCAAAAAGAAATCAGCAAGGCTAGTGCCCCATGTCGTCACAAAGGCCCCCTAGAGGTTACCCAGTAAGCCCCAAGCTTACTGTTGAAAGAGCCCTACCCCAGATCCAGGGTTTTCTGCAAGAGCACCGAAGGCAAAGGGAGCTAGATCTGCTCTCGAGGGAGTGGTCACGCAAAGGGTCGATGTCCTAACTCTGTATGTCAGCTAAGAGACTGGTCCCAAGGACGTGACTGGGAAATGCCAACCCCTTAGCCCCCAGAAAAGAGCTAGTCAGGCTCTGTCTGGGAAACTAGAGGCCTTCCTGCTGAGTGGAGAAACTCCTTATCAATCAATATGCTGGCATGTATCTGTGAGCTTCCGCAGTCTGGTAGTCTGGGCCCATTTGACTGTGTCAAGTCTAACAGACAGGGCCTCTAGCAGAAGGCCTCTGGCAGGACATAATGGTCAGGAACCCACTTTTCAAGATGAGAACCAGGAGCAGAGCTAAGGAGCAGAGGGGGAAGGGCAGCAAGTGAAAAGAAAAGGGCGATTAGACAAACATTACAACATGACTCCAGCTTGTGCTGAAGTGGCTTAAATTTTTCCAGCCAGCTTTTACACCATTCTAGGTACTAGCAGAGAATAGGGTCAGTTCTTAGATCAAAGACAAAGTGATTAAACAAGGCAATGAACAAAGCGATCACACCAGGTAGTAATCAAACAATCCGATAAACAGCATCCCCTAGTCACTGGGTCTGGGGGCTTATCAGAATTGCCAAGACAAAAGGGAAGTCACACATTCCTTGGCTGTGTTCACCTTGATCCTTCTATTAGCCCAAATGTGAATATTCTTATCTGAGCCTATTTTCTTGAGCCCAATGACAAGTACTTGCCAAATTTCTATAAGCGGTACCAAAAGCTCTCTACATTGGCAGGGGGCGAGAAGGGCAGCAAGTAGGGTCTCCAGCAGGCAGGAGAACCAGTTGAACTAGTCTGCTGCGGGTTGCAAATGAGGGAGGAGGGAAGGGAAAGTCAAATGCTCAGAGCCCTGGTGCTGCTGAGCTAGAGAGCAGCCCACCTGGAATTCTCAGCCTCAAGAAAGAAACTGTCTCTAAGAGGGGAATCTCACCCAAAGGGAAAAGTTTTAAAACGAGGGTCAGTGAAAAACTGAATGCCTCCCATTCTCAAGGGCATCACAGGGGTAGCTCTGAGCTCAAGAACTCTCCCCTGGGGCCATGGAGATGGGAAGGGATGGGGGCTTATCGGATCTTGGGCTAGTGAGCTTGGATCTCTTGTGGTAGCTGAGGTGGGATGCAAACCTGCAGAATTTCAAGATCCTAGTCACAAAGCACCAATGTTGTGATCATATAAAGAGAAAGAGCTGTAAGAATATGTTCTGGCAGGGTGTGGGGGGAGGGGGTGCCTCAGCAGGCCTATGCAGAGGCATCCCTTCTCCCTGAGGGACCACACACACACACACACACACACACACACACAGGTATAGTATAGAATAGAGTTTATTTAGGGCATGGGGAGGGGAGTTAAGAGGGTAGCAGAGACAGAGAAAGGCAGAGAGAAGGAGAGAGTAGAGAAGTAAGGGAATGTGGAGAAAGGGGGAACAAAGGGGCAAGACACAAAGGAGAGAAGCAGGAGTAAAAGAGAGAGGAGGGGGCAAGCAGCCCCTTTTATAGGGCCAGGCCTACCTGGCCATTACCAGGTAACCATGAGGAGGAGCATACCTGGCTGCTGCCAGGTATCTGTGGGGGTGGAGCTTATACAGAATACCAACAATATCTATAAAACCTAATCTGGACTAGAATCACCTCACAACTTCTGTGAAGAATGTCAAAGAACTTCCAGGATTACCTGGAAAGTTAAGGCTGAGTCAACAACTATTGCTGAAATAGAAGCATGTATAACAAAGAACACAGTATGGAAACGAACGTTGTCAGTGACCACCAACGGCTGCTTGGAGAGGCAGTGCGGTGCCACAGGAAAGTAGACAATGGTCACCGCTGTCTCTCTTAAGAAAGTTATAAACTAATGTCTTGTGGAAACTTAATTTACTTAACCCTGGTAATTATCCCTTTGAAGACAGACACACTTGGTGACTTTGTGCATCTACCTCTGCTCGACCTCTGGCAGCCACCTTGGCATAGCTATCAGCCAGGAGAGGATTTTTCTGTTGCAGTAAACCTCCAACCCAAATAAGCTCATGCAAAGAAAACACAGCTCGATTAATGTGAATACAAGCTGCATGCCTACTCTGGGCAGATCTTCCACTACACTACTAGATTCCCCAGCTATGAGATTCCCTTCTAACTTTCAGTTTCTCCAAGCCACATGCTTCTGCTCCATTTTTCTTCCTTTTCCTCCATCTTCCTCTCTTCTTCTCCTCTCCTCCTTCTCCCTAAAACTTCTCAGCTCCACCTTCCCTTCTACTGCCCAATCACTGGCTCTAGCCTTTATTTTACAAGTTAAAAATGGGGAGAAGGTTCAAAAGAAGTCGCCTGATTCACTCCTCATCCTAGGCAGACCCTCTTGGGAAAGCAGAATCAGCATTCACATACAAACAGCCCCCAGGTCATCCACAACAAGCTTCTACTTCATTCCCTCAGTCTTCACAGCTTACCTTTTCTCTAGATTATCTTTTAATAGTTCCTATATATGCATCCTTCTTTCAAAGCATAGAAACATTTGTGTCTTCATGTGTCATAAAAACAGTCTCCCTTTAACTGGAGCTGAAAGCTGTACCCAGGAAGCACCAAGACTGTCAAAGCAACCAGAGTCAGGTCAACTAGCATCTCCCATCTCAGACAAAGTGAAAACCCTCTCTAGAGGCATCTGCAGGTCTGTGGATCCCTAAAAGAAACCAGTGATAGAGAGAGTCCCGTTTGGTATGGGCCTCCTAGAGATTCAGCTGCTGGTTTCCTTAGTCAGTGCTCATCTGACCCGTTTCTAAGGAAGCCTGATTCTCCAGCAATTCACAAAGGGAAAATGGTTGCTTAATTACCCAGAAGAATTTCCTAGAAATGCCTCAGTAACAACGCACCTTCCTTTGCTCATGAACTGTGAAGAACAAAACAATTGGAAATGAAAATCAAACTGAAAAATTTACAGTGAGCTCCCTGGTCACAATGAGGCACAGCTTTGAAATAAATATGTGAATAAATCACCCCTTTCTCCACCCACTCCTGAGGCAGTCATCATTTTTATAGCTTAGTTTGCTACTCTATAAGACTTGAGAGTAAAGTGTAATTTAATTATTGTCTTTACTTCATCATGTGTGAACAATTCATCCCTGGGGAATAAATGCCAGAAACCATCTATTTGCTCTGTTAGCTATTCACACCCTCACCTGTGGATCCCTTTCCTTAGTGATGGCCTCATGCTGTAAAAAATAAATAAATAATGGCTTAGGACTTAGACATCTGTGACTCTTGCCAACTCTCACTCCCCAGTAGTGACCTTGCCTATGAGTAAACCATTCTGTATCTCTCCTATAAAATGCAGAGGTGGGCAGTCCAGAGAGTCAACTGATTCTGTTAATCTTTAATTCTGTTTTGTACATGTTAAGGAGAAGAATGCTATGGATACATGCAAAGGTAGAGCAGGTGTGGGTCTCAGGCTAGGGTGTAGTTGGTGATGTCTGTAATAAAATGTTCACTTATCTCAAAGCTCTGAGCTTCACCCAGTAACATGCACGTACACACACACACACACACACACACACACACACACACACACACACACACCAGTAAAAGAACAATGTAAATAAGTAATTCTCAAGGAACTTACTATTGAAGGAAAGCAAAATAAATAAATAAAATCAGAAAATTACTGCTCAGAAGTCAGGGTAAAAAAACAAAAAACAAAAAACAAAAAAAACAATGTATTTGTCATGGGGTGGAAATAAACTCTGAAACTGTAAGAACATTAGCCAAAGAAGGTAGCACCTGAGTTAGGCTTGGATAGATATGATAATTATATTGATGACATAGATTTTGGAGTGGGCCAACTTAGAGTCCTGGATCTAGGCCTAGGTGGTAGCTGAGCATGGGCAGGAAGCAGGGCCAGTTTTGCTGCCTGCCCTCATGTCCTCAGGCTTCCTCACTTGCACCCATCGCTCTAGCACCAACTGCTCTGTCAAGTCAGGCCACGTGGCCCACTTTCCCAAGTATGGCAGCCTGTAAGGGGCTGGGCCAGCTCTCCCACATGCTGCTATTGGTAAGAGGTGGAACCAGATCTCCAGAATGATTCAACTAGTGATGGACAGGGCTAGCTCACCTGCTCTTATGACCCTGGGGCTAAGTCTCCCAAATGCCACAGTCCTAAGGGGTCATGGGGTGAGGGCATCACCTCTGTACCCATACCACTACGTGGAAAAACAGTGGCAGAGCCAGATCCCTGGTGCCTCTCCTGCCAGGGTCCAGGTACAGGGCCTACTCTTCCACGTTCTGCAACTGGTGCAGACAGGGCTAGCTCTCCCATTCCATGACCCTGTTAGCAGCTTTCCTGACTGCTGGAGTCCCATACCCATACTCTCAGGGCTGGCTCACCCACACCCAGATACCAGCGCCAGCTCTACTATGCTGCCTGGGCAAGTCACACGGCCTGCTCTCCCAAGTTCTAATGATGATAAGAAGTGGGACCAGCTTGAAGTGAAAATTTCTGGTCTCCTTGGAGACCCACTTGTTTCATGTGATGTTTTTCTGTAAACTGTCTTAAGACATTTTGCTGAAGTAGACAGATAGGAAGATGTTTTGCTGACGATGTTTGGTTGGTGGGCTATAGGGGAGGTGGAAGCATTTAAGAAATCTTATTAAAGTAGATTTTGAAAACTATAAGCCTACGCCAACTCTCCAGAATTATGCAGCCTGTGAAAGGGTGGGGCCAGTTCTGCAAAGCACCTGGACATCCATAGGACCCCTTTACCCCTGAAGCAGTTATCCTGACCAGGGACATGTTCTCCAGTGGTAATACAAGCCGTGGACATGCCAATCAACATCTGTTGTTGCTGCTGCTGTTGCTGCTGCTGTTGCTGCTGCCGCCGCCTAACAATAGACTGGGTGGCAGCTCTGCCTGTGACCTCACCTTGGCCCCAGGTGGTGAAAGACCCCCAGAACTGGGGAGATCCTTACTCAAGTCTTGGGATGACGTGACAACCCAGTGACTCACGAGAGACTG
>NW_022196905.1:220637407-220647001 GCF_008632895.1 Mastomys coucha
CACACACACACACACACACACACACACACACACACACACACGATACAGGCTAGCCTTGTGGCTGGTGGATCCCTGGGTAACATCCTTAGTCCACAGGCCTCTTGTGCTTTGTGTTGGAGGGCAGGTCTGTGGGAGGTATGTTGGTACGCATGTCTGTCTTTCTTCCTCCTCCCTTGCTAGGCTGCATGGAGGTAGGCCTGGTTTTGTGTATGTATGGCCTACCTGTGTCAAGAGATGAAGAGTAGATCTGTGAGCATCTTGCTCCTGCCTGTACAGGGTGGCATGGTGGAATGCAAGTCTCTGTCTTTCTTCCTTCTCCCACAATACACTGCCTGGGTTAGATTTGATTTAATTTCATACTTATGTAACCTAGATATAAAAGAGCTTTGGCCACCATGCCAGGCATTAAGCTAGGATGAACAAAGGACTACTGTCAACTGAACTGTCCCTGACTGATATAAGAACACCACCAACAAGGTGCCTCTTTGCCCATGGCCAGTGGACAAGTCCCCCCTTTTTAAAATGACAGTTTTTCATTTATTCCCTCATGGCTTACTATGAACACAATCTTTCTTTCTAAAAACCTATTTTAGGTCTCTTACTACAGCAATGCGAGTGATAGCACCTGGAGCATGAGCTCCGAATGAGAATCCACGAGTTGTAAGAAACTGGCAGACAAGCCGGACATGGGGGAAATCGACAGCTTCGATAAGGCCAAGCTGAAGAAAACCGAGACGCAGGAGAACACTGCCAACCAAAGTGACCATTGAACAGGAAAAGAGGAGTGAAATCTCCTAAAAGCCTAGGAAGATTCTCCCATCCCACCTCACCCCACCCCGTCATCTCCAAGACCCCTCTGTGATGTGGGGGAAGAGCCACCTGCAAGATGGACGCAAGCCACAATCTGCACTGTGAACCCAGGCACTCTGAGCCAATGCCACCAGTCTGCGAGTCTCTGAAGGGGACCCCCCCCCCACTAATCGGACTGCCAAATTTCACCGGTTTACCCTGGGATATTATAGAAAATTATTTGTATGATTGATGAAAATAAAACATACCTCATGGCAAAAAACAAAAACCAAAAAACCTATTTTAAAATTATCATTATATTTTAATAGATTCTTCTACATTGCCTTTCTAAGTTCACGGTAACTCTTTGGGTAAAACAGACCACCCACAAAACTAGCTCTACTATGAATTGTCCACCCCTCCCCTCCAACCCCATGTTTCCCCTTTATCAGGTGAGAGTGTGGATATGAGAACTCTTTTCAGGCTCTTTACAAACACACCACACAGTGCTCACTGGTGCCGTCTGCTTTTGAGCTATGTCTATAAACCAAGGGAAGCAGTACTCAGGACAGTGTGCTTCTTTAGCCTTGCTTTTAAACTAAGCTTTCAATCTCTCCCTCCATGGTCTCCTTACAACACTGATAGAGGAATCGGCATGCGTTCTTTCTCCAGAGGAGGACCCCAAACTGGTTTCCTTGAGTACACTCAGAGTGGCATCAGACCAACCATCTGTATCCAGGCTGAAGTGGTCAGGGTAAGAATGTGAACTAATGTCCAGTGTGCACACAAGTGCTTTATTTTATTCCAGGAGGAGTTTTAATATTTCCTAGGAATCGTGTGACGCTTAGTAAAGACGGCTCCATCTACGTGAAGAAAGCATTTGTCACGTTTCTCATGACCTCTCAGGAGCAAGGTGATCTACCTCAAGACAAATGAATATTTAACAATAAGTGATAACAGTATTACCTCTCTCACTGTGAGCTAATGAGGTCACCTTAAAGATGTCCCTCCATCATGAGCTTCATTTCACATGTCAGCACAATACAGGTTTCTCTGTGAAGAAAGCTGAACTGGAGACATTTATTTCTAGAATTTCATAGATATAAAGTGATAAAGGCAAGCAATATCACATACTTAAAAGATATCATGTCTTAAATGCAGAAACCCTAATTGTAGTAAACATGTTTGTGTGACCAACCATGTATGTATGTATATATGTATGTATATGTATATATGTGTATATGTATATGTGTGTATCTATATGTGTATATATATGTATATATGCATGTATGTATGTATATATATATACACATATATATATACATGCACATGTATATATATACACACATATATATATACATACATACATGCATATATTCTAACTTTCATAAACATGTTTAAGATATAGTTAAACAATCCTATTTCAAATCGCTGAAAAACTAGAATTTGGAATATTTTAAGTGTTCTCCTTTCTGCTGGTAGTGAAGTTTAAGGCAGGAGTTATATCCAGGACCACCTAATTCTAAAACCTTTTGGTGTTTTGTCCTTTGCAGTCTACAGCCAGTGGCACCAGTTGCATGTCTTTGTAGCACTTGTACACGTTTTTAGCACTCCAAGCCCATAGAGGAGACTAGTCTTGTCTAGACTAGGAATTGGTTTAAAAGCTCTTATCATTGAAGCAATATCATAGAAATCCTTATGGTATTTTTCCTTTTTCTTTAGTTACCTCAACATGAGGTAAAACTAAGGTTTGTGACATTACTCCTTTCATGTTGACTGATCTATCTAGGTTTGACTGATTTCTAAATTAGTTTCATATTTCCCAGTCTGAGCAACTTCTCTGTCTATGAGCTTAGACTTAAGCATCAGAGATAGAGACATGATTCCTATTGCACTGTAGTTCCTTTGTTCACCCACTGTCTTAGTTACAGTTCTATTGTTGTGAAGAGAAACTATAACCAAGGCATCTCTTATAAAAGGAACTATGTAATTGGGGGGTTGCTTACAGTTTCAGAGTGTTAGTCCATAGTCCTTGGGGGAAGCAGATCGACATGACATTGGAGTATTAGAGGAGACCTTTACATCATGATTTGCATGCAGGAAGCAGAGCAGGAGAGAGAGAGAGAGAGAGAGAGAGAGAGAGAGAGAGAGAGAGAGAGAGAGAAACAGACAGACAAAGACAGAGAGAAAGAGAGACAGAGAGACAAGGAGACAGAGACAGACACAGAGACACATAGACAGACATAGAGACTTCAAGCCTCTCTCCATTGACATTCATGGCACATCTCCAACAATGAAAGGTTTTTCTCTTGAAAGGACACACCCTTTAATCCTTACCAAAAAATACCACTAACTGGGAAACAAGCATTCAATATGTGAACCTATGAGGAAGGGCCTTGGCTGCATGTGAGGCATTGCTAAGTTAGCAATGCAATCAAATGAGGCTCAGATGGGAGACCATGGAGTAACACAATCTCTCGGAGACTCTGAGAATTATTTCACCTGTAAATAAAGGCACTGGCACAACTTCCTACAGTTCTACTCATGTGTATCAAAATTCCCCAGCCAGTGCTTTTCAAGCTTTACCATGCTGTGGGTTTCTAGTATTTCTTCACCTTTGGCAAAATCCTACTTAAGCAAAGCCAAAGCTGGTTTTAACTTAGAAAAATTTAGAAGTAGGAGAGAAATAATATTTTTTAAAATCAGGTTTTAAAACAAAGAAGTTAAGCATATCATAAAATAGGTAATCACATAATTTTAATTTATTTTTATTTACTAGTATTGTTGTGTACATATGAGGCATATGCACAATTGTGCATATGTTTAAGGCAAGGCATGTATATAGAGGTTAAAATAACGGCTTTGAAGAGATGGCTCTTCCCAGCTAATTTATTGAGTGAAGAAGTCTCTTGTTTTTGATGATCTGTGTGCATCAGGCTAGCTGTCATAAAAATGCTTGAGTCTCTGCCTTCTGTCTTGCGATAGACTCTGTATTGAGTATATGAGCACTACATTTGTCTTTTGGTGGTTCCCAGGTAACACACTCATGTGGTTGAGTTCTCACTCCAAGCACTTTTACCTTTTGAGACATTTTACCACGCTTTTTGGAAGGCAGGGTGGAGATTCTTTTACCAGTTTCATGTAAGAGCCTCTCTCTCTCTCTCTCTCTCTCTCTCTCTCTCTCTCTCTCTCTCTCTCTCTCTCTCTCTCTCTCTCTCTCTCCCTCCCTCCCTCCCTCCTTGCTCTGTGTATACCTTTCTAATAAAAAGTATACAGAGAATGCTTTTTCATTTGTTCTTTTTCTTAGCTGGATCTTTTTATTCTTTGTGTGTTCTTCGTTCTTTGCTTATATAATAACTTCTGGTTTCTGAGTGGGGAAAAATCATGAAATTGAAGAGATCTTTGGTTTCTTCTCACAGATGTATTAGAGTGACCCTAGGATGTTATTTATCAGAGAATCCAGTGATTTACCTGATCATGCAATGCTTTAATATGACATTTAATCTTGATTTTTATGTATCCATGCCATTGCTATTATTAAAACCTTCATATGCACTCTGACCCCTACCACTAGCACTACCCAAAACCACACCTCCAAATAAAACCTATCCCAACAACCACCTTTACCCCAACAACCACCTTCAACCTCAATGCCCACACATTACCCTTGTCATTTAAGGAATGGTTTGCTCATTTGTTGTCACCACCTAACTCTTCTTAAAAATAATCTTTACTGTTTGTGAGACCATGAAAGGCAGCCTGTTTTCTGGTTGAGCTAGGTTTAAATCCTGGAGACCCAGTTCCTCCCCACAGTTACCTGGCAACAGCCAGGTAGGCCCAGCCCACTATAAAAGTGGCTGCTTGCCCCCTCCTCCCTCTCTCACTCCTCCTCCCTTCTCTTACTCTCTCAGTCTTGCCTCTCTCTCTTGCCCTCTTGCTCCCCCTTTCTCCACCTTCCCTTCCCCCTCTCTCCATGTGGCCATGGCCAGCTTCTACTTCCTTATTCTCTCTCTCTCTCTCTCTCTCTCTCTCTGCCTTCCTACAATAAATACCTTAAAACCGTGGATTGTCTCTTCTCCAGGATCCAACGTGCTGGAGCAATGGAGCAGTTCTTCCTCTAAAGAGCCTCATCTAATCTCCCGCTGAAGGTCTCCCTGTGTTCTCAGCCATGGTCTCCACCAACCCAAGCAGCCTGCCTGAACAAGCCAAGGACACTCTTGTTCCTGTGATAACCAGCCTGAGAGCTCTCTTCTCCCTGTCCTTTTCCCTTCAGCCCTGGGCCCCGCTGCAGGCCCCCCCACTCTGTTCTCAGCTCTTCAGAGACATCCAGTGGCATCTGCAGTGTCCAAGACCTAGAATCTGTCATTCTTAGCCTCCTTGCAGGCCCAGGGACCCCAGAGCTGGCTCTTCTGTGGCACCCAGTGGAGTCTGTGGTGTCCTAGAGTCCGAATCACTTCCAGCATTTCCACAGGGATCTCTGACTGTGCTTCCCCCACCACAGGAGGCGGGTCCTGCAGCTTTTCACAGCCTGACACCCTCCTGGAGGAGGAGGGGGATGTGTGCAATCAGACTTCCCACATCCTGCCTCACCTAGAGGCCTGAGCCCTGAGGGACACAAGACCCCATTTTTAGCGCACAGCTGTTTATACTATGTATGTGTTTATTTGCTTTGTATTCTGGTATTTTTTTATGGTTTTATGGTTTTATTCTGGCATTTATTATAGAAAGGCAGAGAGAGGGAGAAGAGTAGAGAAGTAAAGGTCAGCCATGGCCACATGGAGAGAGGGGGGGAGGCAAGGCAGAGAGAGGGGAAGCAAGAGGGCAAGAGAGAGAGGCAAGAGAGTAAGAGCATATTCTAGTATTTTTATTTGAAAAATGACAGAGAATCTTAGCTGAAGCAGAGAATGGAGCAACTTAAACTCTTAGTACAATAGTGTCCTTGTAGCTTGGAGTGTCTGTCAAAAGTTTGACACAAATGCCTGGGGGAGGTGATGAGAACTATATAACACACTAGGGGTAAATCGTGCTAAGGCACCGAGACAACTCCAGTTCCCAGTAATCAGTGCTACAAGAGTTACTTAGCTTTGTTGAAATGCTTGCTGCTTATTTTCTTATTATTATGAAGAATCATCTAAGATTCTTTTGAACTTGCAAACTCATTGCTTTAAAATGTCAGGCAAACTAACATTGACTTCAGTGTTACTTTAAACAATACTCCTTCCTAGTCTAGTCGTCTTTCAGAATTCAAAACTCTTTTTAGTTGCCATTTCATAAAGTTTTGTGTTTTTAAATACCTACATATTTTATCACTTCTAAGTTTAAATGTTATTTAATACAATTCCTATTTTGACAACTCTTGCACAGGCTTTTCTGATTTCTTTGTGAAGGAGTATTACACGTTGGAGTGAGTTATTCTATGGAGTTTCTAGTACACAGTGTTTAGAAACTACTACTGCAGATTAATTCAGTCTTCAGAGATCCATCCTGCCACGTCATGTTCCAGCATCCAGAAAGGGCAGTGGGTCTAGCAGCTGATGAAGCAAATGTTTATTTTGTGTGGTTTGGAGGGAAACTTTTCCAATGAAAGCTAATCTAGTATGGTTTTGCCTACAGCAGAGAAAAACCAAACCAAACCAAACCAACAACAAAAACCATAATAGGGAAGTCTTCCTTTGTTGAAATGTGCCATATGGCAGGGAGTGACAGACTGGGAAAGGAGAAAAGATATAATACCAAAGGCCTTATGCAAGTCCCCAGTCATTAAATTTCCAGAACTAGAATAAAGCACAAGTGGGCAGTTTCCATGTGGGTGGGATGGGAGAAGACACTAGAAGCCTCTGAGCAGGAGGTAGGAGGATGGAGCCGAAGCCACAGCTAAGAGCTTGCATCCTAATCTACAGACAGAAGGCACGAAGAGAGCCAGACCAAAGGGGAGATTTCCCAGCTATTCTTTCCAAATATAAGAATATTTGAAAGTGCTCCCACCAAAATAGTTCACTGCCACCTGCCACCATTACCATTATATTTTGTTAAGTAAAGAGGACTATTTCTAGTAGTAATTATTTATTTGGTATTGAGAGATGTGTTCATAAAACTTCTTAAAGAAATACTCATTCTAAAAGAATCAAACTATTTTTTTAAGAGGAGTCAGTCAATGTCACTAAAAGACAAAAGCTGCACAAATTATACCATATATAGCTTATAGTCCAAACACACAGAATAGAATAACTGAAAACATACCATATATAGCTTATAGTCCCAACACATATGGAATTGAAGACATAACTGAAAACATACCATATATAGCTATAGTTCACACACGTAAGGAATTGAAGAAACAAACTGAAAATCTAGTTCTGTGTTTGACAGATATTTGTGTGTGTGTGTGTATGTGTGTGTGTATGTGTGTGTGTGCGTGTGGCCTATGTATGTTCTCTGGTTGGTGGTTCAGTCTCTGGAAGCCTCCAAGGATCCAGGTTAGTTGACTCTCCTGGTCTTCTTGAGGAGTTCCTATCTCCTCCAGGACCCCCAATCCTTCCCTCAACTCTTCCCAGCTCTGCCTAATGTCTGACTGCAATCTCTGCATCTGTTCTGGTCAGCTGCTGGATGGAGCCTCTCAGAAGACAGTTATACTAGGCTCCTTGTCTGCAAGCAAAAACAGAGTATCATTAGTAATGTCATGTATTGGTTTTTGCCCATGGGATGGGTCTCAAGTTGAGTCAGTAATTGATTGGCCATTCCCTCAATCTCTTTCCTTTTAATATAAAATCCCACCCTAGGAATAGCAAGCCTTCTACATCATTTAATCTAGATTGACTTGGGGAAAGTACAGCTTCCAAAAGCTAAATTAAAGCAGATACAGTAAGTAGCATCAGAACAAAAATCACAATAAAGGATCCCCTGGGAGCTTAATTTAGTCTATGATTCTGGACTTTATACAGAAAATATGCTTATTTACCATTAATATACCTGTAAGAACACCCTCTCTTTTCTTTTGTACCTGGTTTTCTTAAAGAAAACCTCTGTCCCTGACCCCACCATATGGCATAGTTGTCTTGATGCCCATTTAATGAGATGGCATAGTTTAAAATCCAATATGGAAAACACATACATCCTCATTTCATATATAATATACTATTCTCTATCAACTATAAAAATTTGTAGTGGACAGAGGAGCCTGGATCCCAGGTTTTTGATTGTACTCATCTAGATTCAGATCATGAATAACAGACCTAGAATTTTAAACCACTAACCCTTGATATTGCAACCTATTAACATTTTTTTCCTCTTTACTGCTAATTTTGCTTTTAGAATAGTCTCAGCAGTGATTGACACATATTGGTACAAACTTTTGGAGGGCAAATAGTGGTAAGAGCACTTTAAATCACAGAATCAAGGAAAGAAATCATGTTAAGCAAAGACATTACAACAAAATTCATGCCTCCATGTCGACACAGAAAGCCCTATAATAACTCTGTGAAATGTTATCTCCAACAAAAGTTGCACAAATTGTGCTTAACTTACCTCAAACACTTTTCAGAATAAACTGTCTTGTGCTGAGTTTATAGAATGTGGGAGCTAAGCAGTCCTTTGAGAACATATTGCAAGTTATTATAAAAGACATACACACCTTCAGCATCTGTTTCAGCCTCTGATTACAAATGATGAAACTGACAATCATTTACACGTACTCCATAAAAAGGAAAAGAGGTAATTAAGGAAGAAGCGTAATCTTTATTCAATGCAAAGAACACCCTCTCTTTTCTTTTGTACCTGGCTTCCTTGAAGAAAACCTTCTCTGTCCCTGACCCCACCATCTGGCAGAGTTGTCTTGATGCACATTGAAGTATTTAATGAGATGGTATAGATTAAAATCCAATATGAAAAACACATACATTCTCATTTCATATATAATATATTATTCTCTCTCAATAAAGGATAAGGAAAGTTTGAATTGTTGGTAGGTAAGAGGCTGCCAAGTACAGTAAGGTGAAGGAAACATTTTGCAGAGAATGCACCGGGTACTGATGTGCAAAGAACAGAAAGAACATGAAGGAAGGGACTTTAGTTTCCCAGAGACCAGGGGAAATGTTAGTAATGGTGGGCTAAGTCAAATAGCTTAGATCCAGGGTAAGCAGAATGGGTTTAACTCTCTTTTTTGTTTGTTTGTTTTATTTATTATTTATTATTTAATTACCCTTACTTCCCCTCCTTTCCCCTGCCCCTCCCTCCCTTCCCACATTCTATAAGCTCATATGTCTAGAAAAAGCAGACAAATGAAAATGTATATACACAGAGAATATCACCATTGGAGTTAAAGGTCATAGCTTTACTCTTTGGCAGTGACCACCATCAACACTTATATTGTTTATCCAGTGGAGAGTGATGCAATCTTATTTGCAGGAAGAATTAATGCTACAGCAATGGTGCAGTAATTTCCAACCCCAATAAGCCCTTATAAAAACCACACACAAACCAGTTATATTTATAAGCTATATGTCTAGATTGGGCAGATGCAATCAGCCTAAGAAAGCTTCAAGATAAGAGTGACTGTGCTTTCCCCATCAACAGCTACTTCCAAAAGGCTTGTTTCCACGAGAAACAATTGCATTGTGATAAGCAATGAACAAAGCTATGGTCCTTCCCTGAAGCCAGAGAAGATGCCTCAAGCAGCAGGCGAGTTGGTGGTTTGTCAGCCCAAGGTTTTGGAATCCTAATATAGGAATTCTCGAAGGACCTGTGACCTGGCCTGCAGGTCACGTTATTCGGGGGAACGAGGAGGGTCACAACCTGTGAATAAAGAAT
>NW_022196905.1:220649122-220649742 GCF_008632895.1 Mastomys coucha
AGCAATCGAGGCATTGGCTAACTTAATTATGAGCTCTGCCGAACGTGGGGGCCCAGAAGGAATAGTGGCTGGAATAGGGTTGGAGGTAGGGGGCTGGGAAGAGGGGAGGGTGGAGGAGGGGGGCCATAAGGGGTCCCTCCAGTGTTATTATTAGTAGCCAGTGGAAGTGGCGGGCCTCGAGGAGGCCCATTAGGGCAGTCGCAAGCAAAATGACCAGGCTGGCCACAGGAAACATGAAGAGTTCCCAGAGGCAGAAGCTGCGCCAACAGCCATAATGGCCTTGATAAACTTGTCAGTAATGGGGTCTACCTCCCGGCACATCTGAATCATTTCATCAAGGTCTTTCCCTTTATATCTGCCCCTCAAGGCCGTTTTGCAGGCCGTATTGGCATTTTTATAGGCCAATTGTGAAAGTAACTTATTATTGGCCTGACCGGGGCCAAGGGAGCTTTCGGCCATCTCCAAAAGACAGGCCACAAAGTCACTGAAGGGTTCTTGGGGTCCCTGTAAAATTTTTTCATGGGTGAAAGAACGGTCCCTGGGGAGGGAATTCTTCTCCAAGCAGCGAGGGCTGCAGAGCTGGAATGGGACAAAAGGCTAAGAGAAAAAGCACTCTGTTT
>NW_022196905.1:220650985-220693696 GCF_008632895.1 Mastomys coucha
TGTTAATCTCCGGGTTCTCAATTAGCTGGGGCAGGATATTTATCTCAGGGCTCTCATGGTTCCAAACAGACTTGTTGATTTCAGTCCAAGAAATACTGGGATAACTCATGGGTTAATATTCAAAGACAGGGGGATCATGGTCATTCTTGCCAGGCACACAATCTCATGGGCAGTGACCGACATGTTTGTGGTAATGCTCTTCTTTTACACAGTAGATTATTAAGGTAAAGTGATAGCCAAAGTCTGAGAGGTAAAACAAGTATTTGTGTTTATTGTCCAAACAAAGTGTTCAGGCCAAGAGAGCAAGCAATAGATTTTATAGTGGATAGAACTAGACTCTGTGGACTCCCTCCCCAAAGCCCGGACAGTAACGCAGCGCTGCGGAACCAGCTACATTCAGAAGGTCCACCCACATTGAGCTAGAAGGAAGTTACTGATTGGACTGTTACACTGACGTAGTTTGGGGGAAGGGTTTTGCCCCAGGTATTTTACCTGTTGCGGGAACAAAGGAAATTCCATTAAATTCAAGATGACTGAGTGACCAGACCTCGTGTCGTCTAATGTTTTACTTTTCCCACGTGGGTACGGTACAGTATGGCTAGCCTACCTCTTCTTATCTATTTCTTATCTTACTCCTATTACCAGAAGAACTCTTTATTCTTTTCATGTTGGCTCTGGATGCCAACAAGACTCCACTTCCTTTCTCTGTTGTCCTCTGTTCCCTTTCTTACAAGGACTCTAGAGTTCTTTGTCTGAGTTGTTGACACTTCATTTTCTGTTTCCTCCCAGATTTTCTGTGTTTCTTTATCAGAATGTGTGACAAATTCAGCTTAGTTTTTATTCTTCTATACTCTATGGAAATTCTTCTATCTTTTTTACCTTAAACACTTTAAATCTTCAATGGGGATGTAGAGGGTTAAATAGGTGATCCCAGAGAATGTAAATATTCCATATGATTTATTACATCATAGAGGCAGATATATGTACATATTAACACAAATCCACACAATGAACATCAGCAAGGATGAAGCCTCATGCAATCTATGGGATTTGTGTGATCAAAGACTGTAAATGTAGGACCGTCATTGACAGCAATAGTCACACCACACCAAGGATACTGAGAATGGGGGACTGTTTTTGTGCATGGACATGGGGTATATAAGGTATCTGGGAACTGAATCTGGGGATATGGAGAGACAAAGACAGAATGACAATGGAACAAAATCAAATATGTAGATCAATAAAGTGCAATAGAGCAGTGGTTCCTCAACCTGTGGGCCATGACCCTTTTGGGAGTCAAATGACCCTTTCATAACAGTCACCTAAGATCGTGGGAAAACAGATATTTACATTGTGATTCACAACAGTAGAAAAATTACAATTATGAAATAGCAACAATCTAAGTGTGCTCTTTGGTTGGTGGTTTGGTTCCCTGGAAGCTCTGGGGGATATGGTTAGTTAATGTTGTTCTTCCAATAGGGTTGCAGATCTCTTTGGCTCCTGCAGTCCTTTCTCTAGCTTTTCCATTGAGGTCCCCATGCTCGGTCCAGTGGTTGACTGCAAGCATCCCCCTCTGTGTTTGTCGGGCTCTGGCAGAGCCTCTCAGGGGACAGCCATGTCAGGCTCCTGTCAACTTTGCTTGATTTTATTTCTTCTCCTTCTCTTTCTCCTTCTTCTTCTTCTCCTCTTTATTTTAGGGGACTTTTTTACTCTAATGTAAGAATGAATGAATGGGTTCAGATTTGTGTGGGTGGGGAAATGGGGAGATTAGGAGGTGTTGGGGGAGGGGAACCTAATACAAATATATTGTATAAAATATATTTTAATAAAATAGAATTTCCTCTATGACTAAAAAAAAGAAATAGCAACAAAAATAATTTTATGGCCAGGAGTCACCACAGCATGAGGAACCATAATAAAAGGTTTCAGCATTAGGAAGGTTGAGAACCACTGCCATAGAGGACCTAGAGGCAAATGCACAGCCATGTCCACCTAAATTGTAACAGATGTGTAAGAAATATACACTGGACAAAATATACCTTATCAGTAAATTGTACAGGCAAAAAGTGATACTAACTCAAAATAATGAAATAAGATGCATATCCAACTTCTTGCACAGAAAATAAACCAAAAGTGACCCAGCAGCTTTAACTCAGAGCCTGACACTAGTGGAGTGAAAGGTGGAGAGGCCTTGTCAGGATGCAAATGTATGAAATATGCATATGTGCATATAATTTAAAAATTCCTCATAACAAAAGAAATTATCATCAGGGTGAAAATATAAACTATAGAATACAAAAATATCTCTGCTATTCTATAAAAGGTTAATATCTAGAATACACAAAGATCTCAAACTAAAAAAAAAATGCTAACCATTAAATTAGCCCATGAAATTAACTGAGTTTCCAAAAGAAAAACATACAAGTAGCCAAAAAGCATTTTTAATGTTTAGTACCTTTATCCATCAGGAAAATGAGAATTACAAGTACTCCAAGATCCCATCTTATCCTGGTACAAGTGGCTAACATAAAACATTCAAGCAAATGAACAATTCGAATGGTAATAAATGTTAGCAAGAATGTAGGAAAATAACAGAATAGCTCGAGAATGATCTCTAGTTCTGTTGCTAATACTCTTCCCCTCTGGAACCTCGTCAGCTGGTTCTCCCAGTTCACATTGTTCTCAGTACTACAGTCTGCTGAGCTTTTATCAGAATTGTCCATTCAGCCTTGC
This sequence comes from Mastomys coucha, assembly GCF_008632895.1. Lineage (NCBI taxonomy): Eukaryota > Metazoa > Chordata > Mammalia > Rodentia > Muridae > Mastomys > Mastomys coucha. The sequence goes on from NW_022196905.1 coordinate 220,653,719, forward strand.
TGACAGTATTTTCTTAGGCCAAAGTCTCAGAGTCTTCCACATTCCTTCACAAGACACCATGATCAGGCCTGTCACAGAAATAGTCCACTCCTTAGTACCAACTTCTGTCTTAGTCACATTTCTATTGCTCTGAAGAGACACTGTGATCAAAGCAACTAAACAGTAGAAATAAATAGTTTAGGTCTCTTAGTTTCAGGGGATTAGAATCCATGGCCATCATGGAGAGACATGGTAGCAAGCAGACAGGGGCAATGCTATAATAATAACTGAGAACATCTTTACTTACAAGTAGGGATCTAACTGGGAGTGGCCTGGGTTTTTGAAACCTCAAAGCCCATTCCCAACAACCCTTTCCCTCCAACAATGTCACACCTCTTAATCCTTCTGAGAAACTCCACCACCAAGGGAACAAGTATTCAAACAAATATGAGTCTATGGGGGAACGTTCTCATTCAAGCTACCACAAGGATGATGTGTTCAATTTGAAAACTCTGAACTTCACAACAGAGATGGAATTACTGTTGAGGTTTGTTTATGCTTTCTGCTAGCCATATCTACTGCTAGGAAATGTTGGTGGGCATCTACATATTTAAAAATGCTTCCATGTCTTAATAACATGTAGAAAGTCCTAAGTGTCAGGACTGACCCACATAGAGAGGGCAAGGTGAAAGTGCAACATTTGTGCATAGGAGAGTGAAGAATTGGCTGGTAACATTTCAGACAAGTCCCCTGTGGTGTGCCCATTCCTCAGAGCTAAGCTCAGAAATCTTCCCCTCCTCAAAGACCAGGGTGTCACAAACCTTAGTTATGTTAATTGAAATAGGAGACTGAATTTAACTGGAGGAATACCAAATTCACTTTCTCCTAGAAATGCTTCTAAATTATTACTTTTTATTATTTATTATTATTATTATTATTTATTTTATTTATTGTTATTATTATTATTAATAGTAGTAGTAGTAGTAGTAGAATTTTCTTTTTCAGAGGAGACAATAACTTCCTGAGAGGTAAGTACCAGTTCTGGGAAAATTTTGGTTTATTGTCCAATGAAGCCATTATAGACAGACAGGCCTAGAAATAGACTTAATAAGAACAGAATTCCTTCTCACACTATGGTTTCTTTCTCACAAGGAACCTAGAATTCTTGGTCTGTGTGAGTGACACTCAATAAAGAACTTTGAGAAATAACTGCTAGCCACTCATTGTCCTCCATTTACCCACTGACCCAAAGATGTATGTTAGGTCCAAAGGGTAAAACTTCTAACACACACAAAGGGCAGGCCCACTGATTAGGCCCAAGATGACAGCCTTGGCTCAGCTCAAGATGGATTATAGAATAATTGATAGTATAGAGATAAAAGCCTACAGTCAGCATTCCTAGGGAACCTGTGAAGAGGGTTTCTGCCTTCCAAAAGGCCACTTTCTTTGAGTATACCTGTGGTTGCGTATTAAAGCCCACGAAAACCTCCAGACTCCTTCTGTCCCTATGCACATGTATTTGGACTACATTGACTTACTAAATTTTAAAATTAGTTGTAAATTTCAAAGTGTGCATTAGCCTTCTGGTTCTTCTCACACTCTTCTGCATCCTGCATATACCAGCTGCTGCTTCAGTTCATGGGGTTCCCTTCCCTCGGATGCTCATCTTCCTTATACCACCATGATTTTCTACACCCTGTTATTAAACCTTGGCTATAGCCAGTCTACTTCTTTTGCTCTCAGCTTTTAGACTTGCCCAAAAACATCTGGCTTGGTTTCTCTCTCTCTGTCTCTTTCTGTGTCTCTGTCTCTCTTTCTCTGTCTCTGTGTCTGTCTCTGTCTCTGTCTCTCTCTCATTCCCACAACACAAACCTTCCCCCTAACCATGGGATGGCCATTTAGGTGGTTTCTTTACTGTGTACTCGTTGATCCCTTCGTAATTTTCTTTAACTTTTGTTATTTCAAAATTATTTAATTTTGAAACAAACAAAACAATTGCATAATGATTTAGTAATTGTAACTGTAGACTATATATGTAACAACCAACTAATCCAATCCAGCCCTCTTGAACAAGGAAGTTTAGGTTATTGTGAATATGTGATATTTCAAAACATACCGATCAACTCAGGAAAATTAACACTTTTGTCTTGTTATTATTACTTTAAGTTTAGAACTTGTCTTTGTTACCTTTTCCTGTGAAGGACAAAAGGGCTTATTTTGGTTCACAGTCCATAAGAGAAGCAACTGCAGCAGGAACTTGAAAGCTCTGGTCTTATTGTCTCTATAGAAAAGAAGCAAAAAGCAATGAGTGCTTGATTCAGCTCACATTTATATTAGTCAGGTAAGAATCTCGGTCAGGGAATAGTACCGCTCACAGTGGGTATGCTCTCTGCTTCAATTAACCCACATAAATAATCATCCGAAGGCTTGCCCAGGTGCACACCCCTTAGGTAATTTTAGATACTATCAAATTGGTGACTCATATTTACAATCACAGACTAATCAAACTCCTTTATTCATTGATAAAATTTATAGTTGATTTTAAAGCATATGAATACGAGCTATAATTTTTAAGTGCTAATTTATCATACAACATGCTTTTTAGTTTGCAGGTACTCTTTAATTTGGTTGCCTTACTATTTAGTTCAGTAGTTTTTAAGCTTTAGTGCACACTCTCACATAGGGAGCTTTTCAAACTGATTGGTAAATTTCTAGCTCTCTATAACTGGAGTGGAGCTTAATTTTTTTCACTTCTATTGAAAGTTTCCAATGATATTGATGATACTTGCCTAGTCCATAGTTTTGAGCAGCAGAAAATCCTTAGTTGGGATTAGTTTAATTTAACACCTAGAAGGAAATCCAGAGTTGAAGCAGAAAGCTGTTTGATAAAAAGTTTTAAAAGAAATCACAAGATTCATACTTATATGCAATGTAAGTGCCAGAGATTTCAAAATATAGAGTGTATTTGTTGTGATGGTAAAAAGCATATTTCAGTCAATGACTGATTCGGTGAGGTCAACTGAAATCTCTGTGATGAATTTTGTTTGAGAAGCAAGATTTCATTTGTTGTCTGTTCATTGCAAAGGTTCAAACCCTAAGGTCACATAATGAAAAAGTAAAAGGAGAAAACTTCCAGTAGTGACAGTGTTAGCAGCTTCTGTGCCTGGAGGGGAGTAGAAAAGTTCCCTTTCAGACGAAGACGTGTGTATTTCCTGTGCTTTCCCGTTAAGTGGTAAATCATTTTGTGAGATGGTTATTATCTCTCTAAGACACTCTAATAACAATGCCAGATTAATAAAAATTCAATGTCCCTCAGCTCTTGCGAAGTTTTGTTCTACATTGTGCTTGAGTATATCCTGAGTTCAAGTCCAGTGATTGCCAACATATCCTACAGAGGATAAGACCAAAAAAGTATCTGCTCATCAAAACCTAAAGGATATGTTTGAGACATAAACCTGCAAGTTCAAGGTCCTTTCAACTCTGCATGTGCATCTGGAGAGAGAAAGTGAACAGAGAAATGGAAGCCGACACGCTCGGCTGGAGGGAGAAGCTGACATCTTTCCGATTGTTCTTGTTCTTCCCTGCAGGAGACATGTGAAGTTTGAATTTCAAATTAGTTTCACTATCTCAAGGCTAATAATATCTGCACTCTGTTCTGATGGCTGGGACCTAAATGTTCCTTGAGTGCCTAATGATACCTACCCCAGAGGCTGTGTGTGGTCTTACATATTTTCCAGCAGTCATCTCAGATGGTTATTTCTATCTCATTTTTAGAGCTAGGAAACTGAGCCTCTGTAGGCTACTGGCTGTCTTTAAAGATAGAGGAGTGATCTGACTCCTATTCTTTTTTCCCCAAACCCCATGCAACTGTCCCTTCCACCTAATCTTAAAATCTACCCAAAGCTTTATATTTTTCATAGCTTAAATCAGGGCTATTTGAACATGGCTGTCTCTGCCCTGACCTGTGTTTTCATTTACAGGACACTTGGATCTTCATGGAATGGCCACTTAAGTCTACAAGACACACTTGCTTTCAACCCTATTTCAGGATTAACTTCTCTCTGATCTTAGCTTTTACAAAACATACACTAAAATATTTCATCTAAACACTAACAATACAATATATAAAACAATAGGAATTTAAATAGTTTTCAACATTCTTGTTATGAAACTAAAAGAGAATATTGAAACATATTTGAACTTGAAAATATAATTTAACAATTGAAACTTTAAAGTTGAGGGAGACTTGAGAATATGATATGTTTTTTAAAAACCAAAACCCAATATCAAGTAATTCTGAAAAGAAAAATTAAACAATTTCAGTGAAAATTATAAGCCAGTTAGTAGACACATCTGCTACGATTACCCAAAATGCAAATTTTTAAATGTATAAGTATTGGAAAGGAAAATTAGTTATTGTTATTGATTTTGATTGACATGATTATATACCAGTGAAGAAATTCAAAACCACTGTCAAAATTAATAATATGTGTGTATAGAAAGCTGTTAAAGAGGGAAAACTGAAAAGGAATAGGCTCTTTCTAACCTAGACATAAACTCTGGAAAGCAGACATAAAATGATGTCCATATAAATGCCAAAATCTGTAAATCCCTCGGAATAAATTCAATAAAAATGTGTAATAACTATGTAACTGAAACTATAAATAATAACCTAGGGAAAATTCCAAAAAAAATCATGTTTTGGGGGTGAATAGAGATTGAACTAGGGTCTTACCACCAAGAAAGCTTCAAACTCAGACCCTTCTCTGCTTAGCCTCCTGAGTTCTGGGATTACAGCTGGGTACCCTATGCTAGGTACTCTATCCATATCTTAGACTGGAGCATTTGACACATCATAGATGGCAAGAGGGGGTTTACTTATATAATGAGAAAATCTAAATACTACATTTGAACCAAAGAAAGCACTAAAAAGAAGTCTAGTGATACCTACTATTGACCCAAATAGTGAAGCTCCTTTATCCAGTGTTACAATGTTATGGGAATAGAAATGTGGATTACTAGAAATTGTTTACAAATTAGCCCAATCCTAATATCCCATTTTATTCTTTTCTCTCTCACTTGCCTTACTCCATCTTTGTTCTTTTTTCTTTCCTGTCTGTTTTCAGGTCCTATAACTAAGCCTACCACATAGATAGATGGATGATAAAGATAAAAATTTAGTATCTACTTATGAGAAAAAAAATGATTTTGTTTTTCCATGCCTGTGTTATTTAACTTAACATCATTTCTGGGTCTATCATTCTTCCTGAAAAAGTCATAATTTAATTTCTTTATGGCTAAATAAAATCCCACTGTGCACATGTACTACATTTTCTTTAACTATTTTTAGCTATAATAAATAGTGTAACGGTAAGCATGGATTTGCATATATTTCAGTTGTAGTACTTAGAATTCTTGTGTCTCTACTCAGGAGAGATGTAGCTGGGTTGTGCGGTAATTCTATTCTTAGTTTGTTGGGAAACTTCCATGTTGAATTCAAAATTTAAACTATGAGAATGAACCCAAATCAGGAAAGGAAAGATTTTAATTTATGATCTAGATCTAGATAATAATTGATATCTATTAATAAACATTATATTTGCCTAGTTGAGTCTCTCTCTGAATGACTAAAAATGACCTGACCTATCATCCATGTATAGAAACGATTAAGACACTTTAAAAATACGCCAAGACAAGAAACTAAAAGCAAAATTTGCTTATGTAATTAAACATTCAAATTCAAAACAGCAGCTGTCTCTGAATAAAATTGTAGTTATGACATACACAAAGTTGTCAATGTAATAGTCAGAACCTAGCTTTAAATAAATGTAAATATGCAAAATTTCCATTCCATATTTACATATTTTTACATGAACTTATACAAATAAAAGAAAGTTATGGAAAAAGCTTATTAGTGTTGATGGCTTGATGGGGAATGTTTATAAAATAAAGAATAAGGGTATTTTGTGTATTTATATCTCTGTAATATAATTATTTTGTTTTGATAAGAACATTTTTATTCCGCATCTTAAAAGAAAACATTTGAATGTAGAAGCTAAGTAATATAACAATCCACCTGTCAGTCAAGGTACCATCAATGTGACTATCTCTTAAAATATCCCTCAGTAGAAAATATTACAAAGTAAGCATCTGCCAGAGTTATTCTAAAATTATTTTGCATGAAAAATGATGACCAAAAATAAGTCTGTATTCGCCTGCCTCCCATCCAGCAGTGCAGCAGAGTTTTGGAGCCATAGGTAGCAACTGATATGTAAGGGAAGACAGTTAGTGAAAGGTAGGGCACACCCCTCTCCTTCCTCCTCAACTCCTCATTTCTTCCTTAAGGTAAACCCAGACTGAGAGATCAGACAAGTTTCAAACTGCATGAGAATCTAGATTCTTTACTAAATTGAGCACTCAATAAGAGTTTGTTAGGTATTGACATTGTGCCCAGGACTCTTAGATTCAAGGAATAAATCATTGAACACAGCAAATACAGAATGATATAAATAAATAATTCTTGCCCCTCAATGGACTTATTATTGAAGGAAGGACTAATAAATGAATAAAAATATTTAAAATTACTGCTCAAAAAGCAGAAAAAAAAATCAATGTATTCATCACGGGGTGGAACTGAAGTCTGAAACTATAGTAAGTTGTCCCAGGCAGAAGCTTCTGAGTGAGGCCTGGACAGATATGATCACTGCATTGACTTATCTTCTGACTTTTTAAAAAGCCAATCATTATTTCACACATTACAGTGATTGAGTAAAGACTAAAATTCACCAGCGTTTTAATCAAAGGGCAGGACAGATTATCCCATGCAGTGAATTACTAAAGCCTGACAAGAAAGGAAAACGTTATTCTGCTAAGTCCTAACTGGCTCGCTTTAGTAAAGTGATTACATACCATTTAAGGACAAGAGCATCAAGGACCAACTCTATAACTTCCAACATCCCATATCCATAAATGTGCATATTTGAGATTGCATTGACACCCAAAGGGAAAGGCGTATGTCCCCCAGCAGAGTGAAGTCTACATCACTCACTCAGTGCATCCACAGCTCTTGTCATGATTGCACTTCTTTATAGTTACAAGAATAGTTATTCAGTTTCCAGGAGGGAATAAGCTATTGTTTGAGTTAAGAGCATGGCTCACCTCTGCCGTTTAGAGATAAGAGTGCACTTTTCGGTGTGGATGCCTGGAGGACCAGTTTTCTATAAATTTATTGTACTCCTAAAGGTCAGAGCCTTTCTCTATAGCAGCAACTTTATGAAATGGGAGCACATTTCATATTCATAATGCATTGGCTGGTGGAATGAATTAAGCAGAGAACGTATCTGTTTTGTTTCCCATTCTAGCATTACACCACTAGAGAATTTACTACTACTGTGCTCAATCCTGTAGTCAAATCTATGTCTCGTAAATTATATTACAGATTGTTATAAAGCTTCTCAAGCTTGTAAATTGAGGCTGAGAGAGCGCTTAGTTCAATGTTGGTAGTGAGCTTATTTTTTCTATATGAGGGGTCTTGCCTGACTTCACACCTAGAATGAGTTCTGTGAGGGTTACACTGGGTCTTGTTCACCCTTATTGGGAAGAAGAAAATGATTCGGTATATTCAAGAATGCTAATGTACTTCAATGACTCTTCTACAGTAGAACTAAAATGTGTCTTTTGCAAATGTATGGATTCAAGTCTGCATAAATGCTGCCATCTTTAGGAGCAACTTCCAACATTGCCACAGTGTAACCCTTGTAGAGGCATTTCAATCCAGCTTCATGGTTCCTCTGACTGGAATATACACCTTTATCCCAAACAATGGTGGTAAAGTTAGTTTGTAGAAGGAAGTACCCATGTTTGAAAAGGATGTCTAATTTAATGATAACAAATCAGAGAAAGATCTGACAGAATAGGATTTCCCCAACTCTCATGAGAATCGAGAGAAAAGAGAATCTACTTAAGAGAGAGCATCAAAGAGAGAGAATAGGGAGAGAAGCAGTTTTACAAAGACAGATTAAAGAGATAACAAGCTAGACACAAGTGAAGACAGAAATAGCCAGAGCATGAAAAGGAGCCAGAAGATTAGAACTTATTGCCAAAGTTAGTATGAGGCCAAGGAGAGCGATTCAGTTAGAAGCTGAAAGAAGCCAGTTTAAATCAGTTAGCATGGAGAGGTGTTTTGAGCCAGAACAACTGAGTTGACTAGCTGTACTGGCTGGTTTTGTGTGTGAACTGAGTTGACACAGGCTGGAATTATCACAGAGAAGGGAGTTTCAGTTGGGGAAGTGCCTCCATGAGATCCAGCTGTGGGGCATTTTCTCAATTGCCCCTTGTGGGTGGTACCATCCCTGGACTGGAAGTCTTGGGTTCTATAAGAGAGCAGGCTGAGCAAGCCAGGAGAAGCAAGCCAGTAAAGAACAATCTTCGTGGCCTCTGCATCAGCTCCTGCTTCCTGACATGCTCAAGTTCCAGTCCTGACTTCCTTAGGTGATGAACAGCCATGTGGAAGTAAGCCAAATAAACCCTTTTCTCCCCAACTTGCTTCATGGTCATGATGTTTGTGCAGGAATAGAAACCCTGACTAAGACACTAGGTAACCAGATCTCAAAAAGATCTAGAAAGGGTGAGTTTATTTAGTAGAACATTTCAGAGGCTAAAAATATTCTAGGCCTAGATAAAACTGTGTGGAGGCTAAAAGCTCCCAGAGCTAAGCCTAGGATAACAGACAAGAGGAAGTAAGCCTCTAAGATGGCAATTAAATCACACAAATAAAAGATACTTTTACAAACCCTTGTTAATTTTCCTGCATGGTTTCCTAGTGCACTACAATTACATCATGTGGTTTTGCTCCAGAACCATACTTCTGTATTCAGGTTCCCAAATCAGCTGCACTGATTGGACCTCCCATCTTTCATCAAGCTAACTGTAGGACTCTCATCTTTCATCAAGCTAGCATGTTCTTACTCCTAAGCAAAGGTACACAAGGCTTCTTGTTAATTGCCTAGAACAATTAACAAACAATCTGGATTTCAATTGTCGGAGAAGTCATCCCCATTTCTCTATGAGAATTGCTGCAAATCCATCTGGTATAGAGTTTTGACACAGGAAGATTAACATCCATGGTTTTTTTCTAATATTTTATATTAGAAAAACAAAATGTGTTTATCATATGAGATAATGATTACTGTAAATAAAATCATCATATGTTTACTCTATTCTGTGTAAGGGTTTTATAGACACTAGTCTGTTGCATTCTCCAAAACTCTCTGAACTAGGTATTGTTACCAGAGTGTCTGCATGGCTCAAGATACAAGTATAAGTATTAAATGGATGTGGGAAATGAAAGAAAGCTGCCTGGCTCTATTGGGATGACTGGAATATCAGATAAATCTCATAGGAAAGAATAAAAATCATGCAGAAGGAATGTGTGCATTGAGTTCAGACTTTGGAGCTAGCCAGTGTGAGGTTTCCTAAACTTGAGTTGCTCTTGAGGGCACAAATTAGAAATACAGAAGCCTGGGATATAAGCCAGACAGCCCAAATTAGATGCTCTGGAATAAGGCCCTAGATTCTGTTTTGCAGACACACTAAGATGATTCTTCATGATGAATAATTTTCCAGACAAGCTGGAACATTTTTATTCTATACTATCCCAAGTATTTTTAGAAATGGGAGGAGTATTCACTGATTTTTCTAGTATACCACACACACACACACACACACACACACACACACACACACACACACCCTACTTTATATCAAGATGCATGTGCTTACACACATGATAGGCCATTGGGAAATGATGGAAACTTAGGAGATGGAAATGCAGATAGATCAATATCTATCACCTTCACAAAACTGAAGTCCAAATGGATCAATGACCTTAACATAAAACCACACATAGTGAACATGATAGAACATGATAGCCTTGGCCACCACAGCACTGGAGACAGTTTCCTTTTTTTATTAGATATTTCCTTTACATTTCAAATGATATCCCCTTTCCTGGTTTCCCCTCAGGAAGAAAAACTCCCTCCCCCTCCCCCTGCTCACCGTCCCACCCTCTCCCACTTCCTGGCCCTGGCCTTCCCCTTCTGGAGACAGCTTCCTAAAGAGACCAAGGATAGCGCAAGCACTAAGATCAGCAAGTAACAAATGGGACCTCATGAAACAAATGTTTCTATAAGGAAGAAGCATTGTCAATAAGACAAGCAGCAGCCTACAGAATGGGAAAAGAATTTCATCAACTCAACATCTAACAGAGGACTAATATTTGAATAAATAAATAACCCGAAAAATAGAATCAACAAACAAAACTATCAACTAAGAAACTGTATATAGACATAAGAAGGGATTTCTCAATAGAGGAATCTCAGATGGCTGAGAAACATTTTAAGAAATGTTCAACATCCTTAGTCATCAGGGATCAAATCAGAACTACTTTGAGATTCCATCTTATACCTGGGTTGCCTCATGTAGGAAGATGGCTAAGATCAGTAACACAAGTGACAGCTCATGATGGTGAGGATGTGGGACAAGAATACACCCCTCCATTGCTGGTGGAAGTGAAAATTCACACAGCCACTACAGAAATCAATATGGTGGCTACTAAAAAAATTGGGAATAGATCTTCCTCAAAATCCAGTTATACCACTCTAGGACGTATACCCAAAAGATAACCACCCTGCCACAAGACACTGGCTCAGCAATGTTCATTGTGGCTTTGTTCATAAGAGCCAGAAACTGCAAAATACCTAGATGTCCCACAACCAAAGAAAATATAATATTTTTACACAATAGAGTATTACTTAACTGTTACAAAAAAATCCCCGATGTTATGAAATTTGCAGGCAAAAGGATGGAGCTAGAAAACAATTCTTCCTACATGAGGCAACCCAGAAAAACAAACATGATATGTGTTCACTTATAAGTGAATATTATGTTAAGTAAAGGATAATCACACTACAGATCCAGAGAAGTTAGATAAAGATGAGAGGTGTCTAGAAATGCATGGATCTTCCTAGGAAGGGGAAATAGAATAGATTGTGTGGGTTGGAGAGAAGGGGGTAGGAATTTAAGGGATTACATAGGGAGAGGACTGGAGGAGGGAGAGTATGGGGAAATATGACTGAAACAGATGGGCATTTAGTGGATGGCATGGAACCTAGTGCGGTGGAAACTTCCTGGAGCCTATGAAATTGACTCTAGCAAGGACTCCTAATAATGGAGGAGATGGAGCCTGACACTGTCATCTTCTGGAACCTGCAAGGTTGTGGAAAAAGATAATAAACCCAGCTAAAAAATCTAAGACTCACAACCTGCCCTGCCTACAAGATGTGCTGGGGTAATGGTGGCTTAGAGCTTGTGGGTGTGGCCAGCCAATGACTGGTCTAACCTGAGGTCCACACCATGAGAAGAAGACCATGCCTGACACCAACTGCATGACCAGGAACTGGAAGCTGGTTAGCCCAGAAAAATAGGTTAGAACCAAACACAACTGACAGAATAGGAAGGAAGAGGAGAAGTGGGGAGGGGAGGGAGAGAGAGGAGAGAAGGGGAAAAGAAATGATTCCTAATGATATTCTGCCATACTCAAAAGGTCACCGGTGCCTAGGCCAATAGCCATCAGAGAGGCTTCCTCCTGCAGATGATGGCAGCAGATACAGAGACCCACAAACAACGAAACAGCATGAGGCAGAGCTTGTGAAACCATCAGAAGAAGGGGAGGAAGGATTATAGGAGCAATACAGATCAAAGATATCAGGAGAACACAGCCCAAAAGGCTCCTAGTGGCTCACTCAGAGTGAAGCAGAAATCACACAGCCTATGTGGATCTCCTTAGGCCCCCTGAGTACATACTGTGGTTCATTAGTTTGAGGTTGTTGTGGGACTCCTAACTCTGTGTGTGTGTGTGTGTGTGTGTGTGTGTGTGTGTGCATACGCGTGCACACACTCGCTCACATGTGTGTTGGGATATATGTGTGATTCCTTTGCCTGCTCTTGGGACCTTTCCTTCCTTTCCGGTTGCCGCATCCAACCTTAATCTGAGGTATATACCTAGCCTATTGCATCTTGTTATATAAGTTCAGTTGGTATCGCTGTGAAGCCTGTGCATTTGGGGAAGAGGGGAGGTGGGATGAGGAGGCAGCTGAGAGAAGGGGAGTGAGTCAGGAGGTGGGCTGTGTATTGTATTAGGGAAAAATAAATAAAAAGAAATTTATCATATTGATTTATCAGTTTATTCTTTGATTTTCTTCCAGGTATTTAAATACTAGGTGATTTATTTTATTGATCTGTCTTCTTAGGTATTTGAAACTTTTATCAATTACAGTGATACTCCATCATCATTAAGTACCTTCTATGTTAAATAACTATTTTTTATCATGTATCAATTTAGTTGCGTAAAATTTATTTTTGTTAACATTGGCCTGGTAAGCTTGACACTCATTCATCATTATCAGATACTATATATTTATTAACTGGTTTTTCATTTCTCCAATATATTTCTTTAATGCATTTTCATTTATAATTATTAATGAATTTGTATTTATTTCTGATACTTTCATTATTTTATTTATATATTACCTTCTGTTCCTAGGTTTATTTTATTTATAATTTTCTGCTAATAGTTTTTCATGGGTGACAAAAATACTATCAAATTCTCATGTCCTGTGGGCTTGTGTCCACAGTCCATAATTCCTCATTGTGGTTAGAATTCTCTAGTCATCTATCTCTTAAGTATTAGAATCCTGTTTCCTCCTGAATTATGCTTAAACAGCTTGAAAACTGACAGAATTTATGCAGACTTTAGCCATCGTCTTCTCATATGCCTCTCTACCACCTCTATGTGCCTTTTCTTAACTATGTACTTTTGTAAAAAGTATTTTTGAGGTAGGCCTATTAACAACTACTGTCATGAAATAAATACTTTCAGCTTTCTATTTTTTCTTTGATTGTTTTTTTTTTCTGGATAGAAAACTTCAGATATTTGGTCACATGATCAACAGTTAAGAGAAGGCTGAGTAAGATGAGGAAGGACGCTCTGTGTAAACTACCTGCCGGGAGGAAGGAGTACACAACCACGGGAGAGGGCGTTCATAAGTAAGAATTTGGGTCATCAAATTTCCTTCCAAGGATTACGGATAAAGACTTTGTCTCTGAAGTGTCCCTGCTTTGGGGTGGTAGGACCTTTAAGGGTAGAGTTGAATAAGAGCTGTTCTTTGGGTCATTAGAGGACTACCCCAAAGGGTTATGAGTTTCCAATCCCTTCTTTTCCCCTTTGGTTTCCTCGCTATGCTTTAAGCCACTCTGTTTCTTCTCCCTCTTACGATGTCATGCTGTAACACAAGCTCAGTGCACTAGGACGAATCTATGACCGAACAAATTTTCAAGAAGTGTAAACTGAAGTAAACCATTTCCCCTAATAATTACAATCATTATAATCATGTAAATCTATACATATGGATACATTTCAAGGAGTGTGACCAGTATGGTGGTCTCGTCTTTACACTACAGAGATTTACTTACAAAGGGCAATTACCCAACAACACCCCACCTTTCCTTCAAAGTACTTGATTTTTATGTTACAGAGATAAGAATGGGCATTTGATTAGCTAATCAAGACTCCTACATTATAATTCTGATGCTTGGGTCCTGGAGTGTAGATGCACCTATGTGCAGGGACACCTGGCTCTCAGCACACAGCCTCAGGCATGGAAAAAACAGGGATAGACACAGTGATTCCTTTTTGAACATTGCCATTCTCTGCCTCAGAACCCTCCGGCTGACTTCAGGATGAAAATAAGTGACCACAGATATTAAAGACCTACTGAATGTCTGGCTCTAAGAAACACGACAAGCTTTGCACCTTTCCCGAATAGTGGGAGAAAATTTTACATTTTTCTCAAATCCATCTTCCTATTGAAAAAAAAAATACCATTAGCTCTATTCTTTATGTGATATTTACACATGATAATTTCTTTGCTTTACAGATCTTAGGCCATTTTCTGTTTGCCTTCGATATCCAGTTCTGTTATTTTAATGCAGGTAGCTGTGATTGTTTGTTTTTTATTATGTGTTTGGTTTTTTGTTTTGTTCTTTTTTCATTACTTTTTTTTGTTTTTACTTTTCCTTTAATTCTCACCTTTGACTTTTTCTAGGCATTTTACTATGAAATACTTCATAATCTTTAAATTATTTGAAATTTATTTCTTTATGATTCTACTTCAAATGTTTAACTTTTATAACTAACATATCTTGTCTCAAAACAAGATATGTTTGATATTCCTAGGATTACCATCATCCCTTGTTACCTTTTATACTTCAGAACATTCAATGCAGTATGCTGGATTTCTCTTCTTTTGAAAGACTTGAACTCTAAAAGTCTTACTTTTGGACTTCTGGTTCTTATGTCGTGAAGTTACTCACGACACTCTCTGGTAATGCAGGCAAACATTCCCTGGGTACAAAAATAACCAAAACAATACAATAACCCACAAAACCATTCTTGATTCCACCAAGTGACTCATTGTTTCCTAGGGAAAAGCATGTTACACTGTTTCTTATTGTTATAATTTGCCAGCCTGTGAAGAATCTATAATGGGAAATGCTGGGAAACAGAAGTTTAAAGTAACTCATCCAGAGCAACTCAGTTTAAAAATCTGATCTCTGAAGTTAAGATACTTATGTGTCTCAATTTTACTGCTAATGACAACTTGTACAAGAACTCTGTGTAGCAGGGAAAAGGCCCTCTTTCTCCTTAAGTAATAAAGGAGAGAAAAGATACAGGCTCACATCAGTTTCTTTATCCCTTATCTCCCCAAAATGTCACCTGGTGGCTACCTTCAGTTGGGAAAGCCATTGTCCCACACAGGGTTCAAAGCAATCCCCATCACACCAAGGGATTTTCCCTGCATTTCTTTATTGTTGTTTGGTTTTGTTTTTGTCCTGTAGCTGTTCTGGGTTGGTCCAGAAGAAGAGAGCTGCCACTCTGACAGCTTTGACATTTTAGGAGCAGCCTGCATCTATGTTATCCTAAAAGAGAACATTGCTCAGGGATATTTTTAAACTTTCCAACAGTTGATATATGTGGTGCTTTTAATATACTTTGCCCATGGGAAGTAGCACTACTAGGAGGTGTGGCCTTGTTGGAGAAAGTGCATCATTATGGGATGGGCTTTGAGGTCCTATGCATAAGCTCTGCCCAGTGCCTTCAGATCTGATGAGGAACTCTGGCTCCTTCTCCAGCACCGTGTCTGCCCTCCCTTCACAGCAATAAAACCCTAAGAAAATACAATATCCTCCCTCGGGTAGCTGTAAAAATGACAGCGGTCACAAGTATCTTTGATTCTGCTCCTTTTAAAGGTATTATGTTGCAAAACTGAATGTCAGTATTGGTTATAGTTTCTTGTCTCAGAGCTGAGTATCTTAGCTCTTAATCAAGAAAACAACCAGGAAAAAGAGATGTCAAATGAGTGTCAAGGAACATTATGGCACAAGGTTGTTTTTTGTTTTTTATTTTACTTTTTTCTTTTCTTTTGCTTTGTTTTATTCCCTAGGTAAAGGCTAATTTGATCCCATATAAATGTTTCTAACTAAGTGGATTATAGTGGGCATGATTGGGTCTACTCAGATTATAACTACCAGTCCTCATATAAATTAGGAATCTAGTTGAGACAAATATGACAAACTAATTTAAGCAAATTTGGAGAGTTCTTATAGATGGTTCAGGAAAGCCTATTTAAAGAAAAAACACTTGTTTTGGTTTGTTTGTTTGTTTGTTTTTGTTTTTGTTTTTATAAGCCAGTCAAAGACTTCCAAAGGGAAGGGGAGAAATGAAACAAATCTGGGAGCTACCCAAGATTTTGATGAATCAGTGTTTGGATTCAGTTCCTTGGTTCACCAACTAGGAAGAGTTAATTGTAATATATGCTTCTTCGAGTTGATTATCCACTCTGCCAGGGCATGTAGACATCTTGTTTTTCCAGGGCCTGTAGCAGTAACTTTACATCCACCAGCATTCAGGCACTGATAAAGTTATGGCAGGGACCATTTCGTTTCCTCTGCTATAAAATCCTTGGTGGTTCCTTCTGTCCCATCTCTGTGCTTTTGAAAACTCCTAGTAGCCATCATTTAATAACTATGTACTTTTAATTTTTGTTTTATTTTTAGTTACACATATGACTGTATGCCTGTGTGGGAGCATGTGCTGGAGGTATCAAATGGCCAGAAGCTGGAGTACAGGTATTGCAAGCCACCCAGCTTGAGTGTTAGGAATCAACCGTTGGTAACCTGGATATGAAGTATGAGCTCTTAAGTGTGGAGCCATTTTCCCAGCACTGGGCATTGTGATGTATTTTTAAGAGATTGCCAAATTGTTTTACAGTATTACTGTGACATATTAATGCTCAGAAAGCAGAAGTGGCCCAGGTTCTGTACATCATAAGCAGTTGGTATAGTCCCTGCTCCCTATTTCAGCCACTTGTGGGCATTTAGTGATGTCTCACTGTGATTTTCATTTGAATTTTGTTAGCTTGTGTTAGCAGTGCATGGTGCTGAAGACTTTTTCATGTCCTCTTTTCCTATCTGTACTGCTAGATGACATGGCTCCTCATGACTTTAATCCACTTTTTACTCAAATGTTTGATGCAGCACAGTCAAGTTAGTTGGTTGTGCACAATGACTCAGCTAGCTTTAACAGTTACTTTGACACAGCCAAGAGTCACTGAGAATGGAGTGTGTCTCTACTGAGGCATTGCACAAATCATATATGTCTGAGTACATGTCTGTGAGAGATTACCTTGATTGATAATTGATGCAATTGGCAAGACTGACTGTGAGATAGCATCCCTGAGCAGGTGGTTCTGAACTGTCATAAGAAAGATAAGCGTGATCCTCAGAGCAAGCCAGCAAGCATAATTGCTCCATAGTTTCTGCTTCAAGCTCCTGCTTGATTGAATTTCTACCAGAATTCCCTCAGTGATGGACTGTGAACTGAAAGTATGAGCCAAATAAACCCTTTGCTCATTTTAGTTGCTTTGGGTCAACTTTGTTTTGTCACAGCACCAAAAAGGAAACTGGAACATACGCTAACTGGAGGAAGACAAATGCTCCATCATTCCATTTTTGTAAGGTATTTAAGTCAACACAATTCATAGAATTACTGGAGGTTCAGGAGTCGGGCAGAAGGGATCTAGGAATCTATAGCAATGAAGTTTTAATTGAATAAGATAACAGAAGGTACAGAAGGTCTAGCAATACCGTAGGGTTAGCATTATACGTATGTCAGCTTTGATGTTGTACACACTTCAGTAGCTCAGTAAGTCTAATGTTCAGTGTTCTTAGCACAATAAAAAATGAGATAGTAAAACTTTACTTTGGGGAAGCCATTCATTTGAATTGGGATGTTTCACATCGATAAGGTATTTTCATAGAAAAAAAATATACTGGCAAATTAAATTTTTAAAAGATTGAGCTTTAGACCAATGAATTTATAATGTGTGAACCTAGCAAAGGAACACAAATGGCGTGTATCTAAGAAAATTATACTGGGCATGGTCGGGTCCGCTTGGATTGTCACTCCTTTAGTCTGAGCCATGACCAAAGGGGTTCACTTTAAAAAAGACCTTCAGGCACTTTTCCTCAGTTTGCCCCCAAGCTAAGCATACCATGGAGAGAAGTGGCAAGATGAACACTAAAGAAAAGGGTCTGTGGAGAGAGAGCCTCTAAGATGGGTATTAAAATAAGGAAATACAAACTCAGTACTCAGAGTCTGTCTGCATGTATGTCACGTAGCTCCCACATTTGCTCACATGTTTCCATACTGTTTAAGGAAAAGCTACTATGTATTTGGGCATGCTAGAGATGTCTTGGGAGAGCTAAAGTAGAAATTATCCAACAAGGTGATTAAAACTTTGAAGCCCCAGGATGGATATTTAGCACTGATCACCAACAAGTCCTGAAGGGATCAGGTAAGGGTGCAGTGAGATGAGCCTGTTCCCTACAGCAGCATGGTAGCTGAGTCTGTTCCCTGTTCCCTACAGCAGCATGGCATGGTAGCTGAGCCTGTTCTCTCTCTACAGCAGCATGGCAGTTGAGCCTGTTCCCTACAGCAGCACGGCAGCTGAGCCTGTTCTCCACAGCAGCATGATAGCTGAGCCTGTTCCCTACAGCAGCATGGCATGGTAGCTGAGCCCGTTCTATGGCAGCATGGCAGCTGAGCCTGTTCTCTCTACAGCAGCATGGTAACTAGCACCTCTTTCCATGGGAAGGAAAGAAAGTATTGCTCTAAAGTTTTGAGAAATTGAGGACTCTTGTGTTGTAGCCCTTTCTTTCTTTTAAACTAACATATATACAGTTGTGTTATGTTATTTTTGTTTTGTTATGTTATGTTATTAAAAACAAGAATTGGATGACAAATTTCTATTAAACATCCATAGAAACTACTACAAAATCACAAGCCCCTCTCAAAGGTCACAACACTGAAGTAGCTATCCTTTTCCTTCCTGAATTTAAGATCAAGAAGGAATGTTAATGGCAAATTTCAAGCTACTTTCACACATTCAAGACTTTTATCTTGTAATAAAAGCATAAAATTTTCACCCCCTGTTTTCTGTTCTTTCTTGATTTGAGTTTCAAGCCAAATGCACCTTTTTTCTTTTCTTTCTTCTTCTTCTTCTTCCTTCCTTTTTTTTTTTTTTAACTAATCAGTACCTGGAGTTTTGATTGTCCTCATCTAAATATTCTGGCCTGATTATCATCTGGAATTTAGAAAGGAGCTGCCTCTAATCACTATTAACATAAGAGGCTTCTGAAAAAATATTCAGTGCTCTCCTCTGAACAGGGAGGTAGCTGCTAGTCCTTAAAGGCAGGTACAAAGTATCACAAAAAATAATTACAAAAAGAAAAAGAAATCTTGTTTCTAATGTTGCTAGCTCATGCACAGGTGTTTCTCCCTGACTTCAGTTCAGGGGCAGTAAGAGTTTTTTGTTAGTTTACTGCAACTCAGTTCAGTGTTTCGAGATTTTTAGTCAAGGCCAACAGCATCAGATAAACAACATTATAAAATTTCCTTCAACACTTCATACTCTGGAGCGGGGCAGTTAAAACTATACACTAATGTTTAAGTTATCCAACAGCACTAGCTGAATGTTATTCTCATTTTTCAGATATCATATGGGTACATCACATAGGAGATACCAGTTTAGAACACTGGAACTTCAGGATGGAGAGATAGCTCAGAGAATTGCTTATAGATAGAGCGAGCTATCCCTGTACCATCTAAAGAATGAAAATTTATGTTATCAAGGGAGACATGCTGAAATGTTTCCTAAGTGAAAACCAAAAATAACTGCTGTCCAAAAGGACAACCAAAACTTAATTAGGATCTATTTTCCATTCTTTCTTTTTTCTTTTTGTTTTGTTGTTGTTGTTGTTTGTTTTTGTTTTTGTTGGCTTTTGAGACAGGGTTTCTCTGTGTAGCCCAGGCTGTCCTGGAACTCACCCTGTAGACCAGGCTGGCTTCGAACTCAGAAATCCGCCTGCCTCTGCCTCCCAAGTGTTGGGATTAAAGGCATGAGCCACCACTGCCCGGCAGATCTATGTTTTCTAACTAACAGAAATTGTTAGCTGAACCTCCAAACAGAAATAAACATGTATTTTTAGGTATGTGCTTTGTGGCCAGATGACCACAAGAATAAATGAAAATCTGCTAGTGACAGGGATAGGGATGTGAGGGACATCTTCAGGATGAGACAGAGACCTAGAATAAGGGAGGTGTCCAAGAATCAATGGAAGGCTACTTTAGCTGTGACTCATAACGTCGGGGATATGGAACCAGAAGAGACCACTTCCTGTAGCCAGGCAGGAACTCCAGTGGAGTGATAGAGAGACTAACCCACTCACAAAACTTTCAACCCCAAATTTATCCTGTCTACAAGAAATTTAGGCATGGAGGATGGAGCAGAGACTGAGGAAATGACCAACCAATAACTGGCCCAACTTGAGACCCATCCCGTGGGAAAGCACCAATCCCTGACTCTATAAATGATACTTTGTTATACTTGCAGACAGAAGGCTAGCATGGCTATCCTCTGAGAGGCTCCACCCACCAAGTGACTCAGACAGATGCAGATATCCACAGCCAAATAGTGGATGGTGCTTGGAGGTTGCTTATGTAAAAATATAAGGAAGGATTGTGGGCCCCCAAAGGAATAGGAACTCCAGAAGAAGATGACCAGAATCAACTAACTGGGATACTTGTGGCTCTTAGAAACTGAACTACCAACCAAAGAATATACATGGGCTGGACCTAGACATCCCTGCACATGTGTATCAGATAGCAGCTTGGTCTTCATATGCGTCCTGAACAGCTGGAACAGGGGCTATCTCAAAAGCTGTTACCTGTCTGTGGGATGTGTTCTTCTAGCTAGGCTGCCTTGTCTTGCCTCAACGGGAGTGGAATCATCTAGCCTAGAAGAGACTTGAAGTGTCAGGGTGGAAAACCATGGAGTTCCCCCCCCCCCCTTAGAGGAGAAAGAGGGATGGGGGAAGGGTTTGGGAGGAGGTTGCTGGGAAGGAAGTAGTGAGTGGGATATTAAGTGAATAAATAAATAAACAAATAAATAAATACATAAATTTCAAAAGAGACACAAGAAATAAGGAAAGAAAGGAAGAAGAGAGACAGAGAGAGAGAAGGAGGGAGAGAGAGAGAAAGAGAAAGAGAAAGAGAGAGAGAGAGAGAGGAAGAAGAAGAAGGAGAAGAAGAAGAAGAAGAAGAAGAAGAAGAAGAAGAAGAAGAAGAAGAAGAAGAAGAAGAAGAAGAAGAAGAAGAAGAAGAAGAAGAAAGGAAGAAGCCAGTAACTTCACGGAATGCGGAATGGTCTCGAGTAACTCAAATAAAGGAACTGAAATCAGTGAGACCATGCCTGCTTGGTGGGAATGATCTGTCTTTATTTTTCTAGTCGAAGAGTCTGAGGTTCAAAGAAGTGAGCAAGCTGGCCAAGGACTGCAGGCAAGGTGGGAGACCCAAAGTATGGAAGTGCCTGCTGTGCAAATCGGTCGTCCCTTACTAAGCATTCCTTACGTGAGCATACCGCTCTTCCTTCTACATGCAAGGTTCCAGTGCATACTTTTGGCTGCATACAGTTTTTGTCTGAGGTACTATTTAACACTGACTGCATGATTCTCAGGCAGATCGCTTAAATAAAGCCTCAGTAGCATGATGACATCATCATCTTTTTGCTCTATTTTAGGATTTATGATAATTACCCTTAGCAAAATGATTACAAATACACTAGCAATGAAAAATTGTATGCATCGGGCTGATGAGTGGAATCAGCAGTTAAAGTTCCTTTGCTGCTGAACTTGACAACATGAGAATGAGCCCCCAGAACTGACATAGTGGAAAGAAAGCACCAATTGGTCCACTGGTCTGCACACACACACACACACACACACACACACACACACATACATACACACACACACACACCTTTACACAGAAAATAAATATTAAAAATATTAAAGTTATGTATATAGTGTTCCAAAGACTAAACATAAGCATAATAGAAAGCTAAATTTGAATAAGACTATAATATACTTATAGAACTACAAATTTTTCTACTTTGATAACTTATATTTAGTTTATTCCAATGAATTAATTATTTTTAAGACTGTGCTAAATAGACATTGCACTAACACTTCATTGAAATAAAAGACTACATGTTTTCATGGGGACATATCATACTCTTTTTTGTAGTTAAATTCAAGAGATTTGTGATACTTTAAGGCAATGAAGTGTAATAAAAAATAATTCTTCTGTGGGATAAGAATTATAGCTTCATAAAACTTAATTTCTGCCAAATAACATTGCAATGAATTGGATGTTTGTATCCTCTCAAAATTTATGGATTGGAATCTAATCCCCTAGGTGAAATTATCTGTATGAAGGACTATAGGGAAGTAATTAAGCCATAGTAGTGAAGCCTTTATGAATTGGATTAGTTTATTATTAAAAGAACAGAGAGCAGGCTTGCCCTCCTTCTATCTCGGAAGGATACACTTGGCGGTGTGCAACTGCGAAGTACCTTGGGAGAACTTTATCTGGGGATAAATGCCACCAAGTCAATGGTACATTCTTCTAGGATTCCCTACTGACAGAAATGCAGAAGTTACTATAGGTTGTTATAGTGTGTATGTGTGTGTGTATCTGTGTGTGTGTGTGTATGTGTGTGTATGTGTGTGTGTATCTGTGTGTGTGTGCATGTGTGTATGTGTGTGTGTGTATGTATCTCTATGTGTGTGTGTATATCTGTGTGTGTGTGCATGTGTGTATGTGTGTATGTGTGTGTATCTGTGTGTGTATGTATCTCTATGTGTGTGTATATCTGTGTGTGTGTGTGCATGTGTGTATGTGTGTGTATCTGTGTGTGTTGTGTATATGTGTATATCTCTATGTGTATGCATGTGTGCATGTGTGTATGTGTGTGTATCTGTGTGTGTGTCTTGTGTGCATGTGTGTGTGTGTTGTGTATATGTGTATATCTCTATGTGTGTGTGTATATCTCTATGTGTGTGTGTATCTCTGTGAGTGTGCATGTATGTATGTCTGTGTATCTGTGTGTGTATGTGTTTGTTGTGTATATGTGTATATCTCTATGTGTGTGTGTTGTGTGTGTGCATGTGTGTATGTGTGTGTATGTGTATCTGTGTGTGTGTATCTGTGTGTGTGTGCATGTGTGTATGTGTGTATCTGTGTGTGTGTGTGTTGTGTGTATGTGTATATCTCTATGTGTGTGCACTGGTATTCATGGAGACCAGAGATCAACTTTGTGTTCTGTTCCTCAGGCTCTGTCTACTTTTTTCCCTTCTATTTTAGACATGGTCTTTCACTTGTCCAGAACTTAGAAGCCAGCTCAGGTTGCTGGTCAGGGGATCACAAGGTTCCTCCTACCTCTGCCTCCTTGGTATTGAGATTATAATTATGTGCATGCCACCCCTTGCTTTTTTGTTTAAATGATTTATTTTACCATCTTTGATAATTTCTCCTTCCCACCTCTGCTTTCTTGTTTTGTTTGTTTGTTTGTTTGGTTGGTTGGCTGGTTGGTTTTAGCTCACACTCAAAATTGTTTCTGGTTCTCTTGTACATAAGAGCGTAAAGAATTCACTGGGAGCAGCAATTCTGAGTAGGAATGCAGGTTGGGTGATAAATACTAAAATTTTGTCATCTTTCTTCCAAGAGTGAGAGACTATGGGAAATCTCGTTTATTTTTCTTGGTTTGTATGTGTTGCCAGTTGTACAGGTTTTTCTGTACCCGCCTGTTCACAACTTGTAAGTTCACATGAAAATAACCATGGGCCCCTGAGGGCCTTACCAGAACTTACAGTGTTTTCCTATAGTGAAGATACACAAAGCAAGATGGGCTTGGAATATAGACTTCCAGGGTCTGGGAGGCTGGTGGCAGACTTGTGGGTTAAAAGGTGAGGTACCGTGTCCACTTGGAGCTTGAACTTCTCAGGCGTGAGTCAGAACTCGGAAGTTTTGACTGCCCTTACTCCATGCCAGTGCCGGGCAGGGATCAGGCTATGACAAGCTGTGGGACCCTGCTCCAGGGGTGGAGAAGCACAGCCTGAGAACCTGCAGACCACTGGTGTTGGCTCTGGGGTTTCCAGACCTGCACGGAAGCCAGGGATAGCAAGTTCTCAGACTCGAGGGCATCACTGATGCCGCTGGATGCTGCTGAAGGGCTGAGAATGGAGTGGGGGCCAGTGGGCAGGATCTAGCCTGGGGCAGAAGGGGAAGTGGGGAGGAGAGCACAGGCTGGGACCTGAGGGGATGAGAATGTCCTTGGCTTGTTCAACGTGTGGCTTGTCTTGGTGGAGACCTTGGCTGGGAGTGCTGAGGGCCTCCTGTGGGAGATTAGACATGGCTCTCTAGAGGAAGACCTGCGCCATGGCTTTAAAGCAGTTATTGTCATGGCAGAGAGTTGTGATGAGTGAAACCGTACCCCACTTTCTCAGGGCGGGCCTGGGGTTAAATAACTTTTGCAGGGAGGAGTGTCTGGGTAGGCGAGCTTAATTGGCTAAGCCCCTTCAGGCCTTTAGGTATCTCGTTAAAATGGAGATCTGTCACATCCTCTACCTGTGGAGGGGCTTGGCTAAGGCCTTGTGTCAAGAGCATGGTGTCTAGGAGCATGATAAACTGCCTAAGGTTCCTTGCAGGATTATCTCCTGCTGGGTCACTGGGGTTTCCAACCTAGCTCAACCAGAAACCAGGCTGCCTAGCACAGCCCACCACCCCACAATACTTGCTAGACCTCCCTTAGCAAGGTGCTTAAATCAAGCTGATGCTTCTAGCAAGGACCTTGGCAGCCTGTTTGTACCCAGTTAAGTCTGCTCACAAAAGAGCAGAGATTTTCTGTTGGAAGTTGGCGATATAGACACCCTCCAACTCCACTACCAACCACAATTATCAAAACTTCAGACTCACAGAAGGAAAGCTGGGGTTCACGGCAAGTCAGTGTTTGTACATATAGTTCAGACAGGCTGCTGCTGCAGGGTTCTATGCTTCAAGAAAGCCAAACAGTTTATAAATTAGTCATGAAAGGAATATTCCAAAACTAAGATTCCTAGATGTCAGCCAGGCCAGGCTTTGCCTGGGGCACAGCTTGCACAGAAATGTAATAACTGAGAGACACTAGGACTTCTAATATTAACTCTTTGGTATAACACACTATCTTTCTGGCATGTAAAGTCAGTTATAAAGTCTGACATATCTATAAAAGAGGTTCCAAAACTCAGTCTTGATCTTCATACTATAATGAATTAATATAATTAACTGTTTTTTTACAGATTGTTTCTAAACAGCAAAGAATACTGCAAACTTGGTGAAAGTGACATTCAACATTTAAATGTTTCGGAGTGGCGATGCCTTAATATCTACTAATGAACACTGTATTTCTGCAAGTGTCGCTGTGACATGACAAGGCAAGAGAGCTTGTGGAGTACATTCCCACAGTGTCTCTAGAGTGCCGAAATGCTGTATAAGGCAGAGATGTCATTTACCTGTTTTGCATTTTCTGCTGGGAAGCAAAACTGAGCATTTGAACTAAAATTCTTGACTAAGGTAGATGGGAATGATTTCGCATGAAAAATAATGTCAGACAAATACAACAGTATACAAAGGAGGCAGGGTTGCTTGTTTGGTTGTTCATATTTTTGTTTTAATTTTGACAAAGAGAAGGACTTAGGGAAACTAAGGAAAGGTATCAAGTTGTTCCAGAATACAGAAGGCAATCATAGGTAATGGTGGAAGTTGACTGAATATAGGAAATTAGTTAAGTTTTGAGGAAAATACACTTTGACTAAAATGACAACACTTCAAAGGAAGGGTCTGCGCAGACATGCTGGGGAGTTCCGGGGCAGGTCTGATTAATTTATTTATACAGAGGGAAAAAAAGGTATGAGAGTCCTTCCCTACTGCAGATCAAATTGGCACAACTCCAGAATCTGGTGTATTCTCTCTGAAAAATGAAAATTGACAGTTTGGTCCTGGAACTCAGTTTCTCTGAACAGGAAATGATAAAGATGCCTAGCTGTTGTGTAAATTTACAAGCATCAAAGATCAGGGTCACTTTGGGTGCAGTCTCCTTGCCTTTTAATTTTCTTTAAAAAGAACAAAGACAGAAGTTGAAGGAATGAGTTAAGTCTCTTACAACTAGGTTACTTTAGTAATAGCTATTTTAAGCTATTGTCAGTATAGTTTTTGACATTGATTGATAAGTAGTCTACAACCATGTATTTTCTTGGGTATTTATACTTATCTTTTAGTCAAATAAATAATCCCCTCTGTAGCTCTTTTGATGTTGTCCTCTTATGACCAGATTCTACACTCAGAACATAGCTTTTTAAGATAATTTTATACTTCAATGATGTTTCAGTTTTCTGGAAGTCCCAGGATACTTAAAAAGAGTCTCCTTTCATCTTACGAAGCAGGAATCCTAGTAGTAATTAGGTTGTTTGATATGCTCAAAATTTCTTAATTAGCTCAACACTATTGAAAAAGCTGTCAAATTGAGAGAACCTAACACTCCTTAAACTAGTTTTATATGTGACTGTGCAATTACTACAAGTCTGTTTCAGAGACTATCCCTAATCAAGAGAGGGCTAGAAGGCTTCAGGACTGAGGCAATGTCCTCACCATTCATAATATGTCTTACCAATAATGAAATCATGGATTGAGTTCTTACCATGGCATTGCCTATCATAATCCAATGATGTCAGTGGAATCTGATAATGGCGCTTAAGGTAATGAAATAACCATCACCCTTTAGACTTACTATCAGGAGTGGTTCTACTACTCTTTCTTGTTTGCCTAAAGATTCACGATACGCTACAGCTTACAAATTTGTTTTGTGGGAGTTGAAGAGGCCATTCAGAGGTTAAGGGTACTTGGATATTAAAAATACTGAGTGTTTCTATACAGTAGCAGAGCTAGGTTCCTGTATATTCCACAGGGACCAATGCTCAGGCACACACTTTTACACACACACACACACACACACACACACACACACACACACACACACACAAAGACATGTTGTTAAAGAGACATACTTGCAGTATATTTTACCAGTGACTGGTGCAGTGGTTCTCAACATTAGTAATACTGTGATCCTATAACAGTTCCTCATTTGTGGTGACCCCCTGCCATAAAATTATTTTTACTGCTACTTCATAACTATAATTTTACTTCTGTTATAAATCATAATGTAAATATCTGACATGCAAGATATATGTGATCCCCTACCCCATTAAGGGGTTGTTCAACCCTCCCCAAAGGGGTCACAACACACAGGTTGAGAACCACTGGGTTAGACCCACCACTGGGTTAGACCCACCACTGAGTTAGACTCACCACTGGTGTTCCAAGGCACAGATGTGGATTTAAGTTTCTAAGAAGGACTGTCCCATGAAACCAATTAAGGACTGCAAACTGATTTTAGCCAAGAAGCAGACATCTTATAAGAGTCAAGCTCAAACTGGAGACTCAGGTTCTAATGTCATAGAAATGGGTTAGAAGGGCATGAACTGCAGAGGAGAATTTAATAACAACCGTTCTCTGTGGAGTGCTGCTGACAGTTCTCTTCAGTGTGCTATTTTCTCATAGGTATACCTGAAAGTTGTTTACTTTTCTCATAAACGCTTTTGCAAAACTAAAATGGTATTCCTAAATTTTGTTTTTCTCTGGTATCTCATGGAATAGACAAGTACTGAGTCTCTAATTTTTCTGACAATATAAACGATTTGCATGGTTTACTGGAAACCTATCTTTCTGTCTCAGGGTAAGATAAGAATGTGTTTGGGAGGGATGGAGAACAGGACTGTATTGACAAATTACTGTAATGGCGAAGACAGGATGGGTACTGTTCTGGGTCACAGAATGTCTGCTGAATGCAAAGATCAGTGTAAAAAACAAAGACCCTTCCCTATGCATAAAAGAGAAAAGTTTGCAGAAAATGGCTACCCATGCACAGCATGGAAAAACCAAAAGACGATCTCAAGTTCACTGCCAAGACAGCAAGTATCTGAATACAGAAAGAGGAAGCTCTAGAAAAAAGTAGAAAAACAAGTATACAAGAGTATAGAAGAAAATGTGAAGGTAAAGTGCATGCCACCTGATAGCCTGATTTGCCTACCTACAGCCAAACTTGGCAGCACACATCTGAAATTCCACTGCTAATATGGTAAGATGGGAGGTAGAGATGGAAATTCCTGGAAGATCCTGGGCATTGTAGAATATGCAATGACAAACAAGAGATCCTATGAAACAAGGTGGAAGTGATTCCTAACACCTGAGGTTTGTCCTCTAGTCTCTACACATATACCATGGGACACACATACAAACACACAAACACACATACACACAGATGGACATACTCATGCACACACACACACACACACACACACACACACACCAATGTGTGTTCATGGCACTGAACTTGGTTCCTTTGAAAGAACATCACTGAGCCATCTCTTGAAACCCTAGGTGTGTCACATCTCTGCAGATGTCAAGAATCTCCTGAGAGTTTGTTCACACAACAACATGGACTTCAAACAGCATTTGGCAAAGATAAATTTCTTGTTAGATTCCTAACAGTTAGAAAGAAGAGAAAATAATATAGGCTTTTCAAAGTACAATCCTGAATTTTTGATGAACTATCCATGTGCAATTTAATTCTCTGTAGGTGTGAGTCACTTACACTGGCAGAAGGATAATGCCAGCTATTTTTGTAACAAACAAAATGATGTCAAATGATTGTTCATAACCACAAGCAAACAGGCTATCTAGGATTCTAGAAATAAGCACAAAAGTGTTCCTTTGCCTTTCAAGATCATTTGGTACGTGTTCGAATGGCCACCAAAATATCACATCACTGTACAAGGTACTTGAAGTCCATTTATCCTTCCCACAGTAAAATCCACATACTGTGCAATCATGAACTTATAGTAACAAGATTCTAACCAGTGATACCTGTTCAGGATGCAAATGATTGACCCCTGAGGGCAAAAGTTGCTGTTTTATTGCAGTATAGGACACGGTTCAGTTGGTTCTAAGTTAACCCCTTGTTTCAAGATGCCTTCCTGAGATGGCTTTGACAAAGCATCTTCATGACCATGCTGCTTTTCATTCATTAACAAGTTAACTATAGTTTTGATGTGTCCTCATTCATATTTGACTCATAACTTTGTTTTTCAATGTATGCTCTGAATAGAGTTTAACATGGCAAATGAAACATTCAGATGCAGTTATTAGCTCCTAGTTGGCATATTACTACATTTCCTTCTTAAGTAAAGTTTCAAGCTCATATTTGAGAAAGACACCATTTCATAACTTCATGTTTATATTTCATAAGTATATAGACATTAACAATTATTGAAGTAGCCAAACACACTGTTCATGATCACATTTGAGATTTAGACAAATCAGTGATTATTGATTGCCCACAAGTCTTTCCCCTCTATTGCCAATAACACTATCATCAAGTAAAACAGTTCTACAAATTCTGTTATATCTCAGTCTCTCCCAAATGCTGCTTGGATCTAAGATATTTGCTCAACCTCCCATGAAGACTTTTCATGCTATTTCTGCTTTTCTTACACTGACTATTATTTATGTCCATGTCCAATCCTTATAGTGTATCTTCTGATACCTTTAAAAGTATTTTGTTTCTTTAATTAAGAGAAATAAAGTTGGAAGTTTCAGTTATTTTCTAAATTCCTTGGAATTTGTATTCTTCTATTCTTTGTGCTCTTCCCAACTGGCTTGCAGTAAGTGCTAGAGATTTCTGCAGCAGTTCTCAACCTGTGGGTTATAAGGCCTCCTATGTCACATATTTACATTATGATTCATAATGGTAATAAAATCAGTTATGGGGTAGCATTATGTTTCTCTCCCTGAGGTTCTTCTGTCAACTTTAATTCTTTTAGGCATCTTCAACTTAAAAACACTTCAAATCTGAGCTTCATTCTGAGCGCGTTCTCCTTCTTGCTGTGTCTGCATCAGTCTCAGTCTCGGGGGCGCTCCCTCCCTCCCCAACCATCAACAGCTGTATCTTCTGACAGATTTAACCACATTTTCTTTTTTCTTTCTGATATAAAACAAAATAACTGTTTGAATTTTTAAAATATCTAACTGCATTCTTTGTTTCTGAGTCCCCTTTCTCTGACTTTGTCTTACTCTCACATTTACGGCTACTTAAACAGAAGTCAGATAATTTCATAATCATTTTCAAAGAGCTCACCTCCAGGTTCTTCATCTTACTGCACCCTCTGACTTCTGTGTGACCACCATTTGCTCTCATGTATCTTCCTGAATTTTAATATCATTGATGTTCCCTACTCCTTAGAAAGTTTCAATGACCCCCCTCATCAATCCATGCAAACTTACTTTCATGTAAGCTTTCACGTTTGGAGTTCTGCATGATTTCAACACTGATGTGTCCAGTTTTCATGAGATAACTTATTGCATTAATCAATTAATTACAAATTTCCCAATTACCATCACAATAAGTTTGGATTAATTTATATTTATTACCCATGAGATAAAATGCAATCTAAAATAATTCAGTATTTGTACTTAACACAATGTTTAACCCCAGTTGTGTTTGTTCTGCTTACATATAGATCAGTCACAAACACCGTTTAACAGGTGTTTGCTTTTTGGTGAAGTAGATATTGGAAAATCTGTACTGGGACAGTCAGCCCATGTTTCAGACTTTCACTTAAACCACCCAGCATTTGTGCCTTGTCCCACTCAGATTCTTTCTGAAAACACCATCTCTGTGCTGGCATTCACCTTAATGTCCTTGGTCTTCAAAAAAAGTTTTGCAGACACTAAGTTGCAGGTTGTAATGGTTTCTCAAGAATTCTCTTCTCCTGGAACATTGAGTAGGAACAGATAACCATCATTTTTCCCTGAAGATAACTAGTGTATGTAGAGCAGAGACTGAAGAAAAGGCCTTCCAGAGACTTTCCTACCTGGGGCTTCATCCAAAACCTGACACTATCGTGGATGCTAAGAAACGCTTGCTGAAAGGAGCCTGATTTAGCTGTCTCCTGAGAGGCCCTGCCAGAACCTTACAAATATAGAGGCAGATGCTCACAGCCAATCATTGGACTGAGCACGGAGTCCCCAATGGAGAGGTTAGAGAAAGGACTGAAGGAGCCGAAGGGGTTTGCAACACCATAGGAAGAACAACAATATCAACCAACCAGATCCCCCTTAGCTCCCAGGGACTAAGCCACCAACCAACGAGTACACATGGCTCCAACTGGATATGCACCAGAGGCTGGCCTTGTCAGGTATCAATGGGAGGAGAGGTCCTTGGTCCTATGAAGGATTGATAGATGCCCCAGTGTAGGGGAATTGAAAGCAAGGAGGAGGGAGGAACACCCTCATAGAAGCAAGGGGAGGGGAGATGGGCTAGAGGGTTTCTGGGAGGGGGGGAACCAGGAAAGGGGATAACATTGGAAATGTAAATAAAGAAAATATCCAATAAAAACACTTTGAAATAACAACAACAAAAACTTATGACAAATATATGTGCACACATATATGCACATATTCATACACATACACTCACATATATTCCTTACATATAATATGAATTATATATAATACACACACATATATAGATACATATATATAAGTGTATATATATATATGTACACATATATATATGAAGGCATTTCTAGTTAGTATTGAAGCTTCTGAACTATCAAATGGTTTTCATAACTTTTTCTAACTCAACATAACATATTTTTCTTGCATTTCCAAGAAATTATCATAAAAAGAAAATAGTAAATCATTCCCACAAAATATTACAGATTATTATTAAAGTATCTGATAAAAGGATCTGTTTTTCTCATGTGACACTAATTATCATTGTCTAAAAATGGCACTATATGATCTCCTAAGAACACAACCACACACACTCTTCCAGCATTAGCTCCGTTGGGCTGCAGTCACAGACTCTCACAGTGCGAAGGTGACTTGAAGTTGCACAGTTCAGTTTCGACTGCTTGAGTCAGATGGATTAAGTGGTTCTGTCAGTTTGTTCCAAGATGACACAAAGCAAAGTGACAACTGGGAAGGGACGTCCCCCAAACAGCTCCTCTTTGGAGAAGAGCTGAGATGCCCGGCATTCTCTTTTTAAGCTTTGTCCCTGTCTTAGAACAGCAAAAGACCAAGGAACAATTCATCATACCTTGTATTCCTGTCAAAAGAAAGCTCCAGTTCCTGATGCCTCCACCCAGCCTGCAGTTTATATAATGCAGTCCTATTTGCTTCCTCCCCTAGAAATGTCAAGAATCAAAGCCACCGTGTAAGAAAATTGTGGTAGTGTAAGAAAAAGGGAGTGTAAGGAAATTGTGGTAAGGGCTGCAAGGAGAGCAGGGAAGATGAACACACACATGTTTTCAATTTTTAAAGTTATACTGTGTGAGTGTAGTATGTGAACCTATGTGCAAGTATTTTCACAGGTAAGTATGTACAAATGTTTCCTAGGGTATGGAAGCCTGAGTTTGGTGTAAGTGTACTACATGGATCTATGTATATATCTGTATATGTACATGTATAAGGAGGTCTGGGAATAGTGTGAGTGTAGTGTGTGTGAGTATAGTGTGTGTGAGTGTACTGTGTGTGAGTGTACTGTGTAAGTGTAGTGTGTGTGAGTGAGTGTAGTGTATGTGTAATGTGTGTGCATGTAGTGTGAGTGTAGTGTGTGTGAGTGTAGTATGTGTGTGTATAGTCTGTGTATATATATTGTGTGTGTGTGTGTGTGTGTGTGTAGTGTGTGTGAATACAGTGTGTGGGTGAGTGTAGTGTCTGTAAGTGTAGTGTGTGAGTGTAGTATGTGTAAGTGTAGTGTGTGTGGTTGTAGTGTGTGTGTAGTGTGTGTGAGTATAGTGTGAGTGTAGTCTGTTTAAGTGTATGTAGTGTGTGTGTGTGTATATAGTGTGTGTGAATGTAGTGTGTGTGAGTATAGTGTTTGAGTGTAGTATGTGCACATGTGGGTATAGTGTGTGTGTGAATGTAGTGTGTAGGAGTGTAATGTGTATTTATATTGTGTGTGAATGTAGTATGTGTGTAGTGTGTGAGTGTAGTGTGTGTGTATAGTGTGTTTGTATAGTGTGTGTGAATGTAGTTTGTGAGTAGTGTGTGTGAGTGTAGTATGTGGGTATAGTATGTGTGGGTATAGCATGTGTGTGTGTAGGGTAGATGTTGTGTATGTGAGTGTATTGTGTGTTAGTGTAGCATGTGTGAGTGTAGTATGTGTGTATGGTGTGTGTGAGTGTAGTATGTGTGTATGGTGTGTGTGAGTGTAGTGTGTATGAGTGTAGTGTGTGTGTGGGTGTAGTGCGTGAATGTAGTGTGTGGGTATAGTGTATGTGTGAGTGTAGTGTGTGCTGTTGGGGGTTGGTCTGATACTGTGTATACAAATGATAAATTCTGAAACCCAAGATCTGGTTGCTGCAAGACAAGTGAATTCTCACATACTTCAGCCTTTATTGTGTAAACCTTGCTCTCCAATTTAAAGCTATTGGTTAAATAAAAGTGGCTATAGCCAATTACTGCAGAAACTAGAGGCAGGCAGGGCTTCTGTTACCAGGTATGGAGCACAAGAGAGGAGAGTACAAGAGCAGGAGGAAGAAGGGAAAGACGAAGAAGATAGAGAGAGCAAGAGGTTTCCATTAGACATGATGGACCAGGGGCATGAGCCCGAGTGAAATGCCACCTTCAGACAGGCTGATGGAGCAGAAATAACTAGGCAAGACTCAAGGAGCAAGTACTATTGGAGAGTACAGCTAGGGAAGTAGCCAGGCTAGCATTAGAAAATAGGTTAGGGGTAATTCTCCAATAATTGTGTGGAAGCTGAGTAAATGAATCTTATCCTCAATCTCATTCATTTGGAAGCTAGCTGGGCATACAAATAAATATATTTACTTATAATGTGAACCTATGTGTAGGTTCAGAGGTGTGGATGCACATACATGTTTTTCTGTATGGAGGCCTGAGTTCTGTGTGAGTGCATTGTGTAACCCTGTGTATTGTGTTCACAGTATGCATGCACATGTGTATACATGTGTATAGAGGCCTGAGGTTGGAAATGGAAATATTCCTATATTGCTCTTTTTTTCTTATTCTTTGTGACTTTCTGTTGAACTTGATGCAGAGGATGCAATGAACACTCTCTCTTTCTTTCAGACCTCAAATTCTCATGACTTATCAAAAAGTTGCAGCTGGGAGTGCTATAGTTTCTAGCCTGCATAGTCACTATTTCACTTTGTGAAATATTTTTCAAAAATTAGATTAAAATCTTTGTATATTTAATTATCATGTATTATTCATACATTCATTTCACTATATCATTTTTATATATGTCAACACTACATTTTGTTCATACCCCATTACCCTCTCTTGTATATTTCTCACCTCTGTTAATTCCTTCTTCTGTCCTATTTTCATGTCTTTGAGGTTACAAGTTATCAACCAGCTACATTTTGATTGTCTGTGATGTCCAGTTCATGACGGATAATGCACATCTGCTTTTGACTGGCCATGATGCCCATTCATGGGTGATAATTCACATATGCTACAAAAACTCATGACTAGGGAGGTCAAGAGTCTTCGTCATAAACCATTGCTGTTGTTTATGAAATGAATATGGTACCTATCAAATTACCTTCTAAATATAGGTTTATGCCCACAGACCAGTGCTCTCAGCTTCAAGCAGAAACAGTTCTACTTGAAGCAGGTCTCAGTGACTACTGACACCTAAACTAGTCAAAGTACAGGGAGTAAATAATTTTTTGATACCTAGCCATCCATGGGACATGGACATACTCACCCTACAGCTCAGAGAACACCACAGGGAAAGAAGAGTGGGAGAAACGCATTGGAGAGGCATGGGACACTGACTTCCAGACATGGCATGGTTGCCCCACTCCTGAATTCATGGCCACTGTGATTACCTGAATAAGATATACCTATACATGATTGGTCCATCAACACCCTGCCTGGAAGGAGGTGATGACAATTGGTGGGTGAGTGAAAGACATTTTCTTCAATGCCAGAGCTACTGGGAAGATACATATATGTGCTCCCACGGACAGCTCCCAGAATGTTCAGATGCTTTTAACTTTCAGACCTCCTTCTCACTGGGTACCCATGTCAAATTCTCCTGAGAATATGGGAATGTTCTGTTTTCATCCTTTTGTTGTTAGATAGATGGGGATACTGGTCATTTTAAACCTATATAAAATATTATAACATTGCAGCTCTCAGTTTATTCTCATTTAAATTATGTTTCATTACCTGTCCCTTCTCAAGCTTCTGTTCTCTTGAGAGCAGAGACTGGGTAATAGTCATCTTTAGAGCATGTTCTTAGCACACACTATAGCACTCAGTGTTATTTAATAATTGTCTCTAAATTGAATAAATGTGTCTTTCTTGATTTCAGCTATATGTAATGTTTATGTGGGATAGATTCTAAAAGTTAAATACTTATTGTAGTTTAGAAGCTCGAGTTTGATAGCTTTACAGAGAGCAGAATCCTCATTCGTGTTCTTGATACTTCCTAGTAAGATTGCTTTCTGGCTAGAGATCCTACAGAGTTTCAGTAGCTTGAGCAAATCCATAGGTTTGGGTGTGCCCAAAATAGGTTTGGAGACCAGAGCTTCAGTCAATCAACTGATCATAATGTAGTCTTTGGAAGTTTGTTGTTTGCTTGAAGACTCATACTGCCAGCTTCGACACAAATCCATTAAGAATATTTCTCTTGGGTGTTTTTTAATGAAAAGTGCCCTGATGCCAATAACCTTGTCTCATGATTGATGCTGGAATGCAGAGCTATTGTGGCTGTTGGTACCACCATTGCCAAGGCTCGGGAAGGTTATTCACTTAGGTCTGAAACGTAACTTCAAAGTCAAAAAGTGGACAGATGACAAGGGTAGACTACATTGAGTGAATTCTCCAGGGTCTCCCCTGGCCCCATGAAAACCAGCTTCTTCTCTCCTCCTGCCAAACAACAGTTTTTGTACTCACTGGATGTTTGGACTTGGAAACGTGAATGTCTCAGAGCTATTTTCAGTTTGAAAGTTTCTGATGTTAAAGGAAAAAATATCCTAGTTAAAAAACTCTTTCTTTTCTCTTCAGCCTGTACCTTCAGGGTTACTCAGACTGCACTTTCTCCTTTAAACAACGAAATTGTCAGTGAAGAAATTTTCTGTATTTTGCTTTGCTCTTATCTTGTTTCTGCTTTGGCATTTGTTCACCTTTGGAGACTAATGCGCAAGGAGACCTTTTGTCCTCATGATTTAAGTATAAGCCCAGGTGAGACAACTCTGCATGTTTGACCATGTTACTAAATTTATGAGGCTCTTTGGATGCCTTTGTTTATTGTTTTCTAACTTTCTCCTCACATTCATTTATGCAATTGCCCATTAATCTAAATTAAATTTCTATGCCAGGCATATACAAAGATGAATTGGCTTCTTGGAGCATAAGAAAATTTTAATCTACAAGAAAAAGCCACATGGAGAAATGAATGCAATGTTATAGGTACTGCGATCTAAGTAATTACTATAAACAAAGAGAGTACAAAGAAAATTTTAATCAAGTTTAGCTGGATTGAATCCAGAAACTTTCCCTAGAGAATGACATACACATTGACCCTTAAACCCTGAACACAGGTTCATTGAGGAAAACATAGGCAAAGGTCATTCTGGTTGAAGTCATCAGGATGTACTGGAGACAGCACATGTCATGATTCTTGGTAAGTGTGCAGGGGAGGAGTCAAAGTACATGTCTGGGTCATTCATGCCTGATATACTGCTTTCCAATACTCCTTAAAGCAATTCTATATTTGCTTTCAGATTCCTCCTGTCTGTGTGCGTCCTATTCTCATAGTGTTATGAATTTTCTCAGCCTCCCAATTAATTCAAGCTTTCCTATATCATCATGCCCTTTAGTTCTTTCTATCATAAAAATATTGCCTTCTTATTAGAAGCTGTTCCCTCTTTCTGTTCTTCATGCCATTGTAGAGGAATGGTTCTGATGCTTTGATTTGAAATCCCTGTTTAGTGACACTGAAAGTCCTTGTCCCCAATTGGTTTTTCATCTACCAATAAAGATGTCAGTGCTCAATGGCTGGACAGAAAGAAAGAGGAGAGTCTTCCAAGTTCCTGCAGGGGAGGAGAGAAGAGAGGTCAGGAAGAGGAGATAGAGATACTTGGGAAAGAGAGATAGAACAAACTTAGAGCTTTAGGGCAGATCTTCCAAAATGTGGGCAGGAAAGGAAAGTGGCCCTCTGAAGGGCATGTGCAAAGTGTCTTGGACAGCAAGAGCAATGAGCTTCACAGAAGGTAACCAGGCAACTAAGTTGAGGGAAGATTTAGAGTTGTTGCACTAGAAGTAAAGATAAGTAACTGAAGAAGGCTTAGAAGAGCCAAGTCATCAGAGCCAATAAGGCAGTTTAAAAAATGAGCTACTGTGTGTGTGTGTGTCTTTCATCTGCAGATCTGAGATGGTTCCTGGGCAGATGCGCACCTGCTACTTGCCAGGAACTTAGAGTGATGTAGCAAAAACTACGTGCCACAACCCTTCTTGATGATAGACATAACTGAGACCACTGACTTCATAACTATCCCATGCCCCAGAGGCCACTGACTTCATAACTACCCCATGCCTATTGACCATACACTGATCTTCCTTACTGTGCTAGGTGCTTTGTTTCCAAAAGTTTCAAATGTTGGCTACTTCCCTACCTGATTTGATGAGGAAGAGCTTCCACCCCTCTACCACATGGTTCCATTAGATGGCTGTACTTCATATTATAACCTTTGTACATTCTAGTTCTACTACCTAAAGATCTCCTTGTTCTATAAATATTTATGTCCTTTGATAATTTGATAGTCAGCTTTATTTGTCAACTTGACATAATCCAGAATCCCCTGGGAATACCCTCAAAGAGGAATTATCAACATGAAATGAGAGCATGGTGTGCACCATTCTTTGGGCAAGGGCAAGCTGGGCATAAGCTGGGCATAAACTGGGCACTAACAAACACACCTGAGTTTATTTCTCTCAATTCTTAACTGTGGACACGATGTGCCTAGCTGACAGATGTTTCTGCTACTGTAAAACAGTAGCTATGCTGGACTGTAAACTGTGATTCCACCTGACTTACTTTTGGACAGGGTATTTTATCATATCAACAGAAATGAACCTAGGACAATAATATATGAACTTTCAAGAGATCTTACTTAATCTATATGTTGGTAGCATGTTGTGCTCATGTATGAGGGGCACCTACACTAGCATTACCAGTATATTCCTTGGAACGAGGGAGTAGAGT
Organism: Mastomys coucha; assembly: GCF_008632895.1. Taxonomy (NCBI): domain Eukaryota; kingdom Metazoa; phylum Chordata; class Mammalia; order Rodentia; family Muridae; genus Mastomys; species Mastomys coucha. Next base: position 220,691,617 of record NW_022196905.1, read on the forward strand.
GGACATCAGTAGGAGGAGTTGCTACCACCAGAATAAATGATACGAGGCTGGTTTCTGATTTTTCATTTGTAAGACATTCTAGGAAAGTGATGAGGCAAGATTCCACTAAGTGGTCCCCATTCTAAAGTTACAGAATGTGAGGTGTCATTACATCATTCTCAGAGGGACAGAAGTCAGGGAAGTAGGCGTCTTTTATCAGAGTCATTAGGAACTATGAAAGGCACCTTCAATTGCTGGTGCGGGGAACGGAGAAATGCCCTGAGGTACGAGGAGAGCATGTGCAGAAGAAACTTAGGAATTCTGGCTCATGAAAGAAGCAGGTGCTTTGCACTCCAAATTTTCACTAAAAAATATTAAATCCTCTCTATTTACTTTAAGATTCACTATGTCACTTATGTATGCACCTTTGTGTATATGTGCACATGTACATGGGAGTGCCCACAGGGAGTTGAAGCTGGAGTTACGAACAGCAATGAGCAGCCTGGTTTGGGTGTTTAGAACTGAACTGGAGTCCTCTGCATGAGCAGGCCATGTTCTTTACCACTATACTTCCTCTAGAGACCCAAACAATGATTTTTCTATCAAAGAATCTCTAGGTAGAAAACTCTAATTAATAGCTTGAAAAGGCATTGGAGATTTATCCTTAATTATTTATTTTTATGTTTCCTTGACCATCTGTCTATCAAAAGCTTTGTGGTTTTTCCCAAAGAACTCGGGTTGGATATAACATCTATGTTTGATTCAGTACAGTCTGTGGGATTTATCTTCCATTATTACAACACCATGTTTATTGGATTCTGTCATTCCATTTTCTGACTAAAAAAAAAATAAAAATAAAAATACCCTTCAGAGTTAAGCAATGTGACCTAAGTATTATTATCTAATGATTCATAAGCATTTTTGTCATTTGGATCCATATCCCATGCTTATAATCTCACTGGTTTCAGTTCATGAACTCAATACAATTCTGTTTTCAAGAAGGTTCATTGCAACATAATGTGATTTATCTATTTATCGGAGCCATCTCTTTTGACCCTGGAGAAGAGTCTGGAGAATGGAGCCACTGGCCCTGATAGGTGAGTTACCCAGCATGATCAGCCGGCTGCATTTGCACATGGTGGAGCCCATGGATTCTCAGATGACCTGAACACAGGTACCAAGCAACTGGAGAAGAGACAACAGTGCTGTTCTGAGGCAAAGTTTTGTCTCCTTTCTTTATTCCCTCATTTGTCAGTGACCAACTTAATCTAATAACCACTTAGCAAGCCCGCTGATTTTCATTAATGGCATTTCTGATGAATATCTGAAAGATATGGATACTGTTCTTTATATCAGACATTACAAAATATATCTTGGTAATATTACAGCTTCACATTTCCAAAATGAATTTTTTCAGATATGACATCTTATGTCTACCTCACAGAAACTTCAACCCACTGTGTCTACCCTGTGAAAATAACTCAGTCACACCCCGTGTTTTCCAATTCAGTGCTTTAAAACTAGGGGTGGTACTAGGGAAATTACCATCCTGTTAGGAGGTATCCTAAAGCTCAAAGCTGCCAAAACACCCAGCTTGAATAGAAAACGACATACTGCTGTGGGGGAACCAGCTTAAATCTAGACTTAATTCTGGTGACTTACCTCCAACTCACTGGAGCACTGAAGCTTGCTCAAAACTGGTCATGTGTTTTGAGGGGCTGGAAAGATTGCTCAGTGGTTAGCTCACTGGCTGCCGCTGTTCCTGTGGAGCTTTGATTTGCAGGCCCTACATGTTGCCTCACAAGTGTCTCGAACTCCAGCTTTAGTGGTATGATGCACTCTTCTGGCCTTCACAGGCAGTGGATGATCACGATGGATAGACATGCGCAGGTACAACACCCATACATATAAAATCATTTTAATTAAAAACATGAAAGTGATTTGAGTTCTTTGGTGGATTATATAAGGAAATATTACATAATAATCACACACAAGTTAAGATTTTAGCTCTGAAATCCACTGTGCAGGCATTGACTGCTGACTCAGACTCTACCAGCTATGACTCCTGCACCTTGACAGGCTGTACCCCATCCTGTGAGCT
>NW_022196905.1:220693706-220704029 GCF_008632895.1 Mastomys coucha
CTGGGTGAAATGGTGTCAGATGGTTTTTGATTACAGCTTATGTGAGGAGCAGAGCCTACCACCCTCCCCTGGTTTTACTTATTCATAGGACTCATATGACTCAACCTAAAGCTAGATAGTCTCTGCTAAAATTTGTCACAGCAGAAACACACACACACACACACACAAAACAAAAACAACAAACAAGCAAAACTGAGTCACATAAGACCAAGTTGAGGTTTCCAAGAGTCCCCTCCACACCTGCCTCAATCTTTTCTTCAATGCCAGGGAAGTATTATCTATGAGGATGAACAGGACTTAGTGCCCACTATTTCTATTGGATGGTGGTCACACTGCAGGCCTATAGAGTTGTAGGAGCCTTAGGCACATTATGGCAATTCTTTTTATAGTCCTGGTTAGCTGGAAAGTCATAGGCACTCCAGGCCTGGTGACTCACTCATGTGTCAAAGTAGAAGTCAGATGATAAATAGAAGTTTGTAAACAGTGAGTGATGGAAAAAAAAATCCAGTTTCTCAAAGAAACTGGTTGTGTTGGCATCAGCTGAGCTGCTCTCATCTAAGCCTTTGAGTCTAGCCTTGCCCCTAATGTGAGAGCTTAAAACTGGAGAGTACTGACCTTCCTCAAGTGCATTTGCTCTCAGAAATAAAAATTAATAATAAGAGATTCAGTTCAGCATGTTAATGTCATTTGGCATGAAACTCTCCTCCTCCTTCTCAGGAAAGGGCGTCCCACTTTTTCACACTCCTCAGGAGACAGAGCCGAGGCCTCTTGCCTTGCTGCCCATTTTACTGGTCCCAGGTTGCTCAGGCTCCAGGACTGGCAAGGATGAATTCCAATTGGCTGACTTCAGAATCTGGTGTAAGGGACAGTAGCAGCTAATTTAGTTTGCATGATGGTAAGATAATGCCACCTCCCAAGGGCTGTGAAACAGGAACCAGTTCCCTCCTGAAATATCAATGGGGAGGAGATCATGGAACTGGAAAAATAACTGGAACTTGGCTTTTTGAGGCTAAGGCTTGCACTTCTTCTGTGAACCCTAAAACCATATTTGGATGAGTTCGTACTTGCGTGAGCAGCAAAAGAGGGGAGAGAGGAAGTGTGCGATTGGCACAGTAACAGCTCCCCCGTCTGTCCCTGGGGGCAGCAAACGAGAAGAAGGAAATGGATGACAATCTGCTAATTGTTCTGAAGTATTTCAGACCGGTCTGGTTTCACACTAAGGGACACAATTAAATCCACAGAAATTTCCTCTGCAACACAAAAGCCTTTTCCATGAGAGCAGGGGAGGCTGGGAGAGAGGGTAGAAGAATCTCTCCCAAAGGTTCTTATAATCTCCATTTTTTTTATTTTTTTATATTTATTTATTTATTTATTTTGCCTTCTATGCTTTGAAGGAAGAGTAAGATAAGTTTGAAAATGTAAACCTGGATCAGTCGGTACCTGCCCACATAGCTGAAACAGTCAACAATATTCCAGGGATTTTATGTGATTTAAAAGGTTTCATTTTTGAAAGAAAGCCATGTGCTTATAACTAATTCTGACAAAAGAAGTCTTCTTTAAGGCCACTGAGATTTAGAGACTGACTCTATTTCATTATTGTCCCTTAGACTCCCTTCAGTGCTCAGCAGGAAGACTTTCTTCAAACAAAAATGATTAATTTCTGATGACTTCATTAATTCCTGCACATGTGACAAGTAGGTCCATAGAGATCTCTAACACTCACTTGGCTTAAGTTTTATGAAGCCCTAATAAAGCAGCGCTTTGAATTTTACCAAAGATCTACGCTTATTCTTTTTGATAATTGCTGCTATAAACAAAGGGAGTAAAGCCTGAGGCACAGAGAAAGATGAATTCAGGTCACTAGGTATTAAAGTGGGGTGTCAAAACACATGTACACAGCCAAAATGATTTAGACAGCCTTTGCCTTCCAGGCGCCAAACAAAAGAAATTAGGAAAGTAGTAGAGACAGCTGGATGACAAGGCAAACTAAAGTGTGATTCACAGGCACAGACCAGGCAGGAACTGTAAGCTGGACCAGACTTTGTCTCTGAAATGTTCTTTTAAAAACTGTGTTTGAGATGCTGACAGTCTCAACGTGCACTGGATACTCTTTCCCAGGTCCAGCTTCCCACTGATAGACAGGGTTAGTTTGCGTCTTCTCCAGTGAAGCTCATTTCCCTACACTGTATCTGCAGGGCGCTGCATATGTCTGCTTTTGGGAGTGGCAGACAAAAAGACATACCAACTGACTTGAACTTGGTGGGAGAAAATGTTGTGATTAAGAATGAAAAGGTAGACCCTGTAGCTTTAGTCAACACTGCCTGGGCAGAAATAGCTGTCCATTGTAATCTCTCATCTACCACCACCTCCCAGCGTTTCCAAACAGGGGATCACTTGAGTAACACTTAAACATACATTTAAAACATACAGGTACTGGGAGGAGACCAGGGCAGGGGTGCAACTAAGACTTCCTATAGAATCTATGTAAATAGCACAAAGAAAGAACTCAAATCTCCCAGTTTAAAAGACTGAAGATGAACCATACTGTAGTCACAGCAAAGTAGAAGTGATGTATGTTTAATCTCATGTACATGGTGCCTGTGTGTGAGGCATGGTACCTGTATGTCCAATAACATGACCAGCTCATGAAGGCAGCCTTGGTTACAGTTACATCTTGGTTATAAGCTTGGTTACAAGCCATGCACATCTAAAACTGGTCTTCCTAGTCTAACTTAGGGCCTTGATAGTAACTGACCCCGCATTCCTCTTCTAGGAAGGACTCATTTTCAGGGTCTTCTTTGTATGGTTTCTGAAATTTGATTTACAAATTTCTGAAATTATCACTGGATAAGGGTACCACTCAAACCTGCTGGTATACATAAACCCTGGGTTCATTCCCCAGCCCCACAAGAACAAACTGTGGTGTCAAACATCTTTAACTGCAGCACTTGAGAAGTAGAGGTCCCAGTACTTTCTCCGTTCAATTAGAAGTTCAAGACCAGCCTCAGATATGTGGCAACTTCAAGAACAGCCAGTGCTATAAGAAATCTTGTCTCAAATCCAAATCAAACAGATAGGCTAAAGTATGAGCACAAAGAGAAATTCTTAAATGTTTTTCCAGTCACATGGGCTATGAAGTATCTAGATATCCATAGGTATAATGTGCCAAGGTCCAGCCTAAGAAAGGAGGGAATGGAAACAGGACTGACTCAATAATGACTTAGAGTCAGTAGTATGTGATCTCCCTCCCCTGTTCCTGTAAGCGCTGGCAGAAAGCTACAGTAGTAGATGCAAGCTGCTAAATCAGGTACTCTCTCTGTTCCCAGAGAGTATTCTTGGTACTCTTTATTCTTCAACTTCAGCTTAATTCTTCAGCTTAATAGCTTAATAACCAGATAGAAGCTGAACCCAGACTTTTATTTACTAAAACTACATCATCAAGGCTTTGATCATAGTTAATAATCATCAAAAATTCTTAGATTTATGTGAATTTCATGAATCCCGGATCAATAGTTCCAAGCCCTGTTTCCTTAGGGCAAAAAGCACATTTCCTTACAGATTTGCACAGCCTGTTCCTCACTGGTAGCTGGGCACAGCTTTTGTGGTTTCCTGGAACAGCAGACAGCAGCCTTTAGTAACTGCTTCCATGTAAGAATAGAAACCCAACAAACTACTAAATTAAAATGATTCCTTAAAAAGTTTTGAATATATGTAAATAAAACAGCTCCCTTTAATATCTTTCTAGACATTGTTATATCCAATTCTTCAATCAGCTAGGAAAACAGCACTTTTATATGCTTCTACATCATCTTTTAATTCTCTAATCTTCATTTCCTTAGCCTAGCAATTCCATGGCCTCATATATTCTCCTCCTAATACTATTTATTCCAAAATCATACACAATTTCCCACTTTTTCTACCCATACCTTTTCTTCTTGAGACCGTTTTAACTTTCTATTCTTGATGTCTCCAAGTTCATCCTGGCTAGTCATTGAACCAGAGGATACATGTGTCTCCTCCTGATTCCAAATTCAAAGCCAAGTCTGGGCAATGAACTCTTCCTAAAATGGGCCATGTAGACTTTTATGGCACATGTGGTTATATTGTCTAGATCCTTTTCCATGGCCTCCACAGCTTCTTGACCATCTCCGTTCCTCATTCCTGAAAACTGTATCTGTTTCAATTATTGTGGTGTGATTAGTTTTGAGTAATGGGGAAAGTCTATTCCTTAGAAAGAAAGATTGAAAATAGAGTAGTAAAGGCAGCAGATCAATTTTGGACAACAGCAACCATCAGTAAGTGTTGGGGTCATGGAATCAATAGACTGGCGATGTTCCAGGGCAGGAACTGTGTCACACCTCCCATTACACATCCATGCCAGACCCTGCAGTAGTGGATATGAAAGGAAGAAGCAAAATCTGTCCATACAAAGAGCCTCTGAATCCCTAACACTCAGTGTAGTGTCAAAGCAGTGTTCTGGCTCCTCTTGGTGCCCATCCTGTCCCTCACATTCTCCTAGGCACAGCACACAAGAAGCCTTGACTCTTCTTTGGCATCTCTACAGCAAGTCTGCCTGTGAGACCAAACAGTCCATTAGATTTGGATGCAATTAAATATAGCAAATGTTGTCTTGCCTCTGCTTCCCCTAGTGTCTTTATACCATGGGGAATGATTCAATTCAACATTTCTAGTCTCTTCAAGTAATGTACATCATTCAGACATCTCTTCTTCTGCCTGCTAGTTTATTAGGGGCCTTGGTTTGTTAAAAACCATGCACATATGTCTATATGTAAATTTTTAGTAACTCTAACTATGGTGACCACAGGCCAAGTTTATTTCCCAGAGAACCAATTGAAATTGGTGCTCAGCCCAAGTTTCTGGATCCATTTGCTCCCCCAGTGTATGATTCAGAATAACCCCACATGAGCCATAAATGAGCAATTCAGTCTTTCCAATCCCTCTTGCTTTCAAGAATCTAATCAAATCAGGAAGAATAAATTCTGCTTGACACATTGATAAAGATTGAGGAGGAAAATATTGCAAAGGTAACCAGGCTTTACGCAACAGCTTAGGCTAAGCCACCTTCGTGCCTTATAAGAATACTGCCAATCAAATTTGTTCTTGCAATTCTCAAAATGTAATTAGTTGTGTAGGAGGAAGAATATGAAAAGGGATGGGATTATTTATAAAAGTTTTAGAATAAATCTTCCTGGGTCAGGAGATTTGTCCTGTAGCAAAAATTTAATACATAATCAAAACTCCTTGGGCATCTCTTGCTCTTATGATTTCTTTTTTAAATTCTCAACCAAGGGGAACTTGAGGAAATAAAAACTTTCAAAGAAATGTAAGGAATGGATTGGCAAAACTCAATTTGCTCTTTGCTGTGATGGTATTATTCCATTTCTGCATTAAAGAATCATATCCATAGCTTGGAGATTACACCAAGTGCCCTATTACAGGATCCAAACCCAGAGGCATCCATCTCTGACGTGCTGCTGATTGTGCTTGGAATGACACACACAATGATATACAGGGGAGTGCGGTGTCAGCAAAAATATGCGTGGCTGTTGCAGGAGCCTGAATCCCAGCCCCCAAACCAAGAACTGATCAGCTAGAAAAGAAAGAAGGTGAAGCATTTGTCTACTGAATGATACTGAGAGTATGAGTTGATCATAATTGGGTTTTCTCTTGATGATAAAAGGTTACACATACATGAACATGTGCATGAACAACACATGATAAGTGTGTGTATAAATCCATGCAACATAATGTATCACTTGAGGGAAGTGGTACAGAATCTGTGAATTTTGTTGCTACTCAGCAAAACACCCACGCATAAAGTCCCATTCTCCCTTTTGTAGCATTTTATGCTGACCTTATATCTCTGCTGCTTTTTATAGAGAGATCTCAGAGACTTAACAAGATGTACTAGTCAAGTTTTATCTCATAAGCTAAACCTATTATGCTGACTGCCCAGGGATTGGGTTGAGAAGTGTCCAGCTCTGCTATCTGGGGTCAGCAAAAAGATTATGGTGATTTATTAGCGATGTCTATCACAGTGTACAAAGGAATGTATTAGTATGAATGTTTCATCTCTGCTTTATTATTAATGGATATGAATTCTTTCTCTGTCTTCTAGAATGCATTATGCTTCAATATCAATCTGTATACTGTTTCTTCTTGCTTTGGCTTTTCCTCTTGCTCTCCTTTCCAGTATCCCTTCTGCATAAAATCTGTAGAGAAAGAATATCATTCGTCTTAGCAATGGCATGTCCATCGCTAATCATTCCATTTTAGGCTTAGAGACCAAAGGTTTCACACTGCCTAGCCTGTTTTCAAGTCATAAATATTCCCCCCAAAAGTACTGAGTACAAAAAATAAAGTTAATAAAGGGAGGGTGGGATTCTTCCCTAATAGCAATTTGGTGTTTGATATTAAGCTTTGAATTTTACCGATTTTGACTTGGTGAGAGCCCTCTCCCCCCCTCTTATTGTTGGGCTGGAGAGCCTATCTTTTAGATTTGATAGATTATTCTGTAGTATATCATATCACATGGTATATATGTAGACGATAGATTGATAAATATATGTGAATGGATAGAAGGTAGAGATAGAGAAAAGGTAAACAATTGATTGCTGATAGCTGTATAAATGTAGATAGATGATATATAGATGATAGATAGATGATAGATAGATAGATAGATAGATAGATAGATAGATAGATAGATAGATAGGACAGATCCATGAAGTAAGATGTAGGTAAATACCATATTAACATTGTTTTACTGATTTCATTATCACTTACAAGCAACACATTTCAACATGTTTATCCTCAAACAGCTTAACATTAAATCGATGTGTAGCATAGAGGCTGCAGTGCTGGGACACCTCTCCTACAGTTCTGCTTTTGTATACATCAGGCCCACTGAAGATCTAGGAGCACTTCCCAGGGGAATTTCTTTTCTGGCCATGTTGCAGCTTCTTGGCTTTGGTCTGTGTTCAGTTTTAATCTCTCTTTTCCGGTTGAAACCTTCTGGCCTTGTGACTCACTCCTTACATCCACATAAATACCAAACAATTATCCTAAGTTTGTTGACTTCGTTCTTAAATGTCCAAGTAAAGTATGGCAGTGAACCAAGTCACCCTACACTATTGTCAGTTCTAATAGTTTTGATTCCATGGTATTGGCAAAGCTCTTAGCAGGACACACTTACTTTATTAGAGATATCTGCAATTGATCTCCTTAGATATCCATTTATTTAAATATCCATGAGCACCATGAAGTTTTTGAGCTTTAAATTTTGTTCTTCAGTGCAGAAATGTAGACTCTATAAAAGCCAGACAGATGAATTCCAGCAAAGAAGCCCACACAAAATTGGGAGGAAAAGCTTACTTTCCTTCCACCCTAGACAGGTTGTATCAGATCCTCTGAAGAGAAGTAAATAAAACACCTCATATGCTTTCTGCAGACAGAGCAGTTACTTCACCGCAGAGTGGACATAACTTAATAGTCCAGTTTTAGGAAGCAACAGGGTGCTTCCCTATTAGAGTTGTAGTAGCCTGGTTTTTCTTTTTCTGATAAATGATTTGATTGTCTTCATTCCTCTCATATAATTTCAGCTCACCACAGATACTCCAAAAAAATTTTTTTCATTGAATTTCATTCTACTTCTGATGAATTCCTCAGTAAATAAAAAAATAAAATAAAATCTACAGGTTTGGTTTCAGATGATATTTTTTACTCATAGCTAATGTAAAGAATGCTGTCTAGAGCTTTAGAGGAACCAAGCCGATCCTTAAGGAAAAGTCGACTACACTTTGTTAGTAATGTAGAATGCAATGACTTATTCAGAAATATACAGATCCTAAAAATTTGTGTTTACTATTCATAATAAAAGTCTGCAATTTCTGTTTATCAATCCAAGGTTCTTTGATGAATCCTTTGTTACATCACGTCTATACAGTGTTTGGGGCTATGTCTGACATTGTCTGATTTTATTTTCATCATGACAATTTCTCTGATTAGCAAGTTAGGATACCTTGTTGAGATTTTTATATTATTTAATTTGTTAGCAAAAGTTTAACTCTAGAAGGCAAAATATTTTGAAGATGTCTGTGCTCCAAGAGGAAATGAGTACATTAACTAAGTCTGGGACACAGCCTTTAAGGCTTCTTGTTCGATGTTTCCTTTTCTGATCATCAGATGGCCCAAAGAGCCATTGATAAACATTTGAATGCAGGGGACTCTTAGCACTTCTAAGTCCTGTGTTGCTTGCATTCAAGTGCATATTCAGTTGCAGAAATGCCTTTATACAAATTAATTCACATGTGTTTCTGAAAGATGATGGAAAAGGAAGCCCCAAACTTCTTTACCACAGAGACGTTGATTCAATAGAAATCAATTTCTTCATGAAAGCTCCCAACAACCAAAAAGGGTCTCCTCTATTTCACTTAGGTCTAAAGCCAATCTCTGCAGAACTAGTGATTGCTTCTGAGAGTGAAGTGGAGTAAAACATTAATAGCTATACACTGTGTATGACACACTACCATAATACTTAAAGACACGCAGAGAATGTAACCTTCTATGCAAAAGAAAAACCGAAGAAGAATACAATTGCACCGAGAAAGAAAGGTTTAGGTATTAAGAGAACTTGCTGTCTGATCATAGAATACAAGGTCAGAGCCCAGAAACTATAGAACAAACCTCAAGTACCTCCCCACATACCCATAACTCCAATCTTGAGGGGTCTAACAACCCCTTCTAGTTTTCCTGTACTAAAGTTCATGCACCTGCACACCCATGTATAAACACTCAAACACACACACACACACACACACACACACACACACAAATAAATTTCATACCAAAAACTACCACTAGTGGGAAAGAGCCCAGGAGGCCTCAACCTTACAAAAAAACCTAGAGTTAACTAAGAAAGCTTAAAGAAGGAGATGTGGTCCTCCAGAAGGAAGGGCACAAAAATTGGTTGTCCAGTGCCCAAAAAGGTCGGTCCTAATAGAATGCACACAGTAATGGTATACAGACTCAATAGGTTGTATTTAGAAACATAAATGTGTGTGTCTCTGTGTGTCTGTTTGTCTGTGTGCACATACACACACACACATATATATTAGTGTTAATAACAATTAATGAAAAAAGAGACCATAAATTTGAAAGAGAATGGTATATGGAAAGGGAGATAGGAAAGAGAAAGAAGTAATATGATTAAATTACAACATCAAAAATAAAGAACAGAAGTAAAAGCTGTCACAGAGAATAACACATGGATGTGAAAGTGCATGATTGCACTCCAGAAGCAAGAGGGTTATAAGTTCAAGGCCAACTTGAACAATACAAACAGAATCTACCTCAAAACAAAACAAGAGTTAAAGAGATGACCTAGTAGTTAAGAAAATCAGATGCTCTTCCATAGTTCCTGAGCTCGAGTCCTAGAACCTCTCTAATGTCTTACAATTATCAGTAACTTTAGCTCCAAGGGGTCAGACACTTTCTTCAGTGCACATGGCATACAATCTTACATGCAGTAAAGACACCTTGCACATATTTTTTTTTTAATTTGAAAAAACTGTCACAAGATTGGTGATATTATATTGAAGTGATATTATATCAAAAGAGTGATATTACTTCAAGAAGAGGCATCAAGTGCAAAGACTTTTGTACATACCAACATCTCATTTGATGAAGCAACACTGATGAGACAAAAAAGATAAAAAGACATTATCATAACTCAAGTTCAGTAATAGATGGAGTAGACACTAACATAACACTAGTAGACTAATGTCTCACATTCAGTAATAGATGGGGTATATACCCATGAACAAATTAAGAAATGAGAAATACCAAACCCAAGCAGATATATACAGGACATTTTGTCTGAAAGAGAAATGCACATCATCCCAGACATCCACAGGACACTCCACAGGACAGAGCTCATAGGAAGCCCTCAGACATTCTTAGTATAGTAGAGAAGATTGAAATCATCCCAAGCATCTTATTGAGACAAATGTGTAATGAACCTAGAAATAATCAGCAGCAAAGGGAATATGATTCTCAGTAGAATATAAATGAACACTGCAGCAGCCAGTGAGCCAAAGAGGATACCAAAGGAGAAATCAGAATCTTTTATAATATGAATAGCAGGAGGCAGAAGCAGGTGGTTCTCTGTGAGTTTAAGACCAGCTGGGGCTTCGTGGTGAGTTCCAGAACAGCCAAGACTACTTGGTGAGAAACTGACTCAGGAAAAAAATTAAAGGGAGGGGGGAGGGAGAGAGAGAGAGAGAGAGAGAGAGAGAGAGAGAGAGA
>NW_022196905.1:220704141-220715853 GCF_008632895.1 Mastomys coucha
GGAGGGAGGGAGGGAGGAAGGAAGGAAGGAAGGAAGGAAGGAAGAAAGGAAGGAAGGAAGGGAGAAAAAAGGAAAGAAGGAAGGAAGGAAGAATGAGATAAAGAAAGAAAGAGGGAGAGATAAAGAGAGAGAGAAAGAAAGAGAAGGAAGGAAGAGATTTTAAGTAAAGAAAATGAAAATTACAAAATTTCAAAATTCATGAGATACATTAAAAGTGTCCCTAAGAGAAAAATTGAGAGTGGTGAATGTCTGTATTCAAAATTAAGGAAATTATCAATTTTAAACTGGATCATTTCACAGTTAACGGTTCTCATGCTCCTTAGATAGCAAGCACCATAATGGTAAACACAAATGTTTAAAGTACAACTGTAGAAATATGTTAAAGTTCTTTGGTATTGATCCTGGCAACTTTCAACTGTCAGATCCACAGTGCTCTGGAAATGAGAAACTTGTCAATGACCTTTGGCTACTTTTCTCCACTACAAATGTGTTTGGAACAGAATACCAAGACCTTCTTCTGCTGTTGATGGGGACCAGGGCTTAAAATGGTGACTAGTTAAGTTATTCTGGCACTAAGTTCTGTTGATTGTGGCCCATGCTCTCTCTTCTGTACACAACTGGTTCCATTTGAGTATATATATCACCACTCTCCTGTCTTTCCTATAGCTGAAGTACACCAAGAATGTACCTTTCAGACAGAACATAAGATCAAAACACTCTCCCTATGGTCCTTATATATAATAACTTAATTATTTTCTTATGTCCCCTACAGCAATAGTTATGTGTTTCCATTAGTAATGCATAGAAGAATAGTCACTCAGATAATTTTCATTGGTATAATTGTCTTCTAGAATCTTAACTGAGAAATAAAGAAAAAACAATGTTAAGATGATGCAGTAATGAATCTGAGCATGGCAGTGTTTGTCTTTAACTCTAGTTTTTGAAGATGAAGGCAAGAAGAATGTGTTTTAAAGGCCAGCTTGGACCATTAAGAGAAACTACCTCTTCCAATAAACTTTAGTAAGTGCTAAAGATTTGGTAAGATGGTAAAGATGGTGGTAGTTTGGTGGAAGATTACTTACCTGACCAAGCACAGAACCTGTATTCATTTCCCTATCCTTCTAAAAGAAAAACCAGATGAGAACAAAATCATTACAATAAAAGCATATGGGGCTAGAGAGATGACGCAGAGGTTAAGAGCACTGACTGCTTTTCCAGAGGTCCTGAGTTCAATTCCCACATGGTGGCTTACAACCATCCATAATGGGTTCTGATACCCTCTTCTGGTGTGTTTCAAGACAGCTACAGTGTACTTGTCATATATAAATGAAATCTTTAAAAAAATAAAATAAAAATATAACCTGGGCTGGCAAGATGGGCCACAGATTGAATATACTTGCTGCCAAGCCTGATAACCTTAGGTTGATCCTGGGAACCCATTTGGTTCCTACAAACTATCCTCTGATCTCTAGGTGCTTGTTATGGTACATGCATGTACACACATGTGCTCAATGCTGGCATGGCCATTTCTCTGCTTCTGGGACACACAGAGTAGGCTAGATGCCACTGCTACCCTTGGCCGAACCTCTATACTATGCTAGCTCTATGTATGGAAGTCCTCTGAAATGGAGCCAAGATAACCTCTATTCCCTTAAGTTTCTTCTATCAAGTATGGTGATGGTGAGCTAACCATGTAAGTTGGTACACAGTGTCAGCTATAAGAGATGGATAAACTTAGAAAATATGTTGTACATATGTGCATATCAGGAGGCCAATCTATACAATTACACACAGATCTACAAGAGTGTTCTTGGGGGCAACAATGAAAAGTTTTACACTTGGAAAAACAAGCTGTCTATCCATAAGTTATAGATTATACTCTGGAAACAATCAATCCCACATTTACCCATTGGTGCCAAACCACATGCAAAACATTTGCATGTATGCCCTTACTTTTCTTGTGTGTTAAAAGAACATAGTATTTATTTCTACCTGATAACTAATTTTATAAGAATACTAACTAGTTGATAAGAGTAAACCCTTAAAATTCTTGATGCTTAGTTAATGTTAAGCATTGTATAAATCACTTGTTCAAATTCCTCTAAATGTATTCAGGTTATTTTTAATATTTTGAATTTTAAATATAATGCTTCAGTACGTACTTTCATATGATGTTATCCATATATATGCAAGAATGCCATCAGGCTATTTTTCTGAAAGTAGAAACTTCTAGGTCAAAAAGAACACATGTTTTATATATTCATACGCATTGCCAAGCAATTCTCCATTGAGACTGCCACAATTTATTCCCTAGTATCTCTAATATGAAAGTGCCTCTCTCCCTTTACCACTGCCAAAATGACAGTTAAAAGATGATGCTTCTCTATAATTCTAATTCAATAATGTTTTTATGCTAAGCATATTCCCAGATGTTTAAGAACCATTTTAGAATAGGTTCCTTCCTGCCCTCATTTCTGGCTTTTTATTTTGTTAGGAAACCCTTTTCTACATCAGGATTATTTGCACAAACAGCACAGAAAGATGCCAACTCCCTGTAGACAGTAGCCAGTGTCTACCTCAACATCTTCTGTCTTATACTTTGTCCTTTCTTGGGAGTCAGGGAACAGCTGGGAACCTACCTGAGAGCATGAACTGAAGTTGGAGCCTGAGTCTGGGACTTGTTTAAGCCTTGGCTTTGCCCCTGGATGGCATAGCCAGAGACCCTCAGTAGTATATTTCTGATAGATGACTCCATCAACCCTATGCTTGGTATCCCTTGGATCTTGGGCTTGATCTGCTCAGATCTTTGGGTTTTTTTTTCAACTACTTATGGCCAAGGCATTGTAGACCTGTATCTTTTCAGAATTCCCTGTGCTCCTTTTTGAAATGTGTGTTCCTCACAAATGTGATTCCTGTCTCTTTGAGAAACACATAACTCTGGACCATCCCTATGTCTTGATGTCATCTCTGCTATTTTCAGGTTCTGGGTGATGCAAGTCTTGAGCCTACTAACATCTGCACGCTGGCTTACAGTCTCCACAGCACCTCAAATCAATAAACCCTCTGTCTCTCTTACTTACGTTTCACAGATTAATCCATAGAATATACCATCATCATTGTGTCATCCCTCCATTTATCTTTCAAGGTTTTTTTTTTGAAGTATAGGTGGCCAGTGCAGGGCCTCTCACGGGATTATCTTTCTGTGGTTAGTGCAGGGCCTCTCACGGGATTATCTTTCTGTTGACACCACACTTGGGCAACACGGGGAGGCTGCATTCGGAGATCACCAGGGGTGGGCTGCTGTTTAGCTTGAGTAGTCTTTGGGGTCAGACTGGTTTCAGAGTAAAAGAGGCTTTTTTAAAAATTACTTCACATGACAGTTATGAGCAAGCCCTACCTAAGCACACCAGAGAAAGCTTACTCTAGTCAAGTCCTCTCAACATGACATTTAGTTGTGCTTTTCCTTTTCAAAGTATGCAGGGCTTTCCTGTGGCCATGACTCCCTACCTGCTGTGTCTATAGGCTACTATGATGAGCTCAGCAGTAGGACGAATCATCTCCTTACTCTGTTTCCTTACTCTACTTGAAACCAGCCTGTAACCACTCTGACATTTCTGAATACTCTGATGATGTTAGGTGTATCAGATAGGATAGCTGGACAGCCACAGACAGCCCCCAGTGGATAACCTGGCATGGAACATTTGAATACGAATCTTCATCTAACATCTGAAGACAGAGAATGGAGATAACACTGAATACTCAGATTGACTATGTCCTTGCACAAGACATGTGGGTGACTTTAATACTCAGTCATCTGAAGACTTGTCCCTGCTCTTATGATTTTCTGTCTATGCAGAAGCACAACTATTGTTTTATTTACTTCTTTTTAACCAAAATCTGGATCTCTACCCCCAAACAATGAGGCGCTTATGGAAACAAATGATAGCAGGCAGACATCTGATATGTAACAGTGTAGAAATGAAACTCTTCATACAGGGAGCCAGCTCTAAGACCTGTGAGCCACATGGCTACTGGTAGTGTTCATCAATGCTAGATTTGAACTGTATTTATCGTCCTCTGCTTCAGCTTTCTGCATCCAAATGTAGGCCTGGCTTATAGGGATAACCCTGAATTCTTTATGTGTCTGATAAAAAAGCTAAAATCACAGGCTGAAAAGCTTGGTGTAAAGGCTGTGCTTACAAAATGGGACTTGAGGAGATTCAAAGTGATTCAATCCCTTCAGCCCATAAAAATATGTTTTGTGTGAGGAAATGTTAGGACTCCTGCTTTGAGATATTTTCTCACCTTAATAAAACCCTACATAAGGGCCCACCTAAAGGCAGTATAGGTGATCCAAGTGAGGGCAGAGGAACTAATTTCAAATGTAGAGTTGATTGCTGCAAGATACAATTATGATTCCACTATAGTTTGCTGTAAATTAAAATTCGTGTTTGGACACCTGAATTGAGAATCGTGGGTTTGTTAGCAGAGCAAGGAAAGCCCTAGAAGCGGAAGAGGTGAGAGTTTATTTGAAGAGACTTACGGCAGACATATCCAGGTTTGAGAAAATGGAATAAATGTTGAAAGGAGTCAGGATAGAAATGAAATATCGGGTATGGGATGCAAATAGGAAGAGCCGCAGCAAGTGTAAAGAATGAATTCATATGAATAATGTAAGCTCAAAGGTGGAGTGAGCGTCCCCTTTCTGTGAGGATTGCTATGTGTTTTCTAAAACCTGAAAGCTAAAATTTGTTATGTGGAACTGAATATGGTCAGAATGTCTGAATTCTGTTTTCCATGCTAGCTCCCCAAGCTAAAATCCAGCCTAGTGATTTTGCAGTGAAGTGAGACCTCTGCTGCCTCCTCCACTCAAATCCCTCTTTCCTACTTCCTACTGGCATAAGATCAGGGAGGACACACTCCAATGGCTCTGTGTATTTCCCCTTTCACTTCTGCATGTTTTTATGCAGTTTTCCTTTTAGTGACCAACCAAAGTTTGTTATAAAATTCTGCAATGATTCTTTAGTCTCAGTGAATAATGTCAATTCATTCATGATTTTGGTCTGATCTGAACCACTGTGTATTTTTTCATGACATGGTCATTTAAAAGAGTTCCAACCTTGTGTAATTCTCAAAGTTGGTAATGTATATAAAAGCATTGTTACATTTTTCTTTACATTTTACTGATGAGGACTCTGATAAAAGACATCGAGAAAAGTTTCACAAGTAATCATGAGAGACACAAATGCCAAGGTTTGGTTTTGATGTTTTCAGTTTCTCGTCAAAATGCATGCTCTTGTCTGCTAGACCACTGAAGCAAATCCAGAAACATCTTCATCATCATGGAGACACAGGGTCCCATTAACGACACCAGGGATTTTTCCACTGAATCTGGGAAGGAAGCTAGAAGTATTTACAGAAAACTTCTATTGAAAATCTGCACCATCTAGAAATAATATGTACATGATTTAATTCTAAGATATCATCATCAAAATGGAGGGTCTAGTTGATTATGTGGTGAGGATATGTGGAGGGTCGTATTGATTGTCAACCTCACAGAATCTAGAATCACCTGGAAGAGGAGCTTCTAGGTTTACCTATGAAGAAATGTCTTGATTATGCTAACTGACCTGGGGAGGTCCATTTCCTGTGCAGGGCGTCCTATGCTCTGTAGTCAGAGAAAGCATATTGAGCTCTAACATGCATATGCTCAGCCCTTCTGTTTTGCGGTCATGAATATGGTTTGTCAAGATGCTTCCTGCTCAGGATATCTTGACTTCCTGCCACAGTGATTGTGCCTTGAACTATGATCTAAAAATCAACCTTTCCTCCCTTAAATTGCATTTGTCCATGCTTTATCATGGCAACAAGAGAAGAAACTAAGGCTGGATGTTTCATACCTCAGGAGATAAATAAACGGTAAACATATAAATCTATATAGAAGTGGGCTGGACAATAAATGTAAAACTGGCCTTTCCTGGTTCTTGCAACTTACCTGATTAATGGCATTGTGTTTTTATATCTGGAGACTTTAGCATGCTAAAAAGCTTATGCAAATGAGACTAACGGCAGAGACCTGGGCTTCTGTATTGTATTGATATGACCTCTAGAGGAGGTAGGGATTAGGTCACTAAGACTGGCAGCAAAGGTACTCTATCCAGGATTCTAAGTGGACCTGCTACTCTGCAGGGATGACTAAGTGACACCCATAGAAGACAGCTGAGAGCACAGCAGAAAGCATGCTGCTAGTCTCTTCTGGACCCTGCCTTGTCCTCCTAGCTTTGCTGACTTCAGTCCATGTTTTCGCTGCAATGACTCTAGCCAGGACCATGGCAGCTTCTCTGAGTTACATGAGTCATCTTGGCAAAGCATTCAAACAGAAGTTGTCTCGAGGATCCCCAACACAACACACTCCATGGCATATTTCAGGTAATAGAAAAATCTGAGAGTGTTCATGTTACCTAAAATATGTTAGATGAGCTTGCAAAATAGTTACAGTGATTGGGGTTGGGGATGGTACTTTACAGTTTTCAGCTTGCTGTCTTTTATGCCTTTCAGGACACTGTGAAGGCAGATTATCCTTATTTTTTAGGTAATAGATATTTATTTGTGAGTAAGAGTTGCCTCAAAATTTATTCAAATAAAGCTCATCAGACAGTTTCTAAACATTAAGCATCTCAGAAGTCTCCCTCAGAGCTCTGTGACTCCGGCTCCTGGTCTCACATGGGATGCACTCATCTATACCCATCAGCATCGTGTGAATCTTTGACCGGAATCTGAGGCTTTGTCAATGAGATGATTGCCTGCCTAGCTAGTGAGTCTCTTCAGTTCTCTGCCAGCTGTTGTCTGGAAGGCTTCAAACCCTCCCCATGGTATCTGAATGACCTCATATGAAAGCAACTGGCTTTCCTCAAAGTAAATAGTGAGATCAAGTGGGGATGAGAGCATTAGCCAAGCTCTCCTCTCATCTCTGCAGTACTCATCTCTTCCTTTTATATTCACATTTTTTGGTTGGTATTTCTGAGACATTGCCATCTTTCTCATCTCAGTAACAAATCATAATTGCTTCCTTAGTTGCTTGGAAGGATTTTTTTTCTTGACTTCTTGGCTCTCATTTTGTTAAAAATCATATAATAATTTTAGAGTTATTATTTCTCTCAGTGGTGAATATTTGCTGCTGTAAAGAAAGTGTTCCTTGTACCCGTGCTTCTGAGGCACTTGTTCATAGTCAATGACAATCAGACTTAGGCAGAAGCAGGAATGTTATGTTAATGGAAAGGGTGACAAACAAGGGCAGCTCTGATTAAGCTGGCACACACATGCCCCACTGGAGTAATTATAAAAGCTAGTGCTTCTCTGGTCAGAATACTGATTTTTAATTTATTAAAATATGAAATTCTCAGTGTCTGGAAGTCAATGAAATTGCATTCATAATCAAGACTTGCAACATACATGGATGTCTGGTGCACACACTGGTTAATGCCAAGGTGCAAATCAATCCAACCACAACCAAGTCAGGCCTCTTTCTGACTCTAACGGAATTTGTATTACATGTACTGTGTATGTAGTCGCACATGCCATAGTGCACATATGGAGGTCAGAGGACAACATATGGGAGTCATTTCTGTCCCTTTTATTCTATAAGCAATTATTTGTTATTTGTTTGCAAATATTTTCGTCATGAATGGTTTAAGTTGTCTATTTCCAATAGTGACTGGTTAAAAGCTAGGTGGATTAAGAAACAGACATTTATTGATCTTACTATTCATTAAAGGAATTTGTATTACATGTACTGTGTGTCTAGTCGCACATGCCATAGTGCACATATGGAGGTCAGAGGACAACATATGGGAGTCAGGTCTGTCTCTTTCTTCTTTCTCATCACCTTTAAGCTATGTGTTAGTTAACTTTAATTGAGTTTTCCAAAAGCAACTGAGAAATCAATTCACAATATGGGGTGTACCCCTACCTACATTTTTTCCAGCTTCAAGATGATGTAAAAGCAATACACATTTGCTAGGAACCCCACTTTGAAGTTATTTAGTGCTAGCACTACTTCTACACTCTAGTCATGTAGAGCATCATTAGCTAGCTGCAGCAATCATGAGGGTAGCAAATTATAATCTACACAGTCATATATTGCAAAGCTATGTAGGGGGCAGGCAGAATGCATTAAAAGTAGATTGGGGATATTTTGGATTCACTCTGGATCCACTAGAATGTAACCCACCATCTCAGAAGCATCTCAGCTCAGCCTGTTGACCAAAAGAGACTTAGCCATTTATCAAAGCTACTTATATCAGCATGGTATAGACCTTCACAGACAGCCTGACAGATCTTATTTAGGTAAAGGAGAAAATGAAATGTTATCTTCGCAAGGCGAGAGCCCGCAAGTCTCTGCAGCAGTTTTGGTAAGTGGGAGTGGACTCTCAGAGTGCAGAATGGAGTCACCTGGGATGACGCATGACCAGCATCTGTGCCGCTATCAACCCTACAGAGTCAAAGTATTTTGGAGAGACTTTTATTCTATAAGCAATTGTCTGCTATTTGCTTGCAAATATTTTCGTCATGAATGGTTTAAGTTGTCTATTTCCTATAGTGACTGGTTAAAAGTTAGGTGGATTAAGAAACAGACATTTATTGATCTTACTACTCATTAAAGGTATTTGTATTACATGTACTGTGTGTGTAGTCGCACATGCCATAGTGCACATATGGAGGTCAAAGGACGACATATGGGAGTCAGGTCTGTCCCTTTATTCTGTGAATCCCAAGGATTAAATTCAGGTCACCAGGCTTGGCAAGAACCACCTTTCTCCACCGAGCCCTCTCTCTGGCTCCACCTTACTAATCTTGAGGTCAGAAATCAATGATGTCATGAGCATAAAATCAAGGAGTTAGCGGGACCCTGCTTTCCTGCTAGTAGCTCTAGGGGAGGATTGAAATCCTTACCTTTCCAGCGAGCAGAGGTCACTGACATTCCTTGGCTTACAGCATCCTTTTTCTGATCACAGCTAGCAATGTTCCGCCCATCTGCCCTTCCTTCTACAGTGCTTTATCTCCTCAGCTTCTCTCTGCTTCCACCTTGCACTTGGAAGGAGCCTTGGACCATGCTCACCGTGCAGATAGAATTCAGGACCTATTTTAAGGTTGACTGATTTGCAAGCTTCCATCCATCTGAAACCTTAATTAGCTTTTTTTTTTTTTTCCTCTGTAAGCTAATATATTCACAGGTTCAGGGACTAAAATAAGGTCATGTTTGGGAGAACATTTATTCTGCCAAATTACTTTTGATCTCAAGATAGTTTGATAGTTTTATTTATAAAATGGCTACCACTTTTTAAATTTTCTTTTGGAATGATAAATATTTTAAACTCTTTTATCTCACAAAGTATAGTCTTAACGATTACCACCATTTTAATGAAGGCCAGAGTATTAAAATGGAGTCACTTAGCTGTTGTGGATAGCCTGGGTCAGGAATCATGACTTCTCTGGGTCATGATTGTCTATTTCAGTAAGTGGTAATTGTACATTTTATTCCATAACCAAAGAGTGGCCATCTACTCTAATAATGTGCTATTAGATAGGTAATAAGATGCAATATCTACATTCCAATATATAGATATACGATCTTTGCCATAGAGCTATATCAAAGTGTATTTGGTGTTGACAATTTTGACTACTCTTTGAAATGATCCATCTAAACTGCCAACTGCTTGCATCAGAGCTTCAAAGACATCACCTGTTAAAGGAGGAGAGGAAAACACTTCCTACACTTCTCAATAATGTGCGGTACAACACAGCATTTCCTGCATTAAAAGCAAAAACACTTTCTGAAAACACTTTCTAAAAGTCTTGGGATCCCTAGGGTACCTACCTTCCAAGAATCTGGTTTTGAAATAGATGGTCTGGATTACAGATGTCAGTGTGTGACAGCCTGTGATTGACTCCAATTCTGGCTCTGTGCAGGTGGAGGCTTGTTTTCTTTCCCTGCCTTTAACTGTATTGGAGATGAAAACCGTCTCTTGTTTAAGTAAAAGGATGCACACAGGTGGGCCAGGGCTCTTGGTCTTCAATTTAAGGGCACGCTTTCATTTTCAACGTAATTAGCTGTTTAATTGAGCATCCAAATTTAGCAGTGCATTTGCATGTGCAATTAATTATGATTTAAAAGCACTCTGTGTTAATGGTTTCTTTTCCATTATCTACAAATGTAATTACTGAAGGATGGATTGAGTTTAGAAATCATGTGGGATTTTTTTTTTTAATCCCCAGAGCCCAATGCTGTAAGTGTCAACAGTGCAATTAGAAGTGTGAGGTTGAACAGCATAGGTATGGGGAGGAAGGGGTGGTGGGGCTAATTTGAGTAGATGGTAATATTTTTCTTGCTTACTAGAATTAATTCAAATTGCAGTTAGCATATTATTTCATCCAGGCAGAACAGAGATAAAACCAGCATTTGCAGAAATGCATTTAAAAGGAGAAAACCCACATTAATTTTTTTTTGAAAATGAGACTATGATCTTAGCCATTTTTCATAAATCACAGCATTAATGTGCAGTTCAGCCCTCATGACGATTCCTTAATTAAAGAAAGCAAAACGATGACCTTAACATTTGAAATGATATTCAAATCAAGAGCTAATTAAAATTAACCAAGAGTAGATCAAACGCTTAGATACTGGTGAAATTGAAAAACAATCTGATTAAAAAAAAAATAGAGAATGTCTCCTTTTGTTTTCTGAGGAAAAAGCATGAAGCATTTTGCTCACCTGGAAGTTCTATAAATTCAACAGGAGACAGGTTTGCTTAGCAAGGAGAGTTTTCAAAAGATGTCACAGGCCCAAGCCCATGGACACAAGGGACACAAAGATCCTGTGCTTCAGACTGCTGCTTGCCTGAGCCATAAGCCTGTTGAGAAGGCTGGAGGAAGTGGCCAGTAAAACACTGAGGGTAACCTCAGAAAAAAAGCAAAGCAAAGCTGCAAATTGGATAGACAATGGAAAAGAAATACCTCCTTTTGGTCATGAGATGATTAGAGATGCCATTGCTTAAGTTGTTATGTAGGCTCAGTGAGTATTGTGCTTGTCACATGAGCATGAAGCTCTGAGTTCAATTTCTACTACCCCTGTAAAATTCCAAGTGCTTGTAATGCCAGCACTGAGAAGTGAATCATAGGGTTCTCTGGTCAGTCTGCCTAGCCTAATCCGTAAGCTCTTGGTCCCAGTTACAGAACCTGACACCTCAGGTATGACACCTGAACTTGGTCTCTGACCTGTGCATGCTCAAATGCACACACACACACAAACACACACACACACACACACACACACGTACTTACACAAGTAGGAACACATACCTGTATATGCACATACCTGTATGTATACACACAAATTGTTTTAAATAGGCTAAATTAATTAAAGGCTTTAAAATCTGTATTACATTATTGTCTTTAAGTTATGCATTAAAACTAAATAAAAATAACTGAATGTAAGCCCAGCAGCTGGTTGACTGAGGCTAGGTGATCATGAGTGTAAACCAACCTCAGGTATTTGTGATATCAAGGCTCAAGAGAAATCAAAACTTGTGTTATGTATATGACCTTAATTGTTTAAAATAAAAAATGCTCAACTTGAGCGGGATTCGCCATTTTCTCTCGGGTGAGTTTCTGAGACTGGAGCAGCCAGCACGGAGGCGCCTTAGGCCAGAGACC
>NW_022196905.1:220722110-220725601 GCF_008632895.1 Mastomys coucha
CTGGAAACAACCCAGATGTCCCTCAACAGAGGAGTGGATACAGAAATTGTGATACATCTACACAATGGGAGACTATTCATTGAATTCATGAAATTCTTAGGCAAATGGATGGAACTAGAAAATATCATCCTGAGTGAGATAACCCAATCGCAAAAGAGCACACATGGTATGCATTCACTGATAAGTGGATATTATTAGCCCAGAAGCTCAGAACACCCAAGATACAATTCAGAAACTACATGAAGTTCAAGAAAAAGGAAGACCAAAGTGTGGGTGCTTTAGTCCTTCTTAGAAAAGGGAATAAAATACTCACAGGAGGAAATATGGAGACAAGGTGTAGAGCAGATACTGGAGGAAAGGCCATCCAGAGAATACCCTACCTAGGGATCCATCCCATATACAGTCACCAAAATCAGACACTATTGTGGATGCCAAGAAATACATGCTGGCAGAAGCCTGAGAAGCTGTCTGCTGAGAGGCTCTGCCAGAGCCTGACAAATATAGAGGTAAATGCTTGCAGCCAAGCATTGGACTTAGCCTGGGACCCCCAATGGAGGAGATAGAGAAAGGGCTGAAGAGCTGAAAGGGTTTGTACCTCCATAGGAAAAACAATATCAACCAAACAGATGACACCTAGAGCTCTCAGGGACTAAACCACCAACCAAAGAGTATACATGGAGGGACCCATGGCTCCAGCCTCTTATGTAGCAGAGGATGGCCTTGTCAGGCATCAATGAGAGAAGAGGCCATTCATTCTGTAAAGACTCTATGCCCCAGTGTAGGGGAATTTGAGGGTGGGTAGAGGGGAGTAGGTAGGTGGGTGGGGGAACAGCCTTATGGAGAAAGAGGGTAGGATAGGGAGTTTCTGGGGGGAGGGGACCAGGAAAGGGGATAACATTAGAAATGTAAATAAAGAAAATATCAAAAAAATTTATTTGAATTTGCATTTTTATTTCTTTTAATGCATTTATTTATTTTTGAGTCTTGTGTTTCAGTCAAGCTGAGCTGGAACTGGCTGGCCTCCAGCCCGTGCCTCTCAGGGCTGAGGTCACAGGCATGCACCACTGTGCCCAGTAGCCTTTCCCTCCCTACTTTTGAAGCTGAATGTTTTTCCCATGAAGATTGTAGCAGGACAGCTTCTATACCATACAAGACTTATGTACATGCTTGTTTCAACTTCTTTTTTAAACATTCCTGTCTCCTTGTACAAAGCTCAAATCCAAGTGGATCAAGGACCTTCACATAAAACCAGATACACTGAAACTAAATGAAAAGAAAGTGGGGGAAGATCTGCGAGCACATGGGCACAGGGGAGAATATCCTGAACAGAACACCAATAGCTTATGCTCTAAGATCAAGAATTGACAAATGGGACCTCATAAAATTACAAAGCTTCAGTAAGGTAAAAGACACTGTCAATAGGACAAAACAGCAACCAACAAATTGGGAAAAGATCATTACCAATCCTGTATCTGATAGAGGGCTAATATCCAATATATACAAAGAATTCAAGAAGTTAGACTCCAGAGAAACAAATGACCCTATTTAGAAATTGGATACAGAGCTAAACAAAGAATTCTCAACTGATAAATACCGAATGGTTGAGAAGCACCTAAAGAAATGTTCAACATCCTTAGTCATCAAGGAAATACAAATCAAAACAACCCTGAGATTCCACCTCACACCAGTCAGAATGGCTAGGATAAAAAACTCAGGTGACAGCAGATGCTGGAGAGATTGTGGAGAAAGAGGAACCTCCTTCATTGCTGGTGGGATTGCAAGCTGGTACAACCACTCTGGAAATAAGTTTGGCGGTTCCTCTGGAAATTGGACATAGTACTACCAGAGGATCCAGCTATACCACTCCTGGGCATATACCCAAAAGATGTTCCAACATGTAATAAGGACACATGCTCCACTATGTTCATAGCAGCCTTATTTATAATAGCAAGAAATTGGAAACAACCCAGATGCCCCTCAATAGAGGAATGGATACAGAAATTGTGATACATCTACACAATGGAGTACTACTCAGTCATTAAAAACAATGAATTTATGAAATTCGTAGGTAAATGGATGGATCTGGAGAATATCATCCTGAGTGAGGTAACCCAATCACAAAAGAACACACATGGTATGCACTCTCTGATAAGTGGATATTAGCCCAGAAGATTGGAATATGCAAAGTACAATCCACAAACCACAAGAAACTCAAAAAGAAGGAACACCAAAATGTGGATACTTCATTCCTTTATAAAAGGGGGAACAAATACCCATGGAAGGAGTTGCGGAGACTAACTATGGAGCAGAGACTGAAGGAAGGAAAATCCAGAGACTGCTCCACCTGGGAATACTTCCCATATTCAATCATCAAATCCAGACACTATTGCGGATGCCAGCAAGTGCCGGCTGACAGGAGCCTGATATAGCTGTCACCTGAGAGGCTCTGACAGTACCTGACTAATACAGAAGTAGAGGCTCACAGCCATCCATTGGACTGAGTCCAGGGTCCCCAATGAAGGAGCTAGAGAAAGGACCCTAGGAGCTAAAGGGTTTGTAGCCTCTTAGGATGAACAACAATATGAACCAACTAGTACCCCCCAGAGCTCCCAGGGACTAAACCAACAACAAAAGAGTTCACATGGTGGGACTAATGGCTACAGCAGCATATGTATAGCAGAGGATAGCCAAGTTGATTATCAATCGGAGGAGAGGCCCTTGGTCCTGTGAAGGCTCTATGCCCCAGTGTAGGGGAATGCCAGGGCCAATAAGTAGGAGAGAGTAGGGTGATGAGCAGGTGATTGGGGGGGGGATGGAAAAAGGGGTTTGTTTTTTTATTTTATTTTATTTTATTTTATTTTATTTCAGAGGGGAACCTGGGAAGGGAGATATTGTATGACATGTAAATAAAGAAAAATGGATTTTCTCTTTGGTGAGTTTCTAAGACCAGAGCAGCCAGCCTGGAGACTCAGATTCCACGAGTCCCAGGGGAGCTACAGGGCGGCAGGGACAGGATGCTCTCAGCTTCCTAGTGACAGAGGAGGATCATCATCCTTCTCTGCCCCTTCCCTACAAGTGGAGGGCCTACAGCCAGGGAGCGCCTTAAGCCAGAGACTCAGTGAGAGCCTCCATTTTCTCTCCAGTGAGTTTCTAAAAGGAAGGCACAGCCGGGAGGCACAGGCCCCACGAGTTACAGGGGACTTGCAGGGCGGCAGGGACAGGACAAGCTCTAGTCAGAGACACTAAGAACATCTAACACCAAAAAGGAAGAGATGGCAAAAGGCAAACACAAGAATCCTACCAACAGAAACCAAGACTACTTGG
This sequence comes from Mastomys coucha, assembly GCF_008632895.1. Lineage (NCBI taxonomy): Eukaryota > Metazoa > Chordata > Mammalia > Rodentia > Muridae > Mastomys > Mastomys coucha. The sequence goes on from NW_022196905.1 coordinate 220,725,435, forward strand.
CTTCATCAGAACCTAGTACTCCCACTGCAGCAAGTCCTGGATATCCCAAAACACTGGAAAAGTAAGAATTGGATCTAAAATCATATCTCACAATGCTGGTAGAAGAACTTAAGAAGGACATGAATAACTCCCTTAAAGAAATACAGGAGAATACAGGTAAAGAGGTA
>NW_022196905.1:220730766-220743854 GCF_008632895.1 Mastomys coucha
TAAAGGAACCTCTGGTGGAATCACAATCCCAGACCTTAAGCTGTACTACAGAGTAATTGTGATAAAAAGTGCATGGTATTGGCATAGTGACAGGCAGGTAGATCAATGGAAGTGAATTGAATACCCAGAAATGAACCCATGTACCTATGGTCACTTAATCTTTGACAAAGGAGCTAAATCCATCCAGTGGAAAAAGACAGCATTTTCAACAGATGGTGCTGGCTCAACTGGTGGTTAACATGTAGAAAAATGCAAATCGATCCATTCCCTTCTCCTTGTACAAAGCTCAAAGCAGATACATTGAAACTAATAGAAGATAAAGTGGGGAAGAACATCAAGCAAATAGACATAGGGTCAAATTTCCTGAAGAGAAAGCCAATAGCTTCTGCTCTAAGATCAAGAATTGACAAATAGGACCTCATAAAGTTGCAAAACTTCTGTAAGGCAAAAGACACTGTCAATAGGACAAAACGGCAACCAACAAATTGGGAAAAGATCTTTACCAACCCTATATCTGATAGAGGGCTAATATCCAAGGTATACAAAGAACTCAAGAAGTTAGACTCCAGAGCACCAAATGACCCTATTAAAAAAAATGGGGTACAGAGCTAAACAAAGAATTCTCAATTGAAGAACACCGATTGGCTGAGAAGAACCTAAAGAAATGTTCAATATCTTTAGTCATCAGGAAAAAGCAAATCAAAACAACCCTGAGATTCCACCTCACACCAGTCAGAATGGCTAGGATAAAAAACTCAAGTGACAGGAGATGCTGGAGAGGTTGTGGAGAAAGAGGAACATTACTTCATTGCTGGTGGAATTACAAGCTGGTACAACCACTCTGGAAATCAGTTTGGCGCTTCCTCTGGAAATTGGACATAGTTCTACTGGAGGATCCAGCTATACCACTCCTGGGCATATACCCAAAAGATACTGCAACATGTAAGAAGGACACATGCTCCACCATGTTCATAGCAGCCTAATTTTAATAGCCAGAAACTGGAAACAACCCAGATGTCCCTCAACAGAGGAGTGGATACAGAAATTGTGGTACATCTACACAATGGAGTACTACTCAACTATCAAAAACAATAAATTTATGAAATTCTTAGGTAAATGGATGGATCTGGAGAATATCATCCTGAGTGAGGTAACCCAATCACAAAAGAACAAACACAGTATGCACTCTCTGATAAGTGGTTATTAGCCCAGAAGTTTGGAATACAGGAAGAATAACCCACAAACTACAAGGAACTCAAGAAGAAGGAAGACCAAAAGGTGGACATTTCATTCCTTCTTAAAAGGGGGAACCAAATACCCACATGTGCTCCATTTGCTCCTCCCTTTTCCATTGGTATTGATCCTGCTAAGTGGTTATTAGCCCAGAAGTTTGGAATACAGGAAGAATAACCCACAAACTACAAGGAACTCAAGAAGAAGGAAGACCAAAAGGTGGACATTTCATTCCTTCTTAAAAGGGGGAACCAAATACCCACAGAAGGAGTTGCAGAGATTAACTATGGAGCAGAGACTGAAGGAAGGGCAAGCCAGCCTAAATTTAGCTATCTCCTGAGAGGCTCTGACAGTACTTGACTAATATAGATGTAGAGGCTCACAGACATCTATTGAACTGAGTACAGGGTCCCCAGTGAAAATTTAGAGAAAGGACCAATGAAGCTGAGGGGTTTGCAGCCCCTTAGGATGAACAACAATATGAACTACCTAGTACCCTCAGAGCTCCCAGGGTTTCAACCACCAACCAAGGACTGCACATGGAGGGGTCTGATTGTTCTGGCAGCATGTGTATAGTAGAGGATTGCAATTTGATCACCAATAGGAGGAGAGGCCCTGTGAAAGTTCTGTGCCCCAGTGTAGGGGAATGCGAGGGCCAATAAGTGGGAGAGGGTGGGGTGGCAGGCATGGGGAGGAGGGTAGCAACAGGGGTTTGTTTTTGTTGTTTTTGTTTGTTTCTTTGTTTTTTGGAGGGGAAACTGGGAATGGAGAAATTTACATGTAAATAAAGAAAATATCTAATAAAAAAAAGAAAAAATCTAATAAAAAAATTTGAAAAGAAATTTCTTCCCTGATCCTCTCTAAGTTCTGACTTTGTGCACCTGCCCTATCATGTGCTCCATTTGCTCCTCCCTTTTCCATTGGTATTGATCCTGCTAAGTGGTTATTAGCCCAGAAGTTTGGAATACAGGAAGAACAACCCACAAACTACAAGGAACTCAAGAAGAAGGAAGACCAAAAGGTGGACATTTCATTCCTTCTTAAAAAGGGGAACCAAATACCCACAGAAGGAGTTGCAGAGATTAACTATGGAGCAGAGACTGAAGGAAGGGCAAGCCAGCCTAAATATAGCCTCATGCTCTCAGATGCTGAAATATCTGTGGTAGTGTCATGAGCATTGGACCAAACCACTAATCTGGAGAAGTATTTAAGGTCTGAGGAAAGGGGGTTTTCTCTAGAGAGGGGTTGCCTGCGGTTCACTGGTTCTTGGTGCCATTCAGTGAAAGGCAGTCATGAGGCAGTTGTAAGACCTGGTCTCCTACTCAGAATATGGCTGTTGGTTGACTCTGCGACTCTGCTTTCTCTTACTGCCTAGCAATTTACCAGGAGAGGCATCCCCACCAGAATGTGCATTGTACCCACAGTCTTGCGCAGAGCAGAGGATTTGGAGCTTCTGATTTCTCTTGGTTCTGTTCATTTGCTTTGTTTTGTTTTCGCTTTTGTGTGTTTAATTTTTTTTTAAGATGTGGAAGTAAAATCTTGCAAGTCCAGGCCTGGCAGATGTTTCTAGTGCAGAGTGGTGTCTGGGCTCTGTTCACTGGTACAGACTTCCTGCTTGGGTTTTATTTATCTCATTCACTTTTTGCCTATCATTATTGCATGTTTATATTCTTGTAAGTTTTTCAGGAAGGTATTTTAAAGGATTAATTGTGTTTAGCACTTCTATTTTTTCACACACATTTCAAAAAAAAAAAAAAAACCAGTAAATATTCAAGTTCTGGATGAGAATGTCCATGACTCCTCAGAGCTTTGTCATTAACCAGGTCAAACAATGCTCTGGAAAACTGGCACTCACTCTTAATGAAGCTAAGTCTACATTTTTTAAACTTAAATTTATTTATTTACTTATTAACTTTATTTTCTATTCCCTCCCCACTCCTGGTCACACCCTCCCATAATCCTTCCCCCATGAAGATACAGGTGGTGTGTGTGAGTGTGTGTGTGTATGTGTGTGTGTGTGTGTGTGTGTGTGTGTGTGTGTATTCTCTACTACCAGTGGATAAATCTGTGGGAATAGTGCTAGATGACACAAAAGTAAAAAAAAAAATAAACAGTTAAATATATATATGAGATAATATTTATGTGTAAATGTATTAGATAAGAAACACATTTCTAAATATATAAACACAGCCTTTTCAACTTGGACAATGTTAATACTGATATATACTTGGTTTCAGTTCTGACCATGTGATATTGGACAACTGGTTGGTGTCCGCTTCCTCGGGAAGGCAGGATATTCCTTGCTATCAGCATCCCTTAGTTGACTGTATGAACTATATTTACAGATCTTTACATGTCAGGTTAAAATATGAAATTAATTCTACATAGTAGTAGACTCTTTATAATCTATAGACCATACTACTGTTATAGAATCTATATTAACTTTTCTTTTTATCATCCATCCATGCCTCTCTGTTATAAAGACCAATCAATGCTTTCAAACATGAGAGCAGTATAATTAACAATTCTTTATTAAAAAAAAAACTATTTTCTATCAGCAATGTGCACTATAGGCAGGTAAGAAAACAGTTGAGTGTTTTAGAAGCTTACATTTATTAGATGTGATCATATGTTTTCTTTTTACCACATTTACTTGGGGTATAGTTATTATTCATATTTAGCAGTTCACAATCAGAGAAGGGCTTAGCTTGCATATGTCAGATCCAACACTAGCAGTCATTTGCCTGGTTTCAATACATTACCAGTCTTTAAACTTGCTGATGTTTAAAGCGCATACTGCATCGTTTCTACAACAGCACTGGTATTAACTCATGAGAAACTCTGACCATCCTAAAGACAGCCAGAGACTTGTTCGTAAACTAATGAATCTATTTTTGTTTACTCTTAGGAATATAATTTGTCATTTTTCAGATGCTCAACAGTTAAATGTTGGTATGAACTAAGTTTTAGCCAATGGAAATGGACAACAAGTTGTATTCATCTCTTCAAATCCTGGTGCTAAATCTTCTCATGTTCTTTCCCCCTCTGTCATCTCGTTGGCACTTATGAAGAGGCAGGACAGTAGCCAGGTGCTCAGGGTGACAGAGCCATTCCAGATAGAAGAAATATGACTGGCTCATCACTAGAAAAAGACGCCTAGAAATCAGAGCTCTTTCTGGGTGCAGCACATATCACTCTCAATAATTTATAGAAAATTAAAACCACAAGCAACATTATAACTATAATTTATAATTATAACTAAGATATTTGTTAGCTAATTTTAAAGCCTGGAATCAATATGCCAAAATATTTAAGCTTTTCTTTGTTAAGCCCTAGGGTCAACGAGTTGTCTCATTATGTAAAGATGCTTGCTTTGCAAGCCAAATGATCTGAGTTTGATCTATGGAACACATGGAAATTGGAAGGAGAAAACCAAGCCCACACACAGTGATTTTGACTTTCACCAAAAGACCATGGTGCTGGGGGCCTGCCCTGGCCCTTTGTCAACTGGGCTCCCCAAAAGGAGATAAGGAGTCTGTGAGGAGAGGAAGGAGTTAACATCAGGCAGTAGCCAGGGAATCTTGTAGCCCTGATTGACTAGCAAACCAATTACTTCTTTATTTAGACAGGGTTCACAGAACAAAGAAATACGAATAATTATACAAGAAGTACATAACTAGGGTTACAAGTTTAGTCACAATTTGAGAAATACAAACTGAACAGATTTTATTATTAGAGAATCTAAAGAGTGTCTCCTCCAAAGCAAACGCATTTACTATATGACAACCTTCTTTTAGGCTGGCAATGCCTGCAGTTTGAAAGCACTCCAGACAAAGAGAAAATATCTGAGAACCGGTCATTTAATGAGTAGCAAATACTAATACCTAAGTCCCTTACTATATTGTTTATCATCTATGCTATAACATGGGGACTTTTTATTTTAGTCAGTCTAGCTGATTTACGGAGTTCTATTTCTCCCGGGGTTCCCCGTTGTCAGGAGCCAGCTAGGACAGGCTAAGGCTGGCCCACAACTGTTGCATGGTCTGCAAGGGATGAGCTCTATGAGACAAGGTCCCAAAGAGAATTCAACTCAGGGTTACTTCTCAACTGATTTGCTTTTCCTGTCATTTAATTAACATAACAATCCCTGGGTATTAGCCCACTCTATTGATCAGATTTCCTACCTATCAATATAAAGATAAGCTTTCAAGAAATAATGACATTTAGATGAATTAATGATTTTATAGAATTCCTGATTTGATTCCAATAATTTTAGGAAGAAAGATTTTAGAAATGGTCTTACTTGCTTTACTAGAAAGATGTAATAAAGTTAGAATTAATAATAAAATGTGCCTACTTCTACAGTAAGCAAAGGCTGCATAATAAGAAGTACAAAAAGCTTTCAAAATCACACTAAAAGGGAAAAGAGCTTGAGACAAATTTATTTCCCAAGGAAAAACATTTAGGTCCAAGGATGAAGCCACAGGTGTGCAAGGCCATAAAAAAAAAAATTCAGCCTGTTGCTTTGAACTTATAACAAGCTTGCAGTTTGAAACACTGCTTTGAATTTGTTATTGATATCCCTCTGTAAGTCAATTTTCTAATGAACTTTTTGTCTAAGGTATAAAAAGGCCAGAGAAAAGAAATAAAGTGGCTCGATGGTTTGGTTGGATGAGAGAAGGGAGAAGTAACAGTAAGTCCTTTACCTACCCCCCAACCCCCTAAGCAAATGTTCTCTCCCTCTGGTAGCTCTGCACAGTGCTGGTAACCTGGCTCAAGCCCAAAGTATGATGAACAAGACACAAAAATATCTCTTCATGCATGACACCTCAGTATGCTCGGTGTGCAGCCAGTACCACCAATTTGTTCCAAACACCATAATCATGAGTCACACATACCTCTCAGTTTGTTCACAGTAGCTTGCAGATTGTCTTAAATTAGATTAAAACTTTAATTTTCTAAAACAAATGAAGTGTACATCTGCAAATCGAAAAGGACCAATACCTTAATAAAATCTATTTCATCTGTATGTTCCTTTATTTCTCTTTATCCTCCCAGGGCCTCTTAGGATGCAGCGAGATGAGACTTCTTAATTGTAAGTAGCCACTTGGAATTGTTTAATCAATGCTGACTTTCGACTCTGCATAGGCAAACTTTATTATCACAATGATTTTCTGGGTGAATTCCTAAGTCTATATGGCTCAATGTATCATGCAAATTTATTTCTTTTTTTTTCTAGATAATGTCAATTAAATAAATTAGAAGAAGATCTAGGTGCCTTCACTACACAGATTCATTTTCTTATGAAGAGTGGGAAGTTTCTTCCCAGCCCATAGGCTTCATTCAGATAGCCCTAAAAGTGGAACCGGGGTAGCACAGATGTTCTAGTGTTAAGACCTTAAGGGGTTAGATAACTGGGTGTTATTTAAGCAACTTAAAGGCTTTTCAAATAAACAGATCCAGAATATCTCCTGCAGCTTGTTAAGGGTCCCATATTTTCATCAGGTTTTTTTCTTTTTGTCTTTCTTCCTTCCTTCCCTTTTTCCTCCCTCTCCTTCCATCTCTCTTCCTTCCTTTCTTTCTTTCCTTTTCTTTCTTTCTTTCTTTCTTTCTTTCTTTCTTTCTTTCTTTCTTTCTTTCTTTCTTTCATTCGTTCTTTTTCCTAGATTGGAACATGGAAAGAGATTCCTCCTATATAACAAATCTGCACATTTATAGTTTTTTGTTTTTTGTTTATTTTGTTTTTTCATGACAGGGTTTCTCTGTATTACCCTGGCTCTGGCTGTCCTGGAACTCACTCTGTAAACCAGGCTGGCCTTGACCTCAGAAATCCACCTGCCTCTGCCTCCCAAGTGCTGGGATTAAAGGCGTGCGCCACCACCACCCAGCACACATTTATACTTTTATACTACATAGAACCATGCACTTACTTTGATTGAGGGTATAACTATCTACTCTATCCTTCTTATAAACCACTTTCTCTTCTCCTTGAGATCTTTTCCTCAGTCTGCTTAAAGATATTGGTATAGTTGTATTCAGCATATTTCTGCATATTTGGTTCTTAACATTACTCTTAGAATTTTCAAAATCTATGACCAAATTCAACAACACTCGATCAATAACTTTGTGGTTATAAATCTTTGACAATATTTAAACATGAACATAAATATACGTTCAAACAAAATTACTTTTAACTCCCAACACATGTAAAAATCTAAACTTGTAGCACTTTAAGCACTTAAAATAAGGAAGAAATTACTGTGCGTGCATGCTTGTGTGCGTGTGTGTGCGTGTGTGTGTGTGTGTGTGTGTGTGTGTGTGTGTGTGTGTATGTGTGTGTGCATGTGTGTGTGTGTGTGGTATGTGTGTAAGAGAGGATGCACTCACTCATTCCCTTGATGAATGTCCAAAGGTTGGCCTTGGGATGTCCTCCATCTTATTTTTTGAGATACATTCTCTCACTGAACTTAGAATTTACAATATTACCCTCTTGGCTAACTGGCAGCTCTGAGATCTGCTCAAGATCAACTGCCTCTTCTGCTCTTCACTGGGATTATAAAGGCACTCCATTATGCCTGACCTTTTACATGGACATTGAGGATACAAATTGACTTGCTTATACTTGAGCAGCAAGCCCATGCCCATCAAGCCATTTCTTAAGCACATGTTAACACCCTTTCAAAGCCTGCATATGGAAGATAAATTATTGTATAACTTTATTAAACAAATAAATAGCCACTGACTTGAAAGGGTTTTAGTGATATTGCCATGGTACTGTATTTATCTTGTTATTCCTTTTAATATCATTATCCTCTCCAGGAAAAAATGTGATTTTTCCATACATGAGCTAAAGGCAGATGAATGTTAGCAATTAAACTTTTGTTCTTCTTAAGCTTCCTAATTTAATGGACTTGCTGCTTTTCTCAAAAGTAAAATTCTCTGAGAGAAGATGCTTTGATATCTTTTAAACTACCTATCGAAACTGACATCCATGTTGACATAGAGTTTATTTGTGGAGGCTGAAGAGATGACTCGCCAGTTAAGGGTACTTATGACTCTACCAGAGGACTGGAATTCGGTTCCCAGAATCCATACATGGCTCACAACCTTCTGCCAATCCAGTTCCAGCTGATCCATTTTCTCTTCTGGCCTTGGTAGGCACGAGGAATGCACATGGTGGACAGGTATATGCACAGGCAAAAATATCCATACAAATAAAATAAAATGATAAAATTTAAACTGAAAGAGCTCGTTTGTGGTTAATTTACAATATAATGTAGTAAATTTGTTTATCAGAATATTCATCAGATATGTTTAGTTGTTAAACTCCAGCAGAGCTGGCTTTGACCTTTAGTAGGTAGGCCCAGCCCTCTGATGAGGTCCAGTAACCCCTAAATAAATTTCCCTTCTTCTTTGCTAGACCTTCCCTCAAAAGCTATAAAATATTCATTTTATACCTTTCTAGCGACACACACTAGGCTAACCATTAATTAATAGTCTGCTTCAAAAGGGGGCCTTGACATTGTTCATCTAAAGTATAGAGTGAAATGGCTCTTGGTCACTGAAGAGTAAGCCCTGCAAAAATAAAAAGACGTCATTGGCTAGGTCAAAAATATGTACCAGACACAGTTCTTAAAAGTCCACTGTGAGCAAATATTCATTTCTTCTGTTTGTAGTTCTCTCCCACATATATTTCTCAGTAGGAACTGAGGCAGAAGGTTATTACAGCAGAGGGTTGGCAACAATGATCTAGCTAGGAAAGCTAGTACTTATGGGTGTGCAGTTGGGAGAATTTGCCATCAAGAAAATGATGCTTTGCAATTATTCCTGTTTTAACAACCATTTTCTATATTCCAGCTTAGATCTGCCAATTTTTCCACGTTTCAGGGTTATGTTTACTTATTTGAGGTCCAATTGTTTTGAATTATGATCCTGAGCAGTGAAGACAGGAGGAAGCATTGCCTATTTCATTAACGAGTACTAGTTATGTGTATGTATACATATATTTTCATATAAATATATAAACATATTTATATATAATATAAATATATATATATGATATATAATATATAATATTTACTTTCAGAAATATATATATACATATATATATATATACATATATATATATTATTCATTCACAGGAATTTCCACTATAAGCCTTAAAATTTTGTGGCTTATCTTCTTTAATTGGTTGGGTTGGATCAGTTTGAAAGGCATCTGTAATTTGCTAACCATCCTCAAACAGTAGTTTTAATCACTCAATAAGGAAGAACAGACAAATGAAATTATAGACAGATTAATAAAGGGGAAGGAGTGAAAGAGAATATAGGAAGGAGGGAAAGAAGGAAGAAATTATCTACTAAAAAGAAAGGCAATATCTATGTTATGACTTTACACTGGCTGATTAGAACAGAGTTGTTGAAGACCAACTCCAGGTTATCTTGATATATCTTTAGTTTCTATAGTGATTTATTATTGTTCATCTTGTGTCTGATCTAACATCCTTGTAACTACCCGATAAAGCCTTTTGGAATATATTAACTTACTAGATCACTAACTTCTACCTTCCAAAAAATGTAATAAAACCATTGGCTAATACCTAAAAGATGATTCCTCTCCTTTGATTAACACCCTTGTCTGATGTTTCCACCAATGTCATGAAAATGCATTCATCTTACATTCACCTAGACTATTCTGATTTCGTTACCACTTTCTTTCTAATTTCTCATTCTCTGCAAGATCATGCACTTTCTGTAGTTTATCCTTGATATTTATTTCTAGCATTTTTTTTTTGGTGTGGTCAGATAGAGTACATGGAGCTGTTTTAATTTTCTTTTGCTGAGACTTGCTTCACATCCTAATGTATGATTCATTTTTGAGGGAAAAAAAAATTCCATGAGCTGCTGAAAAGCATGTGCATTCTTGAGTCTTTAGGGGGAGTGCTCCATACATGTCCAATACATCCATTTGACCTATTTTTAATCTTCATAATAGATTTTTCTCTATTTTTTATCCAGATGACCTGTCCATCAATGAGGTTGCCTTTATGTTTATTTTTATATTTTTTTAAAGATTTATTTATGCATAAAGCACACTGTAACTGTCTTCAGACACCAGAAGAGGGTGTCATATCTCATTATGGATGGTTATGAGCCACCATGTGGTTGCTGGGATTTGAACTCATGACCTACGGAAGAGCAGTCAGTGCTCTTAACCTCTGAGCCCTCTCCAGCCCTGTTTTTGTTTTTTGTTTGTTTGTTTGTTTGTTTTAAAATCAGCCACTGTTGCTCCATTAGGGTTAATGTAATTTTCTATCTATTATCTGTCAAGTCTGACTTTTTCCCTCCAAATGCTCTGTGGAGCTCTCTGTGCTAATAAATTTACACTGACTTGACACAAGTAAAAGTTATTTTGGAAGAGGGAAGTTCAGTTAAGGAAAATGTCACACCAGATTGGACTGTGGGCAAGCAGGTGATATACATATTCTTGGTTCATAATTGATGGTGGAGGGTCCAGCAGACTGGACACTGCCACCCCTCAGCTGGTGATTCTGGGTGCTATAAAAAGGCTAAGCAAGCCATGAGGATCAAAGCATGACAAAGCACTTCCCCATGGTGTCTAAATCAATTCCTGTCTCCAGGTCCCTGCCCTGCTGACTTCCTTCAACAGTGGACTCTTCGTATGGAAGAATAAGCAAAATAAATCTTTTCTTCTACAAGTTGCTTTTGGTCACAGAGTTTTAACACAGCAATGAAAACCCTAACTAAGGCACTATCTCAGTATTTGAAGTTTCTTTAGTAGGTTCTTATTAAGGGCAGTTTATACTTACCCTTCAATTGTACAGTTATACTGGGTATAAGAGTAGCTTGACAGCTGTGGTCTTCCATAATTTGAAACACATCTTTTCAAGTCCTCTTGGCTTCAAGAGATCCTCTGTAGGAGGCTTTAAGTATAATCAGAAAGTGACTGGTTGCTGCAGTAACAGTCATACCCACCATTAGATCCAGGGTCCCATCCCACCTGATAGAATAGTAATGAGCATGCATGATCCCATGCTGAGTAAAACCATCAGTGCCCTTTCTGCCCTATTGCCTTGTATAGCACCTGGAGCAACCTGAAAGCTACTGAAGACCTGAAAGTGTCTTGGTTAGTTCTGATTTCTCTATGCTGGGCAACAACAATCTGTATTGTGTTTATGAATAGGATCTTTCACATCTAGTTATGGTAGGCAACCAAGAGCCCTGGCAACAGTTCTGTGTTGACTGCAGGGCCTTTGCAGCTCCCCAAACAATAACGGATAAGAAAGAAGGCTCTATCCTAAAGCCAAAACCAATACACCTCTTTCTGTTGTCCTGATTAAACTAAATGAGTCACAAAACAAATCTAAAGTCATGATCCTGGGAAAGGAGGAGTTATGCCTGAGGGAAGGCTAATATGACTGTAGAGGAAAAACATTAGAATACATTATATATGTTTATAAAGTTTTCAAAGAACAGAATTAATTACTTAAAGTAAGTTTAATAATGTAATAAATATTTTTAATAAAATATTAACTGTATGCAACCAATTGAATCATTACATCGCTATTGATATTTTAAAAAAATTCAAGGTACAGCAAATTAGAGGCTCTTGAAAGCCTAGGGACACACTCAGATCTCTCCGTACTTTAGAGTGACCATGACTCTATTAACTCTAATAATCAAATGGACGCTACATTATTGTTTTTAATTATACAAAATAATCAACCTCAAATGTTAAGATTCATGACATTTTATATCTTAAAAGTCTGTGTTTCCTAATTAAATGAGTCTTCAAGTTAACCCCAAAATTCACTTAGCTAGGTCTGAGAGGTAAATGGATATTTACAAAAAATGACGCCTACCAGAGGCCCATTTCTTTTTACACTTTAGGATCACTATCAAAGGTTTATTATTATTATTATTATTATTATTATTATTATTATTATTATTATTATTATTATTTTATTTACATTTCGAAAGTTGTCCTCCTTCTCGGTTCCCTCTCCCCTATTCTTCACACCATCCCCTATCCACTGCACCTCTGAGAGGATCCTCCCCCATCTGCCTACCCAGACCTCACCCCCACCAACATATCTCTTCCCTGGGGCATCAAGTTTCCACAGGATTAAGCCATTTCTTTCTAACTGTGGCTATACAAGGCAGTCCTCTGCTACACATGTGCCCCAGGGCCATGAAAGAGCCAATGTGTGCTCTTTGATTGGTGACTTAGTCTCTGAGGGCTCTGAGGGATCTGGGTTAGTTGACACTGTTGTTCTACCTATAGGGTTGTGATCTCCTTCAGCTCCTTCAGATCTTCCTCTGACTCTTTCATATTAGTCTCCGATCTCAATTTAGTGGTTGGCTATAATTATCTGCATTTGTTGCAGTCAGTTGCTGGTATTGACTCTGAGAGGATAGCCTTACCAGACTCCTGTCTGCATACACAATTATGGCCTTAGTAAGAGTGTCAGGATTTGGTGTGCAGGCATGGGATGGATCCAAGTTGGGTGTATCTTAAAATCAGTTTCTGTTCCATTTTTGTCCTTGCATTTCCTTTAGATAGAAATTCCTTTAGAGAGACAATTCTGGGTTTAAAATTTTGAAGTTGGGTGGGTGGCACCTTGTCTTGACTGGGGCCCATGTCTATCTACTTGAGGTGGTCCCTTCTAGTTCCATCTCCCATTATTGGGCATTTCAGCTAACATCCCTATTGAGTCCACTCTAGAGGTTTCCTCTGCCCCCTAACCCACACTGTTGCATATTTTATTTATTATTATTATTATTTATTAGATATTTTCTTTATTTACATGTAAATTTCTCCCTTCCCAGTTTCCC
>NW_022196905.1:220744943-220757038 GCF_008632895.1 Mastomys coucha
ACCGCCAAACTGATTTCCAGAGTGGTTGTACCAGTTTGCAATCCCACCAGCAATGAAGTAATGTCCCTACACCTGATCTTTCCCCTCTTTTTTCTCCTCCTCCTTCCCCTCTCCCACCCAACTTCCTCTCTCCCTCTTCCTCCCATGAATATTTTGTTCGCCTTCTATGTGGATTTCAGTAGCCACATTTGGGCCTTCCTTCTTGTTAAGTTTCCTATGGTCTGTGAGTTATATCAGATATTCTGAACTTTTTGGCTAATATCTACTGATCAGTGAGTATATACCATGCATGTCCTTTTGAGTCTATGTTTCCTCATGATGATTATTTCCTACTTCTATACATTTGCCTACAAAATTCATGATGTTCTTGTTTTAAATAGCTGAATAGCATTCCTTTGTGTATATAAACCACATTTGGGAGTGCAAACCTGTACAAACACTCTGGAAATCAATCTGGCGGTTCCTTGGAAAATTGAAAATAGCTCTACCTGAAGACCTAACTATACCACTCCTGAGAATATACCCAAAAGATGCTCCATCAGATCACAAGGACATGCTCTCTACTATGTTCATAGCAGCCTTATTTGTAATAGCCAGAAGCTGGAAACAACCCAGATGTCCCTCAATCAAAAAATGAATACAGAAAATGCGGTCCATTTACACAGTGGAATACCCTATCACAATTTCTTAAGAGTTTCCTCCCTACCACGGCTTCCTGTTTAGACTCTGTAAAAACATCTCATCCTGCCGATCCCACCTCCCAAAAAGGAAAGTGTCATGTACTTAGTTAGTGCTTTCCTGTCCTACTTCCAAAGGAGGTTGTCAGTGGAAGAGCCAGAATGCTCTCACCCACATCAGGCTGACTTTGAGGACTCAGATGAAGAGCTGAGATCAGGCATGTTCTTCGTCAAATTTCTTTTGAGGTTACAGGGAGAATGAGGAATGTTTGTGAGTAAGCAAAGCTAGTGTGTCTAACTGATAGACTTACTATCAGTTAGAGAAAATGCAATATTCATTTTAAAGCTCATCAGAGCTTTGGAACCCAATGAAGAATTGAGTGTATTGGAAACACTTATGAGAAGTGTCTTCCCTTCCAAGCTGCCTCTATATTTGAAAGTTAACAGTCTAAAACTGCCACACATTTCAAGCTGTTTTCTGAGCGCTGAAGCTCTGTGATGCATGCTAATCCCACGGTGGCTGCCTCCACCCCATTGTTTTCTTTATTAGGAAGCAAAGATCCCCATATGTTTCCTTGGAAGACAGAATGAGTCAGCCATTCTATATTTAATGCGTCCTGGGATAGCTGCCTTAGAGTTTATATGCTGGTACAAGAACGCAGCAATCGACTGTGACACCTTCTGTTGATGAAATGAAGAAAATGACCCTGGAGACAGAGTTTTATGTTCTGCTTGAAATATGCAGAAAATCAGAATCTGTTCAGTGCTATTATTTGCCAATACTCTCAAATAAACAGTTGACTCCTTCATTCAATCAAATCAAATAACATAAGTGCTAAGAGTGTCTTGATAAATGTAGAAGTCGAAGAGGAGGGTTCTATCCCCTAATACCCATCAGCAACCAGTGACATATTCACACAAATTCATGGTGGGCACTGAGAGGGAGAATTACGTGATGGGACTTGATTTGGTTTTTCCTATGGATTCAGTGTGTCAGGATTACCTATTGCTCTATTATTTTCTTTGCAGCCTGTGTCTTCAGTGCCTGTAGTGATTGTGAGCAATGTGTTGTCTAAGGATCAGATATCAATTAGAAAGCTAGCATAAGAAAAATGTGCTTATCAACCTCTAGTTTGGATATTTAAATGTTTTTGCTATATTTTAATATAATTATACTATAAGGACATTTTATAATGTACTTTGGGCATAACCCTCCACACCCCCTAGTACTTTATTCATCTTTCCCTCTCCCATTAGCCCCTTTGATTCACACACACAATTTCCCTTCTACTTCTATGATGTGAAACAAAGTTCATGACAAGAAGCCACAGCTAATAAGGATGGATGGCTGATTAGAAGTTCAGTGCTGTGAGGTAGGAATGCTGCAGATCTAGAAATAATAAATCTTGGGTCATCTTTAATTCTAATACACATTTTTATTTACTTACTTTTAATTGATTAAGTTTTCTCTCTGACAAGTTCATACACGTATTTAGTTCATTGTTTACTCTCTCCAGTTATCCTCTTTCATGTCCTCCCCACACCTGTTACTCACCCCATTCTCCTCACAAGTCCATTTTTATATTCATACCTCTTTGCTTTGTTTTGTGACCTATTGGTTTTAAGTAGCACTGGCTGCATGTCCATGAGATAGCCACTAAAGTTTGGCAGGCTCAGCTCTCTCTTTGGAACACAATTGAAGACAATGATTTTCCCTCTCCCAGAATCTATCAGTTGCCAATAGTCATCAAGAAAATTTGGTTTTCCCTACCCCCTCCTGGATCCATGTTTAGCTGTTAACAGGACAGACTTATTCAGGCCCTGTATCAGCACCCATGGCTTTCGTGAGTTTGTATTCTCATTGTATATCATACTGTAAAGACTGCAGTTCACATCCCTTATTCCTATCTTCTGATGCTTCTGAGCTCTCCTCTTCCTCTTCTACAATGTTCTCTCAGCCATAGAGGGGGATGTATAAACATTCTGTTTAGGGAGAGTGCTCAAATGTCATTTACTCTCAGTCATTTATTCTAATTTGTTTCTTGATGAGTCTGTGTAGGGACCACCATTTATTACGAAGAGAACCTTCTGTAATTAAGCATGAGAGTAGCACTTGTATATAGATGCAAGCATTAATATTTAGACTGTTTTGTAATTTGTTCATTTAGCTAAACATCACAAATGAGATTCTATGCTAGAGCCTATGACATCCCTAACCATGGATTTTCAACTGGGCTACAGTACCAAGTATATATTCCATATTTGGAGCAAACCTGGAATATTATCTGAAAGCGATTAGTTAATCCCATAATAGTTGAGCCACTACTTCACTAGTGGACACTTCTTGCCTGGCAGATTGTCCCTGCAGCTTTCAGGGTTCACAGCTGGGTAACACCATCAGTCCATTATGTCCCCTAGCAGCTTACATAGCACCCTCCAGCACTATGAAAGCTATCCATCGGAGAGGAAGCTCCTACTCAGCTAATTGGTTTCAGCTGGATTTCTCTCTCAATGGCCAACGATTGTCTCCCTTTGTATGAGACCCAAAATCCCTGTGACTGACTATTAAATAAATCCTTTGGAATATAGAAGAGGCATTTAGTTTCCACCAAAAGCTAAGGATACTATCTGATAGCATCTGAGACCTGCATCAGAGGTTTCATAAGCACAAATTTAATGCTTCCTGAGAATCTTAGAATCACTCTTTATTCTTATCACTAAAAATTCATGCTCACTAAGGTCTGTAGACTACACCCTCTATTTGTTGCTTGTTCCCATCTTTCCCTATTAAAATTTCTTAAATAATTAGTTTCCCTCTTCCCTAATTCTGCCATTCCAGGAACTAAGCCTTTGCCACATGGGTCTTTGAGTGATATCCAGACCCAAATTATATCAGTGAAAATATTGTCCTAAAATATAGCTAAGCAAATTATGACACCTTACATACTATTGGCAGAGGGAGTCTCTTGAATGTAAACATTCTGATTTACCTATAGAATAATATCACATCTTCTTCCTGTTAGAGTTTTTTTTGCAGCCAATTTTGAGTAGTACCTTACCAGACAAGCTCGTGAACTTTCACCGTTCTAAATTTACCCTGTGTTTTCTTGTGTATTTGCCTCCATGACAACATACATGCTGTTGTTTCAATTACAAGGGATTTTCCAACACTTTAAAATGTACCAAACACATATCTTTTCTTTGTTGTGAAATCTATGTAGCTTACTTCAGACGAAAACATTTTCTTTTCTTGACCATATTGTATCTTTTTATGTAAGTCTAATAGTATCTATTAAAATATAATTGTGCTGGGTATTTTGGGGCTTCTAAAGTTTGAGCAGAAATGGTTAGAACTTGTATATTTTTCATTTCAGTTATTTTGAGTGCACACTTTTAATATTTTTCAACCAAATTAAAGATTAAGGAAGCATTTAAAATGTCACAAGCAAGATTAGTTATAAAATCCACATAAACCATTAGAATTGTAACTGCATAATCTAGGTCATTCTGCTCTAAGAGGCAAGTGTCTACAGACAAAGACTTCCTGACAGCATAAGACAAACAGTAACTCTAGTACAGGCTTCTTTTTTCACTGAAATTCTTCTCCTGTGAAGTATAGTGTAACACTGTGAACGCCAGTCAATAACAATCTTCACACTCAGTACAGTTGACTCAGCTCCCACCCCAATGACGTTCTTTTGTCAATGTTGAGTCTGACACTCAGTACCACTTCAAGTTAGTTATTCAGGTAGCTATCGTAGGAGATTCCTGGGCAGTCATCCTCACCTTGGCCAAGATAAACTTTGTTCTGCCATTCATTACCCATCAATTTTCCTTTCAGTTGACAAGAGGTGCTTGTTTTGAAGAAATGCAGGATCCTATTAATGAAGCTTTTAAGTATTCTTAATGAGAATAAATTACCATCTTTAGAAGGAAGATTTCAAAAATAATAATCAAGTGTAATTTGGAACTATTTTTGAATAAAGAACATGATTAAGCCAATTTCTCAAAAACTGTAAGAAGTGTTTTGTCATGTGATTTTTAAAATTAGTCCTTAAAATTTTAAGCAAAAAGTATGTGATTTAAGTGAAGTCCTACTTCCAAGGACTTTCAAAGACAATAGTGACATAGGCAAATGCGATTAATATGCTTTTTAACAAAATAATCATTTATTGGTGTCTGGGAAGCAATCTGGGACACCTCTGTCTTCTGTGAGGGTATAACAAATGTATGCTCATTAAATTTTTAAATATTTCATTTCTTAAAACATGAATGGCAAATGGGGATTTCATCTCATAGTGTAATCAGCTTGATGCATTTCCAACATTGATAAACTGCTCTGCAACAACTTGGGGTTGCAGTGTTCACACACTTCCCAGCTAAAATACTGCTTTAATATCCCTAGTATCTGGGCCTTATGCACTGTGTGTCCAGTTTAATGCCAGGCTCAAATCTGAGGACATAACTTTTTTAAGTACCAAGAGACTCTGACAAACAAAGGACATTTTTCAAAATTCCTTTCAGAGATGACTAAAATCTGACTTTACTACATTGACTGCATATCCATGTATATTTTTTTAAAAATGAAATTAAAAATTCAGAATATGCAGCATCAAGAGATACTTCACAAGAACATGTTGAAGGTCTTAGTAAACACAGGATTCAATGTAAGTAACAGTTTTGTAGGGTGTAGAAGTTATCATCACCATAGGAATTTCCCTTGAGCCAGGTAAACCCTGATCTAAAGAGAACACCCAAGATTTGTTTTCCACATTCTTGATTGCTAAATAAGTGGAACTTTATAGTTTTCCATATTTTTGATTGTTATGCAAATAGAACTTTACAGTAGGCCTATGTTGAGTCTCTTTGTTCAGTCAATATAATGACATTGGTAGATCTCTGGTTAATATCAAAACCGACTAGTCGCCGAACATATTTTATTACTGTGAGTGTTTAATATGCTTACATCATATTTTGCTACCTTAGTCCAATTTTTTAAATTCCTTGTTGTTTTCTGTCTAGGGCTATGATGCAAAACCTAACTATAACACTAAACAAAATAAAAAGCGCTGCAGCTCAGAGTGCAGTTGCTGAATTGTGTTTAAGTATACCTGAGCTTAGGGTATTTCCCTTCTAGCATCTGTGGTCCTTATGATTATTTGGTGTCCCTGAAGGAGCAAACGAGAGTTAAAGTATCTCCACATCTAGTATTATTTTTTCATTGTTATGACATTAATTTAAGGAGGAAGGAATTCATTTTGGCTCCTGGTTTAGGGAACTACATTCCAACATAGTAGGAAAGCAGCTGGTCTATCCCAACCATACTCGGTAAGCAGAAAGATGAATGCTGGTGGACGCCAGACTCTCCTGCCTCCCTTTTCTCCTTTATCCCGTCTGCACATCCAGCTCACTTCTAGAGTGGCCTTTCCCTCTTTATATACATATATCTGGGCACACCAAGAGGTATATCTCCTAGGTGACTCCAAGTCTATTCAAGTTGACAATCACAATTAATTATAACTACCCAACAACCAGAAATATAAATATCTGTCATTGTAGTCCTTTTAACTGGTGCAGAGTTGAGTCCCACACTGCTCTGAAGATTAATTAATGTTCAGTCTTCTTTTGTGTGCTGAGTGGACATTTGTCTATCTTCTGTAGGGCAATAGCTCTCTTATGCCCACTGGCTTATTAGTCTTCTTATTATTGAATTATAAAACTTACGTTCTGGAGAAAACATTATTTATCAGATATTTGGTAAGACTATTTTTCTCCAGAAGCTTGTTTAAGTTTTGTTGTTGTTGTTCGGTTGGTTGGGGTGTTAGTTTGTTTGTTTTTTTGCTTTGAGACAATGTCTCCAACATAGTTCTGGCTGTCCTGGAATTCACTCATTATATGACCAGGCTTACTTCAAACCCAGAGACATCTGTCTGCCTGTGCCTCCTCAGTGCAGGATTAAAGGCATGTGCCACTATGCCTGGCTTCTGTTTATTTTCTTAATGGTAAACTTTCATGGGTATATTTTTTTGTTGAATTTTAGTTTCAAGGTTTTTATTTTACAGTTAATCTTTCAGAGTTACTTCAGAAAGCTTTTCTCAACAAATGTAGTGGATATTTTACTATAAACCTTCTGGAAGTTATTTAGTTTTAGCTTCAGGTCCAAGCTTATAGTCCATCTCTAAGTACATTTTATTTAGAGTATGAGATAGTGCTCTTTTTCTTAATAAATAAGAGTAAGCAATATTGTTGAAAATACATTGATTTATGCAAGGAATTGCTTTGCTATTCCAGTTTGAAGACATTTGCCTTGACAAGTGCAAGGCCATTCCCATGTTCTGCAAAAGATTTAAGGCCGCTACCTGGTCTCCAGTAGGCCTGGGCATGAATATAGTTTCCTAAACTTTTCTCCTCAGTGACTCTGACTGTATGGTGGACGACTCTCATCACTTTAGATCAGTCTTGTAAAGTGTTTCAGTTCCACCTGATACCATCATACCGCATCAGGTTACATATGGAACTAGTCTGTCCCATAGCAAATCCAGGCTACTGCTAGCTCACCTTCATTATCAAGCATGGATTATGGGATAGCTTCTCTCATTTCTGTTGTAGTGCCTTCAGACTGCATTAGGCAGGAGTCTTTAGAGAGTTCTCTCAGCTCCCTGACTTACCATTAGGCTTTCTGGGGAATGAAGTCCTACACTAACATGGTCAGTAGCACTGTGTTTCCTGTATACTGAATTCCAAGGTTTCAAAATATTTTTTCAGCTTACTTACTTTTAAATAATACTTGAAAGTCCAACAGTTTTCTTGTTATGTGTGGCAGCTTCTTCTCCTGCTATTCTATGGGAGATGAAGGTATGGGTTGGTTCCAGTGATGCACATATCAAGACAGCTATAAACTATTAAAAATGTCCAGAGTAATATTTGTGGTTCTCTGAACTGGATTAGCATCATTCTCTTATCTGTATGAGTAAATATTATATACCCTAAGTAGTAACCACAGTAAGAGCCTGCTCTATATGTTCACTGGTGGATAATATCTACATATCCACAACAATCACATGCTGTGTACTAATTTAAACAAAAATGCTGAAAGGATGCATTACTCTGACATACCATGGGATAGGATATATTATGAGATCAGGGTCAAGTAATGATGCAAATTCTCATCCATTGATAAAAATAGTCAATAGAGAAACTATAGAATTAGTAAGAACAAAGACAGGTAGATCAAGCCTAGGTCAAAGGCATTGAATTTGTTGTCTCATGAGAAAATCATATATGTGGAGTATTTTTATTAAAATTGGGACACATATTAAACACTACACATCTCTCTTTTTGCTCTCTTCCCTCTTCTCCCCTCTTCCTAGATACATTTTGTACCAAAATATAATTTCTCAATTTTGAATAATGGTGAGATGTTAGCACTTTCATTTTAAGTAGGGGAGGGAGAGCCATCTGTAGGAAGAGAGCAGTCTCATGAATAGGCTGAGATGTGCTTCTCTTTGTAATACCAGCTCATAAGTTTAGATAATCACAAACAACAGATTGCTCCAAATAAATGTTCTCTAATACACAGTGCAGGTAAAAACAGCATTCACAGCAACATTTCAGAGGAAAATAAGTCAAAATTTAAGAGGGAAAGGCACACAGCGTATAGAGGGAGGGCAGAACAGCCCTGTTGTTTACTTGAAATGGGCACTAAATGGTCTGTGAAAAAAGAGGAAATGAATGAAGGGGAAGATAGGCTAGCATACCATTATAATAATTTATTATTTATATAGACTTACTTGAGGCCTTCTTGTATCACCAAGTTTTTGCAAAGCACCATCTCTACCTCATCTCAAAGTTTAAGAACAAATTATTGGTATTTCTTTGTTCTGTGTGTGTGCAAGTGTGTGCACGTGTGCATGTATATGTGCTTGTACATGTGTGTATGTGTGTGTGCATGTGTGTGCATGTGTATGTGTACATGTGAGTGTGTACGTGTGCATGTGTGTGTCCATGTGTGTGCATGTGGGTGTGTGTGCATGTGTGTGCATGTGTGTGCACGTGTATGTGCATGGGTGTGCATGTGTGTGCATCTGTGTGCGTGTGTGTGCGTGTGTGTACATGTATGTGGATGTATGTGTGAACATGAATACATGTGCCTTGTGTGAGTGTGTGTGCATGTGTGTGCGTGTGTGTGCGTGAGTGTGCATGTGTGTGCATGTGTGTGTGCATGAGTGTGTGATTGTGTGCACACGTGCACTGCA
Source organism: Mastomys coucha (assembly GCF_008632895.1). Taxonomy (NCBI): domain Eukaryota; kingdom Metazoa; phylum Chordata; class Mammalia; order Rodentia; family Muridae; genus Mastomys; species Mastomys coucha. Next base: position 220,753,876 of record NW_022196905.1, read on the forward strand.
TGTATGTGTGTGTATGTGTGTATGTGTACAGGCATATGCTCATTTCCTATATTAGAGGACAATCTCAGTGTCGGTCTTCATTTTGTACCTTGTTTGAGACCGGGCCTCTTTCTCACTGCTGAGTATGGCGGGTGAGCTGCTCCACAAGCTTCCAAGGATTCTCTCTGCTGTGCCTTCCATCCTGCTGCAGGAGTACTGGGATTGCACGTGTGCAGTGCCATGCTTAGGTCTCCTGGGTTTGGGGGATATGAATTAAGATCCTCGTGCTTTCAGACTAAGTTATTTTCCCACTGATCTGTGTCTTCAGCACTTTAAAAGTTAAACTCTTTATTTGCCACATCCCACAGAAAAGTGTTTCAAAATGAGCAAATAATTTTTGATCTGTAAACTGAACCACACCATTCAGGCATAAATAGAATAGATCAGTCATGGGATCCCTCTGCCTTCTCATCTCTTCCATCTTAAGAGGAAATCTGGTAATAAATTAGATGCTCTCATTTATTTTTCAGGAGTTTTCCACATACCTATTGCTAACTCTTCCTTTTCTATGTAGTAGTTAATTTTTCTTATGCACAGAGATCACTTGGGGGTGATTCGGTCCAAGTCATGGCCAAGTGATGCTTGTAAGACCAAGGCTTAATGTCTGGTACTTAAATAAATATTGTTAGCTCGGCTCAAAAGATAATGTCTAAAATTACCAGGGCTCCTATATTTGCAGAAGCCAAATCTCATGACTCAACACTGACCAGTTAACAAAGACTGCAGTTTTCACCGTTGTACCACGTATGAGACCAGACCAGCACTTTCTCTTCGTGAGCTTTCATATCCAAAGTTGCTTGTTGACAAGTAAATCAGAACTAGGAAAAGAAAGGATCCAAGTGTTCAGTGGTGCTTAGCCTCTGAGCTTTGAGCAGCTGGCACATTTGCTTCTGTGAGAAGCATAAACCATATACAGTGAGATAATGCCTCAGAGCTGCTAGCATACATGCTTCGGGGAGAGGCTTAAGCCTTATTCAGTAAGATAAGCCAAATATTTAGCCATAATATCTTTCTCCTAAGTGCAAATACACTGGCCTCCATTAAGTCTGTGAGCATCTCTGGTGTCCTTCATCTCATTCCAGTGAGCACTGGCACTCAGTACCTCTAATTCACTCCTTTATACAAACTGTGTAGTTACACGGGCTCTATCAATACAGTTGACTGTGCTCACAGGCTCTTTCAGAAACTATGCATTGCAGAGTAAAACTCCTTCCTTTATTTATCTTCCCATCCACTCTGCAATGTCAAATTTCCATATAATTTCTTGTCATCATTGCTAATAATATTCACGTAAAGAGAAAAATAGATGGATCAAGGGAAAAATGAAAAGAACCTCAAAAGGACTCTAAGACTATGTGTGGGAGAGAAATCATTTAAAAACTCAATTAGCTAACTTTTGATGAAATAATAAAGATTCAATGCTTTATACTTTTAAACCAAGGTAATAGGATGCATTATTTTAAAACCAAAATAAAACCAAAAGCCTTCCTGGAGGAAAGATGCATGAATTTAAATCCGGGTTATGGGAGTAGCTGTCAGAAACGTCTGCAAGAGCTAGAACCATGAGGAAACTGATGTCCATGCACAGGCATTAAAGCCTCCAGCCAAGGTCTGAGAATCTAAGTGAATGCTCGAACTCTTGCCTGGTAATCACAAGGCATCCTGCTTTTCATCTCCTCCTTTAAATGAGCTGAGATGTCTATTAACATCTTACTCAGTTCCACTCGAAGCTAAGCATGCTGACAATGCCAAGATGAGAAAAGGATGGAGAACTTGGGTGTAAGCTCAGACAGACTAGAGGATGCTGTAAGGCTGAGACAGAGGGGGGACGTACCATGCCCTCTACCCAGAGCCTTAGTTTAAAGATCTTAACAATTAGCAGACAGAATCTCTGTGGATCAGCTGCTCTAGTGAGAGATGATGTAGAAAGGTCATATGGCTGTCCTCTGCCGTGTAAACATAGAAATAGATAGAGGTATAGACTTCTACAGACACATAAGAAGAGGAGAAATGTCCCTCTCAACACTGATGGTATGTTTTCTTTTTCTGAGAGGCACATATCTTAAAGGAAGAACTTAGCTCAGGGCACTTACTGAGGTAAATGCTTCACAACTACAAGTGTAAAACAGGGTACAATGAGATTTTTTTAAACATTCTTTTAGTAATATTGTATACTGTATTAAAAAAAATTATAAGCTATAGTAGCTCTGTGGCAACTAAAATAAGGCCCACAATAACAGGCAAAATAACTTATAAACTATTTTATATTTGAAAATTTATGTAGAAAATATTTTTTAAAATGTGCTAAAAGTTGATTAGTGGTTATTTCTAAAGATAATCAGGTAGTTTTAAGATTTTCATTCATTAAACACAAAATTGTCTAATTTCTAATCACAAATATATAATATTTCTATGTATTTTCTGTTGCAGTAGCCAATTAATTGGTACTCAAATCCACCCCGGTGGCAGCACAGAGCTCCTCGCTACCTGCCTCAATGTTCTGGGTTCCTGAATGAAACACACACACACACACACACACACACACACACACACACACACAGCCTTTATATTTTAATATGCCTTAAACAGCTCAATCTATGGGCCACTTTCAAACCTCTACACCCTCTCCTCCAATATTACTGAATTATTACTTACTAAAACCACTGTTTCATCTTGGCTGCCTCAGACCCAGACCTGCAGCCCTCTCAGGCTGAATTCCACAGCACCTACATGATGGCTATGTTCTCTGTCTGGCATTTTTCAGGTGTAGCCTCTACTCCTTTCCTGGCACGCAGCTCTCCACCTTCCTGCTCCTTCCTCAGTCCCTTGCCTGGGATCGTGAAGCCCCACCTCTGTCTCCCTGAACAGCCACTGGCCACCAGCAACTTTATTTACCAGTCAAAACCAGCTTGGGGCAGGGTCCCTCAGCATCTTATGTGCGGACATGCAGATTCTTGTGCGATTTTGGGGGACAAAAATCTACAACAGATGTCAGTGATGATAATGAGCACAGCTATGTCCAAAATGAGAGTAGAATAAAACTGTGGAGTTTGTTCCTCTGTGGGAAGCCCTGCTGTGCTCTCGGAGATTCTCAAACCGAAACTACAAGTTGACAGCTAGTCTC
>NW_022196905.1:220765108-220774345 GCF_008632895.1 Mastomys coucha
GCAGGTCTTCCACATTCCCGGTTCGTGGAACCCCACGCAGGTAGGAGCTGCGGGACGGCATCCTACATTCCTCTGTTCCTCAAACACCCCAGTCAGTGAGGCTGTTGTGAGACGAGTACATTTCATCTAAAATAAATATTTTCTCCTTTAACTTTCCCCAGATTAACTGTGTATAATTTATCACCACCTTCAAATAAGCTGTGGTGGGAGATTTCTGGCTTTAGTATCTGCTTGTGTAGTTACAAAAGAAACAAACTCATGCTTTGCTAATACTTCAAGGACTCCAAAAAGAGAAGAGACAGATTTCCTAAAAACTCGATGTGTTTGGGGGAAACAAATGAGGTTGCTTTACACAACCTGTCCTGGTGACATGGTGATGTGGCACTGGGAATGTTTTTGGTGTTGATGAGGTAGAATGGGGTCACCAGGTCTTACAAGGGGAGAAGATTCATGGAGAACATTGGAGCAGATATGTCTTTATTTATGTTTCTTGATTAGATAAATTTTGATCTTATAAAAAGGAAAGAGTGGTTCACCCCATGAGGTTAGGGGTGGGGGGAAACCTTAAAGAAACAGAAAGATGAGGAGAGCAAGCTAAAGTGGGACCATTGGCAAGTTCTGGTCCAGACTGACTACATTGTCATTCCATTCCAAAGGCAACTGTAAGCTTGTGAATTAACTTCAGTAATTCAAGGCCTTATTGTTCTTCCCTATTTATCTTATTATAGCCATTATTTAATCTTCTAGTGGAGCTTCATGCTGATTCAGTTTTCTACTTCTATGTAATATAAGTCAGCAGTCACCATCCAGAACTACTAATTAGAACTCTGTCAATTAGAATCACACATCCTTTCCTAGATATACAACAACATCCCAAAAATCACAGGGTAAACAGCCCTCCATTCAAGGATGTTCTATTAAAGCATTGTGTTAAAATATGGATAGATTTGTGTGATAAGGACCAAAATGTAGGTGTGTGTGTGTATGTGTGTGTGTGTGTGTGTGTGTGTGTGTGTGTGTACTCTCTTTTCTTTCCAGAGCCTTCTCTTTTCTTTGGGCTGCTAACATAAGCACTATATTGTTGGCTCCCTAGACATTTCAAGGATGCCTTTCAAATCTATTCACTTCATACTCCATAGCTTAATGAAATATTTTATCATTTTTTTTTTTACCTCAACCAAAGGGTTTTCTCTCTTTATTGGCTTTGACATTGATTAAGAAGAATTAAAGCATTCAAGAAAGACAGTGGAACATAGGTCACCAAGACTCACAGAGCTCACAAAGTTCCATACTGAGTCTTAGGGGAGCCAAACACATATTAGATCTGTTTACATAGTGTCCCTGTCTACCTTCTTCCTTGTACACACGTATTTCTTAGAAACCTCTTTGGACAAGAGGGCACTGGGGACCCAGGGTTTCTGAGATGACCCTTTAAGGAAAATGTAGGTATAAGAATCTGATGGTTGTACAGGAAATGGCTGCAGAAGTAAAATGACATACAACTATCTGGAGTGATAAGCCCTGTGCTTACAGAGGGCCTTCTTGTTGACTTAAAAAAAAAAAAAAAAAACCTCTGGGTGAAGTAGAGCAGCTTATAAAACACTACTGTGGCCTCAAAATGTCAATCGAATTTTTCAGAAATGTGTGTGCAATGTCATAAAGAATCTAAGCTATACTGAGAAACTACCTGAAATGTCCATGGCTATGCCCCCATGATAATTCCTCTCAGAACATAACAGGTTTCACCTTGAGTGAGCCAAAAGAATTCCCTGGAAGATTGTTGAGGACAAATTCATGAGGACACTGCCCTCCTTTTCAGACAGGCGCCATCATCCCTGATTAGTTCTTCTGTGTGTGATTCTTGGGGCCCTAAAGGAAAATCACCCGAAGTAACAATTTTGTTATTAAGTAACTTGCAGAAACACTACACAGAAAAGGTCAAATTGCTAAGTTTTAAGGAAGATGGTGATGGCAAAATAATAAACAATGCTTTTCTCTAAGAGAAAGCAGTCTGTACGGTACTGGAGACCACAGATCATAAGTTGTTTTCTCTCCAGTATACCTAACATGAGAACACTAAGTGCTGAGCAGGGCACTTATGTGTTTCTACTCCGCTGTGAAAGAGAGTGAGTGAGGTGGACACAGTGCAAAGGCACAGAGCCCAGGACAAGAAAATGAGAGCACAGAGTAGTTGCTGAAAAGAAAATTACAGGCAGAGCTCAGAGTAGAATTCATTGAATAACACTACGTATCCATTTTGTGTAACCTCCTTCAAGAGCCATGTTCTATCCTGTGGCCTCTCTAACATGTTCCTGAACATAGATCTACCAGTTATGATGTTATGTACCACTCTGTAAAACTAGATGTTAGTTTACACTCTTCCTCTGCTGTCTTGGAGGGGAGTGGATGTTCTGCTTCAGTAAAGAGGTTAGTCATAAAACAGAAAATACATTGACCATTGAGTCATGAGACCCCAGAAAGAAACCATGCCATACAAGTTTAAGATAGAGCAAGGCATCCACAGAATGTAGGCAGAGATGCAAACTGCAGTTCATCCTCTTTAGAGCTTCTGAAGCAGAATTCTGAACATGGAATCCAGTAATCCCAGTTTGACATGAACCTGCCAGGTAAATCCAATGTATGCTAGCAGTTGTGAGCCACTACAGCAGACAATGGTGAACATGTAAAATGGGAAGATGGGGTGTGGTGTGATGAGTGAAGAGAGTGGAGAACATAGAGTAGAGCCGATACACACGATATCCCTTAGTGCTCTACAGTCCTCTTATTAGGCGCACTCTTCACATACATCTCCCCTGCCTCCCTCCCTCCATCCCTGTCTTTGATCTCTGATGTATTTATAGTGTACTATTTACAGAGGGAGAACTTCCTTCTTTTAAATTTGCAAGTCATCTCCCATGTCAAGTTACCCCTATGATGTTCAATTTATTTTCCAAATTTGTTGCAAATACAATAAGTTATTCATCACTCTAGCAATGACTTCTATAGAGCTCAGTCATTTCTAGAATCTAAGTCTACTATGCTGTCCCAATATATGACCAATAGACAAGCATAGGCTTTGGCTTTGCCACCTTTTGTCTTTGCACAGTTCCTTGTTTGATCAATGGTACATTTATTATAACAAAAATAATAATTGTTTTCTACAGAAAGTGTGCTTCTGGAAATGTGTTCTCCAGATGGTTTTTAATGTGTTGTGCTTAATTTTTAGTGGTTAGTCACAGCACTTGAAGGAAGTTACATGTTTGACTGGGTACATCAAACAACACTGTTACTTCCAAGAAAATATTGGAGGCTCCACGCATCATCTACTGATGTTCTAGCAAGTTAAGGAGTGCTCAGGGTAGAGTAGTCATTTGTACTTAATGTGTAGTGCCTGTCTCTGTAGCTCTGTGTCTTGAAGTGACATTCTATTAAAGGTATTCCTGACATAAACAGGATTAGAGGGTAATGGGGGAATTAAACAAGAGTTATGCTCAGCTGTTAACCTTGAGCCTAACTGTTGGAGAGAAAGCATGGCCAATTTTTTCTTTCCAATTGTTTTTACATTGTCATCTATTCAAGTAACCATTTCAGGAACTGAAATTTATAAATCAGTGCCAATGTTTTCTATCTCATTTGTTTACTATTATCTGCTTAAACTTTTTCAGTGATGAAAATGTGGTGGTAGAATCAAACTAAGGCTCCATGCTAGCTGTGACCTTAGTGGTTTCTTAATTACAACCAACAGCTAACAAAAGGTCCCGCCTTTGTGACTCAGGGATAAGAGGATAGAGTCTTTCATTAGACAGCACTGTAAAATAAACTGAAAGAAGAAATTATCTCCACCATAACATATTCCAAACCACTCAGCCTCCCAGCTTTCCTGGTCCTTAACAAGCTCTAACATAAAGAATGCTCTTTGGTTAGACTTGAATGCAATATAAGCCTCATAGGTTTGATTTTTGACTGATGTGAGAAGGTCACGATGCAACACAAAATGCCCAGGGTCATGCATGCAATCAATAATTGGAGTAGACAATGTAAGCAGTTGAATTCTATAGTGGTAACATGGTAAAACTACTGCAGTTCTCATTAAAAGGAGAAGGACAATCTCTTATGTACAGAATAGATTTAAGATGAGTTGAGGTGGGGAGAGCTGGAGAATATTGTATTCAGTGTAGAGAAAGCAATTGATAGAGTTAGTGGGAGATGGGGCAGGGGTTAGGTTGGCTTAAAGTCAGTATTCTGCTAGGCAACCAGCAAATATAACAAAAGCATTTAGTTATCTATTTTGGAAGAATACTGGTGCACACAGAAAAGTAGGAACATTTACAATTCTGATTCTACCTGGAACAAGGAAGTACTATAACAAAGATAATTTCTCCAATAAAATTCTTGACTGTACTTGTTTTCAACCTGAGGCTAGAAGGGCATTGTGGAAGTCCTACAGAAAAGCTACACTATAGCAGGAGGAAATCTAAATGTGAGAAAAAACGAGAGGGTTGGGAAAGAAGTCACCTACTCAACTAACATCTGACTTAACTCACAACAGCCTTGCTAGTCAATAATACCATAGTGCTTTGTCTAGGTGGTGAAGCATTTAGCCAGTGTATGGTGACTAAGAGCGCACCCACTTCCCTGTTTCTCCCGGTATCTGTCTAGCCATGTTTAAGGTTTCCTCAGAGCAACTCAGAGGCAAAGGTTCTTTGATGTCAAACATTACAACAGCCTTCCTGCTCAAAAGTACCTCCTCAGAACCCATTGGAGCAGCACACCTATGGGGAACCGTTTAGTAAGAATGTGAATTTTGATAGTATCTTCAGTCACACCTTAAAGCATATATGCAAATTTTACTATTATCTGACCCCTTGGCTTAATGTGAAGTTCTGGGGTATCCTAGAAGCATTCTTTTCTTTAGAATTATTTTATTTATTAATTACTGCATGTATGGATAAATGTGTAGGTGTGAGTTTGTGCAGTTGAGAGCTGTTAGTCACAGAGGCCAGAGGAGAGCATTGGAGGCCCTGGAGTTATAATTATAGGCAGTTGTGAACTAAAGTCAGATCCTTTGGCAAGAGCAGTGCATGCTTTTAACCTCTGAAATACCTCTTCAGTACTCCTAGAGGCATTTTTTAAACTCTCCCAAGTAATGGAAAATACCCAGAATTTTTTGATGGTATGGACCTATTTCTCAAAAGGACTTTATGGAATTCTGCACACTGCTATACACAGTTACATTGCTGTCTGAGATGAGGAAACCCCTGAATCCCATGCATGGTCAACCTAGTCATGTGTTCCCTTCATGTGGACATGAAGGCAACAGAAGAGTCAAAACCAGTTCAAAAAACGTACATTATATGATAATGTTTTAAAATGCCAATCTGAATAATTGCTTAAAATTTAGGAAAGTAATAAGTATTATGGGGGGTAGGAGATATCTTAGTACTAAGATTGTTTTCATATAATGATTGATGGTGTACAGCCATGAGAAATACAGATGGACTTTTAATTGGTTTTATCACTGTTTCTGAATTCTTGACAGTGGGCCTCCCTGAACCCCTCACCTGCTGCTTTTGTTATTGGTCCTTGTTACCACTGCTTGCAAATATTAACTCAATGGGCAAATTTAATTTTTTTTTAGAAGTAAGCAGGACAATGGCATGGAGTGAATGCTCAGGGACCAGAGAATCCTTGAGAATTTCAATTCCTCTGAATAAGAAGAAGTCTGAATGCCAATCCTATGCTTCAAAGGGTTCTATCATCATCAGGAAGAGGTGGGCCTTTTCAGAACTTGCAGTTAGCAGTATTTTCTAGCATGGAGTACTCCATTTGTCAAATACTCTTGCTGACCCAAGCAAAGACTGTCTTCTATCAAAAATCTATTCTGCTGGAGAGCGGGTAGGCAGTGTCATTGCAACCACTTAGGTGGAAGCTTCTGACTGCCAATGTGTTTCAGGGAAGGGCAGTGTTGATGGCCTACACTTCACAGGGACAGCACTGAAGAACCAGGCTAAGTGACCCCCAAAGAGCATGACTGTCACATATCCTGCCCTTGGCTTGCTCATCTGAACTGAGTGCTTTGTAGAAGTATTGCTACTCTGTGGTTTTTTCACACCTTAACAACCCCAGGGACATGAAAGGCTGATGTTCTTGTGAAAAAAAAAAGAAGTGGGAATCTTTTCAGATGCAATGTTTGAAGCCATGCTATTAAAAATGCTGTGTCTAGCAGCTCCCTTTATTTATTCATAAATAGAGTTCAAACCTCTTCCTTGTCAAAAGGAGAGACTTTTTTCTTTTGCTATAAAAAGGTAATTAATTCAGGCTGGGTAAGCTTACTGGTGCGTTTGCCACGTGGGAAGAGCCATGAAAAAAAAAGCAGAATAGAATTGTATAAAGAAATAGTATCAAAATTTGAACCAAAAATATGAGCTTAAATGTTATCTTGAACTCTTGAACATGACATAATTTTCTACCCCAAGTATTAAACTCATGTTTATTTTAAAAGAAATACAAGTGGCAATGGGGCATAAATATACACACACCTGAGTTCAGACAAGATTTTCAGGTCCTTTCTTGCTGGATTTTTTTGTTTTCTTTTTACACATCACTGACAAAAGTCAAATATTTCCAAGGCTGTTTCTCATGGAGTCAGTGCCCGTGAGAGGCAAACACTCTCACCAAATAAAATAACGTAGATGAAAGTGCTTTGTGAAACATAAAGATTCATACCCGTATAAAAAACTGTTATTACTGCCTGCATCCTTGTGCTTCCTGAGAAGATAGCCGACAGACACATTGGCGGCTTTGACCTTGTTAATTCATCTCAGGAAACTGAGCTTGGCTGAAGACCAATAATCTGCAAGTCCTTTGGAAAGGATAGTGCCCGCCATCCAGAACCATCCACTCTCTGACATTCTCATTTCCCCTCCAGGCTTTTGAATGTCATGTACTGAGAGAGGCTTTTTCCTTCTTCTGCCTCCCCTTAAGCTCATCAGCTTCCACGTCTACTGAGCTTTGTTATTGTGTCCCCAATGTTATGTACAGCTAATTCTACTTCAGATGTTATCTCTCTCTCCCAGTTACATTCCACCTCGTCCTTTCAATTCTTCCCAGCTGCTACTCCATGGGCCTTCCTCTACTTGGTTTTTCTTGAAGAGAATATGTAGCTTCCCTTATCTCAAACAGTTTTCAGTAATGTAGGATTTAGAAAATCCTCCATTCCAAAAGCCTTCTTCATCCCAGGATTTTCTTCCCACAGACCTTTCCTGGCCCTGTAGAGCCCGATGCTTCATGGTACATATGCCCCTGACTCCAGTCGAGCAAACCCCACATGCTGGATGCATGGCTTTCACAGGGAGTAATTACTTGCCCATATTGTTGTCCATGCGGTGTTCCAAGAAATCATCAAAGGTGATAGAGATGGCAGTCCCACGCAGTGACAAAGTTTAGGAGCCTGACGTTTATCTGTAAGGTGACATTGACTTCAAGTCTTCTGTTCAAGGTAGTTTTTATTTTTGTTTTTATGTTTTTGTTTTTGTTCTAGTTTTGATGTTATAATGAGTCTTCTTTCTCTAGGTCAAACAGAAAAGTTATCAGTGTGGCTCAAGGGAGTAGTTAACTCTTCCATTACCACACTTTCTTTTCCATCTTCCACCCTCCTGGCTATTCTGGATTTTCTTTTGCTCTAGGACACTCTCATCTTCACTGACTGCAGTGTTGTCTGCCAGTCTTTTCACCCCTCCTTTAGCTTATTTCCTATACACTGACAGCTCAGCTCACCTGTCACCCCCTCCAAGAGGTGCTCTTTAAAAAACACCTTGAGTCAACCTGATTCTCCTTGATCCCCTTTGTAGCATTGATGGACACAAAATAAGACTTCAGAAAAAGAGTTTGATAATACAATGCTTCTGCAGGATTGTGAAGCTCAGGAAGGCTGACACTATGGCCTTCTTACAGTATTTGTTAAAATGTTCACATTGAGTAGATTTCCAATAACTAAGATACCAGTATGACTGACATAGTAAATGCGTAATGAAAAAAGAATGTGATCGTGAAAATGAAGGTAAATGCCTTGGGAATTGATGCTGCCTTCCATGATAATAGTCCAAAAAGTCTGACACTATTTCCAAAGGCTAAATGCAGCAGCTTTCACATCCGCTTCTGTGTTACACCAGTCTCCTTGGTTTCTCTAATCCCTATTTCAAAATTCAGGGTTGAAAAAAATAACTTATAAGATAAAAGCCTGTCTCTGTTTTGTTAATTTTCTTCTATGTTGTGTTAGGTAGAGTATGCAGTTAGTTAGGTAGAATACCAGGGGACTCTTCATACAGCTAAATATTTTACATAACACATTCTTATTGAGAACACAATTCAGTCCCTCAACATGTTCAAAAGTACTAAACCAAATCTCCCTGGAAACGGGAGTTCCTCTGGGCAGAACAATTAGCCAGTGTGTGCATATGTTAAGCATGGTTTTCCTGTGAGTGCGGATAGCTTATGTTGAGTTATGTGCACACACAAGAGAAGGAGCAGGAATATGTCACACAAGAGAAGAAGCAGGAATATGTCACAAAAGAGAAGGAACAGGAATATGCTCTATGGGGTTTCTTGTTGCTTGGGGACAGCAATGAGGGAACAATCACATTACTTGATTTTTATTTTGTGTATGTTGGTTTGATTTATAAGTTATTGAATTTGTCAGCCATAAGCTACCACATCAAAACATATAATTCCCTCTTTACAGCTACAGTAAGAACAGCAGAAGAAGGGAAAGCTATTGATTCACTAGTCTCAGAGAAGGAAGGAGATCATATGAAACTAGACTTGTAATTGGGTTATAAAATTCTCTTGGCTCAATCCTCTCAGCTTCCGAGTGACAGAGGAGGATCAGCGTCCTTCTCTGCCCCTTCCCTGCAAGTGAAGGGCCTACCTCCAGGGAACGCTTTAAGCCAGAGACTCGGGCAAGAGCCACCATCTTCTCTCTGGAGAGTTTCTAAGACCTGAGCAGCCAGCCTGGAGGCACAGGCCCCACAAGTCGCAGGGGACTTGCAGGGCGGAAGGGACAGGACAAGCTCTAGCCAGAGACACTAAGAACATCTAACACCAAAAAGCAAAAGATGGCGAAAGGCAAACGCAAGAATCCTACCAACAGAAATCAAGACTACATGGCTTCATCAGAGCCTAGTACTCCCACTGCAGCAAGTCCTGAATATCCCAAAACACCGGAAAAGCAAGAATTGG
>NW_022196905.1:220779581-220796404 GCF_008632895.1 Mastomys coucha
AGCCTAAATATAGCTATCTCCTGAGAGGCTCTGACAGTACCTGACTAATACAGATGTAGAGGCTGACAGACATCTATTGATCTGAGTACAGGGTTCCAAGTGAAGGAGTTAGAGAAAGGACCAATGGAGCTGAGGGGTTTTGCAACCCCTTAGGACGAACAACAATATGAACTAACTAGTACCCTCAGAGCGCCCAGGGTCTCAACCACCAACCAAGGACTGCACATGGAGGGGTCTGATTGTTCTGGCAGCATGTGTATAGTAGAGGATTGCAATTTGATCATCAATAGGAGGAGAAGAGCTTGGCCCTGTGAAAGTTCTGTGCCCCAATGTAGGGGAAGCCAGAGCCAATAATTGGGAGAGGGTAGGGTGGCAGGCATGGGGAGGGGGGAGGCAACAGGGGTTTGTTTTTGTTTGTTTCTTTGTTTTTTGGAGGGGAAACTAGGTATGGAGAAATTGACATGTAAATAAAGAAAATATCTAATAAAAAATAAATAAAAACAAAAAGAAAAAAAGAAAAAAATTCTCTTGGCTCACAAATTACTTGTTAGTTACGCTTGTGTTTCTAGGTCCCACCTCAGAGTCCTTTTACTTTATTACTAAAGAGAGCATGCAGATAATATCCTCTCCTACACTGTTTCTTTGATAGAAATAAAGAAAATCCAAGAATCTGTCCATCAAAGGTATGTTGTATTATCAGTCTAATTTTTACTTGGCTTACTTTGTCCATTTGCCATTAGATATGATTTTGTGATTTTTTTCATTATAGGAAATATATGACAAATATTTTCAGCAATTAGGGCAGTAAGTGAGATATAAACACAGTAGCCCCTAGGGAGATAACCCTAGGCTAGCCAATGGAAGGGTGTGGAAACTGTGGACTTTTAAATAGAAGTCAAGGTTTGACTTTAAGAGCAGGAAGATGAAGTTTAATTCAGATGGTGGTGCATGATCACTTTGTCTCTTATGGTAACTAAAAGATGGTTGTATATGACTGCTTCATACACACATACTTTATATCAAGTTAAAGGATTTTAACAACTATAGACTCATTTTTTTTTCTAAAATCAACTGTGGCATGTGACATTTCAGAGGCAGTAACTTTGACACAGAAATATTCCCAATTTTAAAACCATCCTGTTTGTTTATACAATACGAGTGGTTTATTAGCCACTACCAAATAACATCAGTAATATGACGAGCATTTTGATTTCCATTTCCTCAGATAAACAAATACTGGACAGGGACCAACTTTTCTTTAACAATTAGATTGGAAAATTAAAGTCAAAGATGATACATTTTGGCAATTTTCTAGCAGTAGGAATGCTAGAAAGCTTCCTAATTTTAGACTAATTAATAATATTAGTAAGGACTATAAAAGCTTATTAATAGCTATTTTTAAGTTGTGTTTGGGTGTTGGATGCATGTGGGTAAACATGTATGGAGTGCCCTGGCCTACTACTCTCCTCTACATCTTTTGAAGACAGTGTAACTCATTGAAACCCATGCATCCAAATCTGTGGTGGCCAGCAAGCCACAATGATCCTTTTGTTCCTTCACAAAGAGAGGGGTATACATAGCCATGACCAGATTTTCAAATATGCTGGGGATGCAAATGTGGATGCTCATGCTTGTCCAGGAAATAGTCCCACCCCTGAGCCATTTTGCCAGTACCTAGGAACAACTGTATTTTTGTCAAACCAAATGGGATCCAACAAATCGGGCCTTTAAAAAATTCAACAAGTGTGTATGGTATTAAAATTTGTGAGCCTAAAATAAAACTATGATGTAAACAACAGTTTTCTGTGTATTCTTGTACTTTTCTTGAAGGACTATCACCCTAAAACAAACAAAAACATTCCCTTCATTTGCTACAATGTATGGCTCAAGTGAGAATATGCTTGCCACACAAGCATGAAGATTTGGATTCAGATCATCAGCATACGTGTAAAATGCCAGAGATGCGGCAAATGCCTGTAATCCCACTTCTACAGAAGTAGAAACAGAAAGATCCCTAGGATCACTGGCCAGTTAGTCTCATAGAATTACTGGGTTCCTGGTTAAGGAAAAGATTCAGCCTTAAAAACAACAACAGCAGCAGCAGCAGCAACAACAACAACAACAACAAACAAGGTAGAAAATAATGAGCAAGGTAGCCAAGGTCAACCTCTTGCCTTGATACACTTGTGCATGCATGCACTGCACCCCCCCACACACACACACAAAGACAAGCATGTACACACACAAACATCACACACAGCCGAACACACATTAATAAAAAGGGCAAAGTAAGAGTTAAATTTCAGTTGATAAAATATGCATACAATTTTATTCCACATCTGTTATATTACAAAATATGTACAACTGAAGTAATAAATTAAAAACAAGCAAGCAAAAATAAATCCAAGAGCTCTTTTCCTCTCCTCATTTCGGAGAGTTCATGTGATCCAAGTGGATCATCAGATTCTGGTTAGGAAGCTGTGTTTTCCCAGCAGATTGCAAATGCACGGAGCTATGCTGCCTCCGCGCAGCAGGCAGAGGTCTCTTAATAACACTGAAGAGGCTCTCATGCAGTCAGGACGTGTTGATGAACATTTGGACAATACGTATAAAGCTCTGCAAAAACTCTGTGAAGGTTTTCTCCTCCAGTTCCTCACATTCCTTGCAGCCAGATTCTGCTACATTCTGCCAAACAAGGAGGAAGAATTAGATCCGCCGACACAACACACTTCTTCTGGGGGGGGGGGGTATCATATTACTTGAAATACAAAAACATTGGCAAATGAAATCATGTTTTGAAAAATAGTAAGAAAGAGTCGAGAGATTTATAGGGGTTGGATATTCCTACTTTGGATTAAAATCTTTGCAAATGCACTGGACATTCATGTTACATGGTATCCTTCCTGCTTAAAGCCCTTCACTGTGTTGTTGTTGGTGGTGGTGGTGGTTTGGTTTGGATTGGATTGTTTTCTCCTTGTTGTAGTGGTATTTCTTTCATTTTTTTAAATCTCTCTCGAAGTCTGTAC
The DNA here is from genome assembly GCF_008632895.1 of Mastomys coucha. Taxonomy (NCBI): domain Eukaryota; kingdom Metazoa; phylum Chordata; class Mammalia; order Rodentia; family Muridae; genus Mastomys; species Mastomys coucha. The sequence continues at coordinate 220,782,608 of NW_022196905.1, forward strand.
TTCATGAGCACTCGCCTTTCTGTTCTATACATATTGTGTGTGTATATATGTTCGTGTGATGTATATCATATGTATAATAATTAGATATGCCTATATCACAGATTTTAGCCTTTTTAGACTACAGTTGCCTAACTACTATTCCTGGGAAGCATAACCATCTCTTTTGTTTCCCAGCAATAAGCATAAGGCTTGGTACAGAGTAAAGCTAACTGAATGTTATTGGTTGATCTGAACCACTTAGGCAAATGCCATAAACACAGCTTTGGGGACAGCTAGAATACTATAACTGCAGCCACCATGAATAAACATTTCAAAGATCAACTGAACCTTGAGGACTGCGCCAGCGAAAATCAGAATTAGATTTCATATTCATTAGGCATTTGGAATTAGATTCCCCAATATGTAGAAGGCACACAATGAATGCCAGACACTGTTGTAATGCTAATAGGGCTCTCTAGTTGGTCCCGAAACAACATCAGAGAGGAAAGCAAACATGCTTAGTGGCTCATCCGAACTGACATGCAAACTGAAACTCTGCACAGGTCTCCCAACCATGCAGCCCCATTCACTCTTCCAGTATTTACACCAAACTGTCACTTTGGAGATGGCACCAACCTGCAGCCTAAAACCCTGCATTGACACCGCGATGAGTTAGTTATCTGTTACCATTAATAAGCAATGATAAAACATTACAGAGGTAATTTCACCATGAATAGATTCACTTTGTAAGTATTCCAAGTGATGGATACTTGTATGAAGTGTATGTCCTAGGAATTGTAATCACACATTCAAAAGAACTCTAAAATGTATGTCCTCTGACACCAACTTTCCAATGGTGACAGATAATTACTGCTACTGACTCTAGGGCGTAATTATCAGTGTGGGGCATGTGTACAGCTGGGGAGAGTGAGTGAGGATGTGGGGAAAGCATGGCAAACAAGAATAAGTGACATCGCTGAGGAGGTGGCATCTGAGCGGACACTTGAGGCAGCCAGGCATTTTGGAGGAGAAGCCAAGGCATCTCCAGGTCACTGTACCTCCAGCTGTGTCTGCCTAAAGGTGCTCCCTGAGTGTCCCTGTCACCCATTCCCTGACCTCTGTGTAACATACCACCTTATTGACTAACCCCTCTTCACACCAGAAAGAATCCTAGAACCCCCTACACACACACACACACACACACACACACACACACACACACACACACGTGGTAACTGGCCAGCTCACTCGTTCACTGATTAGCTAGTTCACACTGCCTCCCTCCTCAGAACAGGTGCTTCTTAAAAGGGTTGAAGCGCCTATTAAACAAAATCACTTCACTCTGCCTCCTGTGGTGACAATGGTCCTTTGTTTGCACCTTGCTTTGCTCACTATGGTTGTCTCACTATGCTTGCCACAATTCCTTGCACCTCAGCCTACCAAGGAGTCACTAGTATTTGTTTCTTGTATCCCTCTCCTGCTCATGTTGTCTGGGATGTTCTAAATAATATTTACCACTCACACTTTCGATTGTTCTAATTTTTCCGTTACTTCAGTATTTAGAAGGTAAGAGGACAGAAGCTGGAGTAGAATCACAGCTCTCGTGCCTTTCACTGAACAAACTGAGGCACACGGTTAATTTCGTGCTTCCCATGTGCATCAACATCCAAACAGAAACAGAGATAGCTAGCCATGAAAAAAAGGGAAGAGACCAGTCTCTGAGAGAGATTTTGAGGATTTAGTACCTTATCAGTCCAAAGTCTAAATGAAGATCAGTGTGTAGTATTAAGACCTAACCCAATAAATATGAGCTACCGTTTCTGATGCTAAACACTTGATCACATTAATGTCTGTCCACTGTACCCTCTTGCCAATATGGTATTTGAAATCAATATGACTCTGACACTAAAGCACACTGGTTGGCATGATTCAGAAATGAATGTTTACCAAGGGGATCAACAAGTTGACGATTCTGTGCATGCCAGCACTGGTACCACTTTTGGATGTCACTTCACTGAAATCAAATTCTCTTCCTCGTGCACCATAGAAGACTCTGCTTATATATACACACCTTATCTCAAGCAAGCAAGCCAAAAATAATCAGATGCAGCTCTCTATGGCTGCTGGATCACTCACCTTGTTAGAAGACAGAGTGCTGTTTGCAAGGTAGAGCACATTTCGGATTGTTTCATTAAGAGTCAAGTTACTGTACTCATGTAATATAACCTGTAATTCCAGGAGAAAGCAGTTCATTGCGGTAACTTTGCAACTGGGCTAAAAAGAAAAGAGCCAGTTTAAAAAATAAATAAACAACAAAAAAAAAACCTTTTCCCATTAATCATTTTCACATCGATAAGACTTTGACAGTAAAAAAACAAACAAATAAACAAAAAACCTGTCAAGCCCATCTTATTATTTTACAAAGAAACATAATATCCACACTGCTTAGTTTCAATTCAACTTGACACAACTTAGAAGGTAGTCTTGTCTTCATTGTTAATTCATGGAGGAAGACCTAAACTAGTGTGGATGGCAGTATTCCCCAGGCAGAAGGTCCTGAATAGTATAAGACAGAGGAGAGCCACCCGAAAGCAAGCAAGCAAGCATTCTTGCAGTTACTCTGTCTCTGTTCTTCACTGTTAGCTGGATACTTTTAAGTTCCTGTCCTGACTTCCCATAATTATGGACTGTAACTTGGAATTCTAAGCCAAACAAACACTTGCATGAGAAGTGGTTTTCCATTTGATTTTGACATCAAAACTAAAACCACTAACAAAGAAGGATAATACTATTATACAGAAGAAAACATGGTCATAAAAGGCTATTTATCTCACTGAGCACCCTCTTCCAGCTGGTGAATGAGCAGCCTAGCAGTGACAGAACATTTGTAAAAAGTGTTTAGGGTCATGCTATGTGTTCACATCTTATAGAGTGGTAACTGTAAGTCACACTATCCCTACAGTTTCCAGAAGAAAGGATTCTAAGAAATCTCAAAACAAAGGCAGTACCCACTTATGGGCTGGCCAAAAAAGGGACTGTGAACAAGAAAATGTATTTCTTGTAAGAGTTACTTCACAAAACCCTAAACTTAAAAAAAAAAAATTAAGGAAACATTAACTGGGAAATTAGTTGAGCCTGAGCTCAAGTATTCACATCTACACTTCAATGTTGAAATCTTTGCATCACCTTTGAGTTTCAAGGCTGTCATCTGCACGGGAAAGCTTTCTAATTAGGAAAAAGAATAGCAGAGAAAAACAGAAAATATGCTAAAATCAGAGGAGGGGTTTTCTAGATCCCACACACTCCTTTGGTGGACATCTGCTTGTCTGAGTTTCAGGCTCCGCCTTCTATGCAACAAGCCATGAGCAGAGAGTACACACCTTCCACTTCCAAGAAGTTCCAGGTGATGGTTCCGAACACACAATACACAGTTTGGTTTTGCTTCTAGGTTCATTTCTTTGTCTCTGTGATAAAAATACTTTGACCAAGAGCAACTTCAGTGAGAAAGAATGTCTGCTTTGCTCTCAGTTCCAAGTTACAGTTCATCATCGAAGAGAAGTCAAGGCAACAGAACTTAAGCTAGCTAGTCAGAACCACAGTTAAGAGCAGAGAGAATGCATGCAGCTGTGTTCTGGCCTCCTCTCGCCTTCTCTACTCTTTAGTCCAGGGTTCAGCCCGTGAACTGATGCAGCCCGCATTTGGAGTGGATCTTCCTTCCCACCATGATTAAAACCTTCCGTAGACACGCCCCAGGGAAAACCTCACTGATATTCTTACTAGGTAACTTTAAATTGTGGGAGGTTAACAATTATTTAAATTAACATTTTCCAAGCGATAAAATTGGAGATCTATTTCTTCGCTTTAGTGATAGCCTTGACTGAAACAAGGAACATGTGACCAAATGCCATCCACAACATCAGTTATACTTTAATGAGGCCAGCTCATCCTTTAGAAATTCTAGTACATCATTTGGATTTATTCTTTTATCTTACATAGAGACTAATGGAAAGACTTCTTACAAGCGTAAGATCCATGCAAAATAGAAAGCATGGTCACCTCTAAGCAAGTTCCAGTACAGGTATCAAGGATGTTCACAGTATAGCACTAAAGTAATGGGGGTTAGGAAGACATTTAGATGGAAGCATTTAGTCCTATTCTCGTATCTAATTATATGACAATCTAACTACATTACAGAAAGAGATAAGAGACGTTGCTGGAAAGCTAGTTTTCTTCCATTGTGATTTGACACCATTACAAAAGTAGCATTTATATAGCATTTTGCCATGAGTCCCAAAAATTCAACACACCCTCATGGGTCAAGCACTAAGCGAACCCACCGTAAGTGAGATTTTAAAACTATAACTGTTTCAATGAAGTTATGGGAAAATATGGCTGAAGAACTGGGAAATAGCAATTTTGAAAAACCTAACTGTACTCACATGAAAGTCACTCTCAGTGTATAAAGTGGTATCAATGTGAATAGACTGAAAAAGAAAAAAGACGATCGTATGAAAAATCTAGGTATGATACTAGCAACTTCCTGTAAACAATAAATTTTGTCCCTTAAATTAAACTTGAATTTTGCAATCGTTTTAAGCTCCTGCAATTATAAGAGAGATATTGAGAGACTGCCTGACCCTCCTCTGCATTTCCCTGCAGGAACTTGCTTAGCCACAACACAATTTCCTAGCAGGGAAATTCATATTGATTTCTCCCTTCTCCAGATTTACCAGTTTTCACCCCCCTGTCCAATCCTAGACCTTTAACATTTCAAGAATGTGAAAGAAATGGAATTATATAGAATGCAACCTTTTAAGATTAGCTTTTTAAAAAATAACACTTTGAGCAGTTGTGTTATAGGGGAAGACAGAGGAATGTCTGCAATCTCCTCTGCCCTTTATGACTCCAGTTCTCTTCATGGGTAGTATGCTTCACAGACTATGTACATTTGTTATACCCTTTGTTATAGCTATAGTGTGTGTGTTTAATGCCCCGAAAGTCTTTGTTCCAGGATGGAAATGGTGAGCCGCTGAAGGACAACAGTCACTCAGATTGGAATTTGAAGGACACTGTAGGACTTTCATCTCTTTATTTTTTCTTATTTTTTTGCTTTCTAGAAAATATGTGAGCGGTTTGCTTTGCCATTAGAAACTGGCAATTCCACCAGAGATCCCAAATCAATAATTTAATATATAACATATATTCTATGTTTTTTTAAAAAATATAAACTGGCAGGTACCCAGCATTCTGATGGCACACATTGCAGTGAAACTGTTAAAGAACACCATACTCTCCCTGCTCACTCTTTCCTTTCCTAACCCAAGCTAACCAGCTGTCTTTTTTTTTTCTGTAGTTTTATCATCTCTCTAAGGACAAATAGTTGGACTCGCCCAACATGAAGCATTTTTAGACTGGGTTCTTTCACTGTGTGGAATGCTTTTAGGGTACCTGTTTCCTTTCATGTCTTGGCCACATAGATCTCTTGATCTACTGGATGGATATACCAAAAGAGAGGACATGGCAAATAAAGGTGGTGAGAGATTTGTTTTAATCCCAGGGGGAAACTGTCTTTCCCTCACTGGCAAGAGTTTAAGTATTCTAATAATATTTCATATCAAGTTGAAGAAGTTGTCCTTTGTTTCTATTCTGCTGAGAAATTTCATCTTGAAGTAGTTCAACAGAAGTTTGCTGAAGTTGCTATAGCAATTTCATATATGCTGGATAACTTAAATAAAGACATGTACTTTTCTAGAATTCTGAAGGCAATCAGTCTCAGAGGGAGATGTCAGGAATGATCTCCCAAGACTTTTCACTTTGCCTTATCAATGCCTATCCTTTCTTCTCTCTGTCTTCTCAGGGTGTCTTCCTCATGTGGGTACCCTCCTTGGAGCATAATTTCCTGTTCTTCTAAGGAAATTGGCCATATTGAATTAGAATCATCCTAATGACCCTGTTTTCACTTAAATGACTTTTTAAAGATCCTCTATAAAAAGACAATCACACAATGGGGTATGGGCAGTCATTAAAGAAGGACAATCCATCGTTTATAAGAGGTATTGAATTTATCATGTCTTTTCTAAATCAATTGACATGATTTTCTTTTTTGGCCCCTGATATGTCAGCCTGAATTGACTGATGTCTTGAAACAATCAAAAGATTTGCATCCCTGGAATAAATTCTAAATTCTATACAGTAATGATATAGAATTCCTTTTATAATACACTGGTAGATCTGATTGGTTAATATTGTATTGAGGAATTTTATACTAAGTACCTGAGAGCTGCTTATCTTTGGTTTCATTTTTAAATGTATTATTATCAAGTTTTCACATCAGGGTAAGATTAGTCTCCTAAACTGAATTAAAGGGACTTGCTTCTTCCTGTGCTCTAAATAAGCTGTATACATCATGAACAATGCTTGAAATAGGTTTCAGGATGCTGGAGCAAGGCAAGCTGCTCCTGAGGGTTTCTAGGAGGTTCTGCATGGTATGCTGAACAATGTCAGTGGCTGTAGTAGTACTTGAACCACCAATTTCATCATTCTTATGTTTTGGGGAGTTTATGGTCTTTGAAGAATGTTCCCATTTCCTGTAAATCATTGGTACAGTTATAAAACACTGAGGGAAACAGTGACAAATGTTATCCCTACAGATGCTGTGCCAATTGCCACCAATTCCATCCATGGTGCTGATGCCTGGTACAATCTCTCTTATTATTAGGTGTTTATAAATTTCATTGATTTTTTCTATTAGTACCTTTATGTTTCATTGATTTGCCCCCCTGCCTTCCTAATTTCAGTTTCATTAGTGCCTGCTTCTAGATCTATTCTTTCCTTCCTTTGGCTTGTATTGAACTCACTTTGTGATTCTTCTAATTTGGTGAGACTGAACTTCAGTTGCAGGCTTGATGCTTAGCACTGTTCCTCTTTTCTAATTCATGCATTGAATTTTTAAATTTTCCTCATTGTTAGCAGTTCACATTATAACAAACCAGATTTCATTTTATTCATGTCTGTGAGGTTGTTTGCATATATTTGGGAATTAGTCTTTGACCCAAGTATTACTTAGAAATATATTGCTTAATTTGCAGATTTGGGGGGTTTCCTGTTATATCTTTTTATCTCAAGTTTGATTCCATTCTGTTCTAGCCATACTTTCTGCACAGTCAAAGTTCCGGTGAGTTCTATACCCCTTGCTTTATGGATTGGGAGATATTTAGTCTTGGTGACTGTTCTATGTGAATTTTTAAAAGTTTGCTTTCATGCTGTAGTCAAATCCCATTAGCTGGCTTTGTCATGGTTCCTATGTTTTTGGAATATTTTTACTTAATAGTTTAGTTATTTATTGGGCAGGAGATGGTGAAATTCACAACTGTAATCATAAACTTGTCTGTTTCTCCTTTGAGCTGTTAAATTTTTGTGTCACGAATTTTGAGACTCTGTTATTTGGTGCATATATATTAAAAATCAATGTTTCTTCTTCATGAATTTTCTTTCTTCATTAATGTTGCTCTTGGCATTAGCCCTTCCATTTTCCATCATGATGGCTTATCTGATACTAACATAAGGCTAATCCTGCCTTGATTGTGGCTTTCCTCTTCTTGGTATGATTAATGATTTTTCCTTATGCCTGAATATGATGGCTATTATGCTAGGACTTGTCCTGCTAAGTATTCTGTTTTTGCATAGTGCCAATCACCTATTGAGATGCTTTGTGGCATCCTGACTTACTGTTGTGTGCTGTGATTCTAATGGCAGCTTAGCTTTCAGGACCTCTTCAGACCTTCCGTTGTAACTCTCTCTCACTGCAGTAAGAGCCCCTTCTTCAGACCAAGTTACTTGCTTCGTGGGGACAAACTATAGCTTTCAGAGTCACCATTTAGGATGGGATTCCCAATCTTTCTTGACTAGACTGATTGAGCAGAACCTACTACTAGGTCATCTGGTATCTCTAGGCAGGAAAAGACAATCTACAATCCCCAGAGAAATTACCTCAATCTAGGACTAATGACATATTGGGTACCTTCCTGTAACCTATTTTCCAGATAAATAAGTTTCTAACTTGTAAGCTTGAAATTGAATTTATATTTTTTTCTTTAGTAGTTTCTTGACATTTTTGTACACTAGTGTTGATATTTACTCTCCTTCTAACTCCTTTCATGTCCATACCCCTTCCCTACCTGCCCAGCTTTGTGCCCTCTTTGTTTCTTCTTTCTTAATTAAGTATGATCTGTGCTAACCATAAACCTTTTCTAGATGTGTGGCCATCCACTGTTGCTAGGTAACTTAACCAAGGACAACACACTTAAAGAAAGCGTATTTCCCTTCTCTCAGCAACTACTAATTGCCAGTATTTCTTCAGTTGGGAGTAAACTTTCTGTCAGTTTCCACATTTCATGTTGGGATTTGATTTGATTTGAGATTGTGTGGGTCTGGGGTGTACTGACAAATGTGTATGTGTGCATATGTGCAGCTGCCCTATTGGGTTGAGCAAACACTGTTTCCTTGGAGTCATCTACTGCCTCGGGATCTAACAATTTTTCCAATACCTCTCATACACAGATATCCAAATCATGGGAAGAGAGCTTGGGATACAGAAGTCCCGTTTAGGGCTGAGTTCCCTGCAGGCTCACATCCTCTGCACCTTGACTGGTTGTGGTCTCTGTGTTTAATTACCATCTAGTGCAAAAAGAAGCTTCTGTGATGAATTTTGGGAAATACACTAATCTCTGGGTATAATGATGTCATTAGGAGTTACTTTTATGCTGTGCATTTAGCAAAAGAACAGCAATAGGTTCTACACTAGAGCCCAGGAACTGTCTAGACATGGTTCTTAGCTCTGATAAAGGTGTAAATCTTAACAATAATTAGAAATTTAAAAAAATGTCTTAGAAGGCTTTGCAAAGTTCATATATTTCTTTACAAATATTATTATATAAAATGGTATTTCATAGGAATTTGTAGAAAAATATAAGGCATGCATACTCCAAGCCATTATATGCTTTCTTTCTGGAAAAAAAATGACCTGACCCAGCAGTTGCCCCTATATGCCACAAAACCAATTTCATGAAGAATATGGCTAGTACCATGACTCTTTTGGATAACTAACTGCTTTTGGATTGGATTGGAGAACTGCTCAATAATAATAATAAAATTATGCCTTGTACTATATCCCCGAGCAAAATCCCATGTCTGGGCGGCCAAATGCCCTAGGGTAGAGCCTGCCACTGATATTTTCTCAATGGCCTTGCTGTCAAATTACCTTCTAAGTATTTATGGTTGCATTGGTAGACCTGGTATCCATCAACCTTGGTCAGAGGAATTTCTTATTTCTTTTCCCCAGTAGTAAGCAATCAGTGCTGGGATACAATTGGTCAAAGTGCTATGAAGAAGAGATTGACTGTTCAGCACTAAATAAGACATCTCTATGAACCCCACTCCCTGTCCTGCCAAGACTCTGGGGATACAGATGAAAAGGATGCAGAAAACAGTTAAAACCCAAAAGGTGGGAAGAAATGAAATGGAATACTGTCCTCTGGATCTGATGTGGCTGTCACACACATGAACTCACAGTACTCTGTTATCTGCACAGATCTTGTCTGCCAAAATGACAGCTTAAAAAAGGATATGCTTTCTTGGCCCTGTTCCCCATTAAAACCTGTTGGCATGTGATAGCTACTGAGAGAAAATGAATTATTCTCTTTTGTTGGTGTCCCACTCTTATTATTCTGTTTCAGTGGATGGCAACATGGCCATGTACATACTGGAAAATTAACTAGACTTAGTGGGTTATCAAAAAAGCAAGAAACAAAAGATATGAAGTTGGGAACAGACACAGTGAGCAAATAGAAGAGAGGTCTTAAAAGGTGTAAAATGGGAAGTAGATACAATCATATTTTAATATATATATATGTATGAAATTCTTGAGAATAAAAGTTATAATACAAACAATATATATCAAATATTAAAACAAAAAATGAAAAATATGTACTCACTTGAATAAGACTTTCAATTTTCTCCAGGTCATATCTTACATCTATCCAGTTGGCCTCTGTTTTAGGGAGACCTACACTGACACAGCTGTAAGAAGACACAAAACCAAGCTCTTTGGAGGAGGGTGCTATTGTCTGACTGAGTAAATAAGCAACAGAACAACCAAGATCAATGATCTTCTCACTAGGAAAACATCCAGTCTTATTCTGTCTCTGTAGATCTGACAGCCCAGCGGGTGGATGGAAATATCGAAAATATTGTACAATTTTGATAGTCTAAGCTAATTTGAGGAAGACTGTCCAACTGTTCCACTTAGTGCTCAGAGAAAGGCTAAGTGAATAGTTTATAAGTAACCGCAGGTGTCAGGAACCATAATGAGACAAGCTAATAACTAGCAGGTGAACTTCCTGAGATGACCTGTTTATGTTATTATATAATCTGATTACCACAATGAAATTTGGATAGCACATGATCTGTGCCATAGCTTAATGAATGTTCCTGAATTGATTATTCATTGTACAGGCTCCATGAAACTTTTAGGGCTAGTAAGTGTAAAATTTTGAACTCTAAACACTTTCTCTTGACAGCTATGAGATTAAATGTCCCCTTTTCATGATGCCCACACTAATCTGATGTTAGGATGATTTCATAGTCACTGAAGATTTGGCTAAATACAAGATGGGTGATTACAAGTTTATTCACTTTGGTTAAAACTCACATTTAATATCCCGAATAAAAGACACATTGATCACGTGACTGTGGAGTGATTCTTAAAGCCCCAGGAAAAACAGTTATTCTAAAAAAGATCAGGAACAAACCATGTCAGCCAATGACAATCTGTCTAATGAGGACAACTTGCATACATGATATTAGTATATGGAATAGTTATAGCAAAAAGCTCAATTGCTTTCAGGGTAAAATACTCATATGGAATACTGCCAAGGTGCCAAAATCCTCAAGTAAGAATTCAAAAGTCCCCCAAGCAGCTCCACAGTCACCTGATATCCTACACTGAAGAATGAAGACCTACATACAAGGAAACTGAACATAACACAGTTTCAACATCAAGATATTCAGGGACAAATGATCATGGCTGCTAACATGATAACAGCTATGACTAAAGATGAAATTACCCCAAAATGAAGACATGAATGCCAGCCTCGGTTAAAAAGTGACTGTTTAGAAGGAAACACAAGTAGCATGAGATGGATGTATTCTTCATATATGGTTTCTGGAAAACATAAACGTAGACAACATGGTAAAGTATCTCTAGTTAAAAACACGGGAGACTGCATTTTATTGTATTTTAAGTCCAAAATTGTAAAGGTGCCATTTTACAATCAATACTCTTTATGGAAACAGTGAAATTTCAGTGGGTCTTCTGTTTTGTTTTATTCTGATCTCTAGCTGTCTGTATGCACAATATCTCCAGCAGACATTTCTCCAGTTGGAGGTCAATGATAAACTGACTTTCTTAGTGATTGACATGTATACTCTTGGGACTATTGAGCTCTTTCTATCATCATCTTCTTCCTCTCACCCTTCTCTCTTTATAAACATACTACACATTATAAACCGCACAGATTTTAACACAATAGCAAGCACACTATTTATACATTAATTTCATGCAAACATATGGGAATTAAAATATATATTATCACATGGAGAAAAACTGGATACAGTTAAACCAATAAAGGTGTTTGGGGCAGGGCTAGGATTGATACCCTCAATTCTAGGACGAGAGAGACAGAGCAAGGAATTCTGGGAGCTCAGGACTACCCTGGTCTAGATAATGAGTTCCAGGTCACCCAAGGCTACATAGTGGTGAAATCCTGTTTCAAAAATAAGTGTATCCTTTCTCATTCTAACAGCTTTACATGACAACTTTTCTCAGTTATTTACAACATTATTTGTCCAAGATAGACCCACTTTTAATTCTCTGACTTGACTCTTCAGTGCTGTCAGAGCTTTTATAGTTGCAGAGAGCAGTGTCAGTCAACACGTCAAACACCAGGCGTCTGCACTCTATGCAGACTCTGCTGAAAAGATGCGAAACACCAGACCTTGCCCTCAGAGACATGGTGCATGGAGCGAATAGACATTTAGAGAACAAAAGAGACTGAGGGAAGTGGAGTAACACATTAACAATAGCACAAAAAACACAGGCATACTGTTAGTCTTGTTTTCAAAAGCCCATGCTACTTATTTCTAGAATCAAGATAAACCTTGGAGAAACAGACATCTGTCACAGCTAGAGATGTTTAGCAAATGATCCTGCCACTCATTATAAAGCAGAACTGAGATTAAGGTGACCTTATGAGAAAAGCGATATGCTATTTTTGCCTGCTTTTTTTCCCTTACCAAAATTTTCATTACTTAATGCCCAGGTAAGTGCTTCAGTGTTGAAGATGAGCTGGCTATGGCGATGGGCTTCCAGCTGCCATCCATCCAGAACACCTCCTGCAACACAACAAGAGTAAAGGATGAAATCAAAACACAAGTGAGTAAGCCAGAAGCAGACAGAGAGAGGCCTGGTAATCATGCAACCTCTGCTTTTCGTAGGGTAGGCATCAGATTTAGCCCTCCTGAGAGCATCATTTGGAAAATCTGATCTGGCATCACAGAAAGTCCATGACTGCCAGTACTAAAAACCAGGTTTGTCTGAATGAAAGGACAAAGCCATTCTTTCACACAGTGTCCCAGATCTGACAGGTTTCAGGGCCATCTCAATTAAAATTAGAGCAACCAAATACAAAAGACTCACATAACCACCAACTGATAATCAAATTTACAACAACAGCCACATCTACAGGCTTCAGATAGATGTCTTAGGTGTGCTCTTTAGAATAATTTTTAATAGGAACACCATTTATGAATTTCCTATATAACAAAATTATATTTTTTCTAAACCAAAACAGGGAAATGTGTGTTAAACACACTCTCATTAAAGCCCATTTCATTAAAATGTTCAGGCTCAAAATATGTCAAATATGGATAGTCTTGCTGTCAAAAATAATACACACTAGTAGACCTTACTAATGAAAATATCAAGATCTGTTGCTTCACTGACTAATTTATTAGAATCAATTATCTCAATATTTTACACATTTCAGATGCTTTCTAATGTTCAAATATTTGCTGCAAATTATGTGCAATATATTACTCTTAATTTTTTACATTTATTCTGTGTGTGTGTGTGTGTGTATGCATCTAAGTGCCTGTCTGTGTGTCCACATCTGTATGTCTGTGTATGTGAGGTGTATGTGGGAATCTGTATTGTGTGCATGTGTGTACGATATGTGTGTGTATCTGTGAGTGTGAGTGTACACGCATGAACATGCCATGGTACATGTGTGGAAGTCAGAGAACAAATTGTGAGCATTCTCTCTCTTCTTCTACCACTTGGGGATCTAGGATCGAACTTAGGTCATCGGATTTGGCAGCAAGCACTGTTATCTACTGAGTCACCTTGCCATCTAGTTTACATTCTACAGTATATTGTTCTTAAAAGAAAAAAAAAACCCTGATATTTACTGGAGTATAAAACAAGATACTAGACTGTGTGGCTAGTACAATGCTTCCATTAAGTATTGACCCCCCATATTCCTTGTGACACTGGCATTAGACTTCCCCCTCCAGCAGCAGTTCATATATTAAGCAGAAAGTCTGTTTACACCTATGGCTGTTGTTTGTCCCTAAAGCCAAAGCCCCCTGAGCCCACAATGGAAAGCATTGTGGGGAGCCGTGAATCTTGAGAGGAATTCGCCATGGCAAGATGGCGCCTAAACAACTGTTTGCGCATGTGCGTAGAGAACTGTTTGTGCATGT
>NW_022196905.1:220799441-220821605 GCF_008632895.1 Mastomys coucha
GGGTAAGGCTGCGGGTTTGATGCGGAATGACCTAAGGCAGGGGCCCTGGCAGAGCAAAAGCACTCTCTTCCCTGCTACATTTGGCCTTCCCTTTTAACTAAAACAAAAGGGGGATATGTGGGGAGCCGTGAATCTTGAGAGGCATTCGCCATGGCAAGATGGCGCCTAAACAACTGTTTGCGCATGTGCGTAGAGAACTGTTTGTGCATGTGTGTAGAGTGAAAAGACGCCATGTCATGGCCCATCCCGGGGCGTTACGTAGGGTAATGAGCAAACAGCCAATCATGAGCAGACATGCCACGCTGTGGGCAGATACCCTGCACTGTGGTATATATAAGCAGTGCGGATTTTGGGTTCGAACTTTTTTTCCTATGGATGGAGACAAATAAAACATTGCTGCAGAAGGAACCTAGTGTCCGCGTGTCTTCTTCCCGGCGAGAAGACTGCGCGGGCTACAAAGCATAAGTAGCAAAGACTTGCGAGTCAGCCAGGCTTTTCCACTCTGCCTACACTGACCTTTGTGAGCTCTGTTCTTAACTGCCTTCCTCTCTTTTCAGTAAAGCTTGATTAACTTTTCCTCAGGACAACTTGTGTCCCTTGTCTGGAAAAGTGTTCTGACTGTAGTCTTTTTTACTAAGGACCGTGGCTTTCCAGTTCACCAGTAACAAGAGCCTATCATGTTATCTCTGTGTTATGTCTGTGTATGCTCCAGGCATGACAACCCACAAGTGACAGATGACCTGGAATACGCAGAAGAATGGATTAAAAACTGCATGACAAGTAAGCACGGACCAGGCAGGAGCAGGGAGCTTGGAAGTACTAAGGCCAGTGGAATGCCAAGCATGTGTTGTTCGCTCCCTACATTGCAGGTCTTTAGAACAAAGGGTTATTTTAACCCTACCTTGAGAAATGGGCAGATATTAGCTGTGAGTGAAGACTGACATAGTGTGAAGTTGGGGGAAAGCTCATGAGGAAGGACATGTCCACCTGAGGATTTACAGGGTTGAGTCATTTTTTTAATAGTATAAAAATAGTAGATAACAGTGGGCATATTATCACTACTGTACGAATATTATCACTACTATATAAATTAAAGTCATTTTTTACCAAGGGCCATGTAATAAGTAGCACATACTATAAAAGTCCTGTAGTTTTTCTTGTAATTGCATTGATATCCACTATAGCTTGAAAGTGACTGCAGATGATGAATGGGGTTGGCTGCATCTCAGTTCAGCTTTGTCATCAAAGTAGGTGTCTGGTGCCTCCCACTTACCCAACACGGAGCAATCAGATCTTCTGACAAACAAGTGTTTGTCTTGCTGAAGACATCTGTCTCCTGTACATCCCTTACTCCAGCTTCATTTGATCACAGCTGAGAGAGTCACATCTTTAGCACCTCACAGCGGCAATTTTTCAGTAATTGTTCTCCAGCTGCCCTTGGAAGGTGTTAGTGGAACTCTACACCTTCCAGTGGAATCCCATCCAGTTCCCATCAGAACGAGTTGTGAAAACACCAACCTGGATTACTGTCTCACCATGTGTTCTCTCTTTCTTGTGTGTACTTTCACCGTGGGGAAGCCACATACACTCCAAATGGCACTGTGATCAAGTGACACATTAATGAGACCACTTGGTGTTGGACTTTCAACTCCAACACAGTGCATTGAGTACACCTCTTTCCTTTAGAGGTGTCCAGCTTCAGGAACGTTAAATCTTACAGTTCACCATAAGATAACAAAAAATGACCAGTTAAGATGATTGATGTTTTTATATCCCATAATGATATGCAGGCCTATACACATAATTTCAGTCTTAACTTGAGATCCTCTTTCTTAGAGAGCTGTGCGGTTCGGTCTTGGTTGTCAACTTGATTAACTTGCAATCAGTTAAGAAAAAAATGCCTATGGAAGAGTCTGGTGGATATTTCCTTTAAGGAGAAGTAGGGAAGGTAGACTAGCATACATCCCTGGGGTGGTCTGAGGGAAAGCTGCTTTTTGCCTTCTTGCCTTCTCCTCCTGCTGGTGAACACATCTACTCTACTGTTGTCATTGCTGTTGTCATTCTTCAATAACATTGGATACTGCTTCTTCAGTTTCCCAGCATGGACTCAGAAGGAACACTCCAGACCTTTTTTGTTAGATCAGCCCTTCTGAGGCATGTGGTCTGAGCTGTCACCTCTCAGTGGGCAGGGTCCCTTGAACTCCTTACCCCTAACTGTGTAAGCCAAGCTGATAACTCTCATTGTAATAGTGAGTCATTCTATCAGTTCTGATCTGTAGAGAAACCAGATGAAGCTAGAGCCCAAACACTGTAGAACTTTAAGCCCATGGACCTAATTTCCCACATGCTACTACCTAGGCATGCTTCCAAGCATCTCAGAGCAAAGACCTGTCTCCCACCTCTCTGCCTCGTCTGGTCTTCTACTGTTTTCCTGCCTCTTTTCTGGTATAATCACTATCACAGTGGGTTAAACTTGTCATGAAGAGAATAATAACCTGCATACAATATGCAAATTGCCTCTGAATATACATGCAGTAAAATTTCATGGGCAGAGGAAGAAGCAACCTTATCATGGCATATTAATAATAAATGATATTAAATGCATGTTTCCAAAAGAGAGGGTGCTTTGGAGTCAAGTGACCATAAGAGAGAATAAACTTTGCATAGAAGCAAATAGGTTAGTGCATGAAACCACTGCATCGTAAGACTCCTTGAATGACGCCACTCTCTGAAGAGGCACGGGTGGAAGTCAAGAGATACAGTTGTAGAAGCATGGTGCCAGGTGGCCTGTGACCTTCACAACCAACCTGCAGACTCTGACTGAGTACACTGGACAGCTGAAACCCCAGGATCCCTAAAGAGTGATGCCAAGCAACAGCTTCATGAGATAGGAATTCAATGCAGTATTTTAATAGTTTAACTACAATAAAAACACAGACAAGAAGTTTACTTCTCAGACAAACTGTGGCTCTAAAGCAGTAAACAGCCGTTATACTTGAATGAGTTGTTTTACAACTCCTGGATATCCATGCTCACTCTCCCGGGGAGGAGAGGCTGATGGTTCTGAAAATGTACTAGTTGAATGGATGTGGTTCCATGTTAACGGTTAACTATTGGAGTACAGGGAGGGCTGTTCTCTGACAATTAACACCCTTACATGCCCTCTCCATTTCTCCAACACACAGACTTCAAAAAAGCTCTATTGGGATGGCTTTCGGTTGTTGCCTCCATATCTGAATTTCCAAATATCTCCTGCAACCTATTTTCCTGCACTTTGACCTCCACATTGAAGCTTAACATCAATCTCTCCACAAATCTATTCTTGGTAATTTAGAAATCTCAGCGTATGTTGAAACAGAAAAGATTTGTCTGAAATTTTCTTTTTGTTTGTTTGTTTGTTTGTTTTTTGAGACAGGGTTTCTCAGTGTAGCCCTGGATGTCCTGGAACTCACTCTGTAGACCAGTGGGCCTCAAACTCAGAAATCCACCTGCCTCTGCCTCCCAAGTGCTGGGATTAAAGGCGTGTGCCACCACTGCCCAGCCCTGTCTGAAAATTTCTTATAAGCCCCTCTCCTCCTAAAGCTCTCTTCTGTGTATCTAGTATTACCTTATCATTTTTATAAAACTGTTACTGTAAAAAACGAACAAGGAAAACCTGGAATGAGTTCATACATGTTCCTGTTCCTGCAGACTGATTTTAAGACTCTCATTCTTGATACCAAACCCTACTGATACTCAAGTTTTTTGTATATGATGGTAGAGTACTTGCTCATATTTTAAAACATCTCTAGATTACCCATAATACCAAATCCAGTATAAGTGCTATGGAAATAAATACACTAATGGTCAAGAAATAATGACAAAGAAAAAAGAAATCTGTGCATGGCCAGTGCTCTAGTTTGATTATGCTTGGTCCAGGGAGTGGCTGTGGCCTTGGTGGGAGAAGTGTGGCGTGGGCTTTAAAACCCTTATCCTAGATGCCTGGAAGCTAGTCTCATCCTGTTTGCCTCCAGAAGATGTAGAACTCTCAGCTCCTGCTGCACCATGCCTGTCTGGATGCTGCCCGGCTCCCACCTTGATGGTACTGGTCTGAACCTCTGAACCTGTAAGCCAGCCCAGTTAAAAGTTATCCTTCAAAGAGTTACCTTGGTCATAGTGTCTTTCACCGCAGTAAAACCCTAAAACCCTAACTAGGACAGTCAGATTTTTCCCCAAATTTATTTGATCTGTGGTTATTGAATCATGGTATTGAAAGGGCCAGCTTTGCATGGTAGGTGGGAAGTGAGCCAGAAGTTGTTTAAGTACTTGAGTAACCAGTTCCAGATTCCTACAGTGATAAACAACCAAAAGCAGAGAGAATCTGCACCCTCTAACAACAGTCATTACACAACACTGACCACAACCCGGGACTTCTGCTTCTCAGGGCTTTGCACTCTGAATGGGCCACTGTGCAGAAGGGAGGAGGCAAACCCAGAACCTTATAGAGTCTCCATACGAAGCTGCACTGAGTCACTGATTCCAAAATGATACTTCTGAGAAGTATATTCTAGCCAGAAATTTATGATGAAGATAGCTTTGAACAAATGTTTGATGGGGAAAAGATATAATTCTTGATAAAAAAATTGTATGTGGAGAACTCAATTACCAATATTTCCCACAGTTATACTGTCTTACAAGACTGGAGAAAGGGCTCAGCAGTTAAGAGCACTGATTGCTCTTCCAGAGGTCCTGAGTTCAATTCCCAGCAACCACATTGTTGGACTCACAACCATCTATGAAGGAATCTGATGCCCTCTTTTGGCACAGAGGTATACATGTAGAGCAGTCATATACATTAAAATAAATAAATAAACAAACAACTAAATAAATCCTGGGGCTTAGATTGTGTAAGGAGAAAACTGTCTCCAAGATGCCTCTATAAACTCTTGGTATACATATTCCATGGGCACGCAAATAAATAAATAGATGTTGTTATATTGTCTAACAAAGCTAAAAAGAAGCCATTATTAAATACTTCCTGGATTTTACATTTTCTTTTAAAAATCATATTATAACTTAAATTTTTTACTTTAGATTTAACTATGTAAAAGTGTACATAAATGCAGTACCTGAAGAGGCCAGAAGGTGGCATCAGATCTGCAAAATGTAAGTTAATGGTGGTTATGAGTCACCTGACCTGGGTGTAGGGAACCAAATGTCGGTACTCCTCTGTAAGAGCGGCAAAGATTCATAACTTCTGAGCCATCTCTCCAGCCTCCCCACCCCTCAGACACACACCATAAGTCTAGAAGTACATAAGCAGACAGCAAATCTGAGGGCCGGTCTATTAGTAACTTGTATATGGTGGTAATAAATAATCAATCTTACTTTTGTTGGTATCTGAACAAATATTCAGAAAACTACAACTCAGCAAAATGTTTTGGAAAGGGAAAAACGCGCCTAAGAGCAAAGCCCCACATTAACAACCTCTTCCATACAGAAAAGCAGTTTTATTGTTCCCATGCTGACTACTTAGAATTAAAAAAAAAAAAAAAAAAAAAAAAAAAAAAAAAGTCTGCAAGACTCATATCTCATTTGATTTTAGTTCAATACATTTTTATATTAAATTGAAGTTTGTGGCCAGTAAACCGCCGGCAGACAACAATGGCACTTGCCCTCGGCATCCACACAACAGATCGATACTGGAGAACGGTACTCTGCCTATAGAGAGATCTCCTTGCCGGAACAGCCCTCAGTCAAGCTCCGAATGACTCAGCTGGCGCGAGCCCAGAAACACTGCACAGAAACACTGCACACACAAAGAGAAAGAGAGTCTTCTGGAACACTTAGGAACCACTCAAGGGCTTGTCTTGAGAGAAGTGATTTCTCAGTTTCCGATAGAGACAGACAACATAAAACTTATAAAGGGGTGAAAGACGGCGGTAAGAGTCTGATTGCCTCAGTCACTCAGGACTGTGCCCGACTGTCATTATCAAGCTAATGACAAGAGGAGAAATGAAAATGTGTTTTCTGGTTGTAGATAGCGTTTGGGCGTCAGTAGTGCTCCTGTCATGGATATAAAAGTAAACAGCTTGTTGGGGTCACTATTACTCTTGAATTTATTTTCATATTTTTAAAGAGAAATGCCTCTGTTGTTAGGTTTCCTTCTGAACACCTGGATGGTTTTATGTCACCTTGACATAAGCTAGAATTATTAGAAAGGAGGGAACCTCAGCGAAGCAAATACCTCCATAAGATCAGAATGTAATCAAACCTGTAGAGCATTTTCTTAATTAGTGATTGGTGGAGGAGGCCCCAGCCAAGTGTGAGTGGTGCCACCTATAGACTGGTGGGCCTGGGTTCAATGAGAACACAGGATGAGCAAGCCATTAGTAGCCCTCTTCTGTGGCCTCTGCATCAGGTCCTGCCTCCAGGTTCCTGCCTGGCTTTGAGCTCCTGCCTTGGTTTCCCTCAGTAAACTGTGATTCAGGATATGTGAGCCAAAGAAGCCCATTCCTCTAGGAGTTGATTTTAGGCATGATGTTACAACCCAGAAACAGTAACTATGACTAAGACACCAAACAGTCTGTTTCCAGACCAAATGAAAGATTCCTAAGACTATGTTATCCTTTAGAGAGTTTCTGCTCCCTTCTGCAGACGTTAATCTTAAGTTAATGCCAATTACCAAGAAAAACTGAAAGGAATAAAATGCTTCATGACTCATTTTATAGAATCCAAAGCAGCACTTTAAAACTGTTTGAGGGAAGAGAGGAAGGAGAGAAAGGAGGCAGGGAGTGGGAGAGATAAGAAAGGAAGGTAAGAAGAGAGAAAGGGAAGGAAGAAGAAAGGGAGGGAAGAAAGGAAGAAGGAAGGGAGGGAGGAAACTATGTTGTAATGGATATAGGTACTTGGTCATACATCATCCACTTAATATATAACAGAACCACTATGTTGCTGAACTGTAGGATATCAGATATGCAGTGGTTCATCCAGATATTACCAGTGCCAGCATGTAAAAGAGCAAAGCCCTGGCCATGCTAGATCAAGGGAGGTCTATGAGATGAATCTGCGAGTAAGGGTACTTGCAAGCAAGCCTGGGGCCCTGAGCTTAGACATCTGGACCCACGTGCTTAAAGGAAAGGTTGTGATTTTTTTCTAAAAGAAAAAAAATGTTGGAACAAGAACTTGTAACATGGCAGAACTGAAATGAAAATATATTTGCCACGGTGAAATAATATTCAAAACACCTGATAGATTTTGAGGACTGTTTCATATGAAGCACGTCTCAGCAGCTAGGTCTGGGATAAAAAGGGGACCTATTAAATGATAATTGGTTGTTGTCATTTCAAATGTCCAAGGAAGGCACCCAAAAGGCTTGGTTGGTTTCCAGGTACATGGGGGAGAGATGCATAGACTGTGGCTCTTTCCTATAGGATGCTGGTGGGGAAACAGTTTGGACAGGGAACAGTGGGTGGTAAGATGAAGGATATGTCCAAATACCCAAGTAAAACACGTCCTCTCTAAAACTAACACGGGGAGCTTTGTTAGTTCATTGGTAGCAAACAAGACGAAAACACATAAAGATGCTTTCTGATCAAATTTTATGAAAGCTTACTTTATAGCCAAGGCATAAAGCCATCTCCTGAGGGCAGCTTTACCACAGTGCTTTCCAGCAAGCATCTGACAGAGCAGCCATCTTACAAGTCTCAGAAAGTTTGAATAGAGGAAACAAAACCGGTGACATAATATTTATCCCCTAGAAGGAAGCTCAGAGTTGGGGAGGGCACAATTCTGGGCATGCTCCTCCCTCCTGCTACAACCGCTATCAAGCTGCAAAACCAACACTTCGGCTTCTAAAGCATGTGGCCTCCGCGGTCCCCCCTAACAGAATCCTACAGCTTTATGAAGCTACGCACTGACAGAACAGCAATGGAAACAGAAAATAAAACCCAAATGAAAACATAAACAGCTATTTCCCTTGTACTGTGGCAACACTGCAAATATATATCACTATACATGGTGCGTGGTGGAGGCTCCTTTTGAATTTTTTGGAACGCCAAATGGCAAAGCAAATAGATTCATTCTCTGTTGGTTGTTATTGTCCCAATTTTATTGCCAGGAAAAAAAATCTTTCCCTACGTGCATGTTACCCTTAATATCCTCTCTTCTGGGTAGAGAAGTTATAGCTTAAGCCCAATTTATAATTTTACTGTTCATTTAATTTCTTTTAACGCTTTAAAATGTTATGTGAAGGCTCTGACTTGTCAAAACTGAGCCATCCATTTCAGGCATAACCCATCAAACTGACAGCACGAACAGTTTTCATAATCTACAACAGAGAAAAAGGCAAACCAAACGTTTTAAAAGACAATGTGTGTCCACACTAACTACTCTGCACTATCAAGTTTGGCATTCATGTGTTATTTTAATAATCTGTGTTGGAGATCAGAAATATCTGTGTCATTAAAATGCAACCACGTATAAAGTGTTTTTTTAAAAATTTAGCATTTGAGATAAATATATTTCTCACCCAAAGAATAAAGAAAGATGTCTTTGAGAATACAAAAGCCTTCTATTTCCAAAGGATAAAAATATCCCTAGAGCTTCCCCGCAGCCGGGCCTCCACACTTTCCTCGGGGCTTTGCTTGAACACGGGTACAAGTAGACACACCTGGAATTACTTTTTTCCTCTTTTAACAAGATCCAGGAAGTGATTTCTCATTAGCCAAGCCCCAACTCAAGCTCATCATAAATGATGCTTGTAACATTTATGGTAATTTTGGAACTATGTATATTTGTAAGTATGATTGCTGCAGCCCAGTGATATCTACTCGCTTGTCCCTAATGAGTTACCAAGGAAACTAGCTTTAAGCTGTTTAACCCATAATCCACACCATTCAAAACACACAGGGAGTGCTTACAGTCTGTCAGTTGACAACTCTCTGAGTTGAGCTCTGGCCTGGTGAATGCCAGGAGGAAAGATGACACCCTGGGTATCAACAGGGAGACAAGCAAGATGTCAGCTGAGAGGCAACGGTTCTACCAAAGTGTTATATTCTACTGCCCAAGAGACGCGTGTCAGCTTTATCCTATTTAAGATCGTTGGAACGACCCTTGCATCAGTTTCCTCTTCTGTAGGGACACTAGATCGATCACCTTTGTTCATGTAAATGCTTGTGATCTCTAGTTAATTATCTGTGGATATTTTATTATCCTGGGTATGATTTCCCTTACCTCTTTCTTCTATATCTTTGCTTTCTCTTGTGTGTGCATATGTGTGTGCGTGTGCATGTGTGCGTGTGTGCGTGTGTGCGTGTATGCGTGTGTGTGTGTGTGTGTGTGTGTGTGTGTGTGTGTGTGTGTGTTTTAAGACAGGGAATCATTCTGTAGCCAGGCTGGTCTGTAATTTACAAAGAAGCTTACACTAAGGATGACCCTCCTGCCTCAGGCACCCAAGTCCGTGGATTATAAGCATGAGCTACATTGCCTGTTGGCTTTTCCTCAATTGATGCTGCATCTTTTGCAGTTCCCTTGATGCCTTATTATGGGACTCAAAGCCATTTAACACAATTAACTGAGAAAAAGGCAAGTAAGTATAAAAACTGCATTTTCCATGGGTATTTGGACATGACATTAGTTAACCAAATTTCTTCAGTGTGTTTACGAGACAGAGGGGAGAAGGCAGCATCAAGACAGGTGATAAAATAGGGCAGATTATACTAACAAACACAAGCACAAATCAAAAATTATGTAGAGCATAACAAAACATCATTTATGCCCTGCTTGACCATCTGGACCTGCTGTTTTATGGGACGAGGGGGTGAGGGCTTGTGCTTGAACCCTCTGAGGTGGTACTTTTTATAGCAGTATTTGAGACCCACACAGACTGGCTGTACAATGATATGGCTGCTTTCCATAAGGCCCATGAATAGAAATGGAGCCCCACAATGAATGCTGTATAAGGACAAAACTCTGGAGTTCAGTTGGCTGCAGGCTTGCTGACATTAATTCTGCCAGTTCCTTGTGATTCATAGATTTATGCTTCTCCCTTCAAGTGGGAGTATGACGGGGGTGGGCACATGTTGAGATATCATCCCTGTGTTGTAATGGGTCACCTATGAATATGTCTTGTCTTACTGAATGGCTTACCAGAGATGTTGCTGAGCACAAACATCAAATACAATATATTAGTTGTAAAAAATAGATAGGGGGAGAGAGAGAAAGAGAGAGAGAGAAAGAGAGAGAGAGAAAGAGAGAGAGAGAGATGTTTTCTAGCTGGTGGAAAAGGGGGACAACAGACAGAAATACTGAAAAAAATTACTTAAAATTATTTATAGTATATAAATCACCAACTTAAGAAGGATGAGTGCTGTGAAACACAGCATCCCTGTTTCCAGCATAGTAAGCAGCTTTTGCTGATAGCCAGTGAGGAAATATCAGCCTCACTCCTAACCTACAAAGACTAAATTCTGACAACAAACTGTAATGAGCCAGGCAATGGATTCCTTCCAGCATCTCCAGATAAGAGCTTGCCTGGCAAATACCTTGCTGTCTACCTAGTGAGACTCTGCAAACAATATCCAATTGACACCCATGTAAACTGTGACTTTGTTGAAGATGTTGTTTTAAGCCTCTTTGGTCATGATTTCTTTCACAGCAATAGAAAGGTAATTTATAGAGCAAAGTGTTTCACTGCGAGTGCTGTTGAAAATAGATACATACTAAATATTTATTATGTTTATTTATTTTATACATAATTATGTGTATATATTACACAATTGTCTTAACTGATTTTAATAGGAAGTAATGAGACTACTTATGCAATCAATCTAGAGCAGGCTTTTTGGGTAATAGTTATGTTTAACATCTTTTTCTTTTATTTATGAGGTTATGTTACAGGTAAAGCATTTATCTTTCCTGTCCTCCCTTAGCTCTTCTATACACACCTCCTGCTTTCTTTAAAATTCATGGCCTTTTTTCATTAATTGCCATTGCAGGCATACACACACAGACATACACAGAGACACACACAGACACCCCACACACAGACACACACACACACACAAGTATAATCTACTCAATCTATATAATGTTACTTGTATGTATGTTTTCAGTACTAACCATCTGGTATTGGGGAACCATTGCTGCACTCTTCTCTGGAGAAGCGTATTGCTGCTACCCTAGCTTTCCCTGTGGTGAGGAGGAAATATGTCAAAGATACAAGAGAAGCATCAAATTTTGGTGACTGTGGTTGCCTGATAGTCTAGGGAATTGTAAAATTATATATATATATGTGTGTGTGTGTGTGTGTGTGTGTGTGTGTGTGTGTGTATAATGCATATATTTTTCAAAATATATGCATATATATATGCTATATTTTTCAAATTTTGAATACATA
Organism: Mastomys coucha; assembly: GCF_008632895.1. NCBI lineage: Eukaryota > Metazoa > Chordata > Mammalia > Rodentia > Muridae > Mastomys > Mastomys coucha. The sequence continues at coordinate 220,810,819 of NW_022196905.1, forward strand.
TTCAAAATTGTTCCCTTGGTTGTATAACCTGAGAAGTGACCTTATGAGTGTTGCTCTCTAAAAGGTTATGTATATTATGAGGCACACACGCACACACACACACACACACACACACACACACATGCACACAATCATAGCATTCTTCTTGTTTTCAGTGCCAAAGCTGATCAGTACTGATCTGAAAGAGGGATTCTACACTATCATTTACTTACATGAGAATATGTAAAAAAAGGAGGGTAACTTTACTATAATTTATTCCAGATGAAATTAAACATCAATTGCCTACTGCAGCGCTCTAACAACAGTGGGAGGAAATGATACAGTCATGAACAAAGGCAATGTCATGTTTGTCTTCTCTGAGCTCACACTCCACGGAAGGCAGATGAGCCTAGCAGCTGCAGATAGTGGTTCATATTAGAGGAAGGTGATGTGCTAGCGTGTGGATCATATTAGAGGAAGGTGATGTGCTAGCGTGTGGTTCATATTAGAGGAAGGTGATGCGCTAGCGTGTGGTTCATATTAGAGGAAGGTGATGCGCTAGCGTGTGGTTCATATTAGAGGAAGGTGATGCGCTAGCGTGTGGTTCATATTAGAGGAAGGTGATGCGCTAGCGTGTAGAGGAAGAGGTTTGGCTGGAGGAGGCTTTCTGCAAGAAGCAATGGGAGTGGACCTGAGAACTTCAGGGCAAGAAAACACTTATTGAGAGGGTTTCGAGCAAAAGTAAACTAATCACTAGCCTTGTTATAGAGGCATGAAAGGGATGGCAACCTAGAAACAAAGCTTACTAAGGCCTACTAACACTGAAAATGGTGTAAGGATCAGGACTTGAAATGCTCAAACTTCTGGACTTTTTCACAGGCATAAATCCTTCCCTCATGACACATCAGACAGTAGCTAATCAAAAACTCATGCCAGCAGCAACTGCAGCCAGACTGAACTGAAACTTGCTGGCCTGCTTTTCTTATTATTATCTGCTACTTATGGTTATGAAATATGAAAAATACAATGGTTGACCATCATAAATAAAAATTAATTTACCCTTTACTACATGGTAAATTAAAACCTGCCCCACATGTGTGTGGGCTAAGACAGTCACAACAACCTCACCTATTTCATGTGCCTTTTCCAAAGTCCCTTTACTGAGGTGGGTTTCTACTTTTCTCCTCAAATCAGTACCAAACATTATTTATGCATGAGTAGTTATGCCCGAAAGTATGTATGCGTTCTGAAGCTAGGACTTAAAAGGTCTGTCTTCTCTGTTCTTTCACTGGCACACAAGAAAATTCAGCAAGACAATAATGATTGAAACAGTACAGATGTTCATACCTGCCACCCCAAGATCCCATACAGAAGTGACAATAAATTATGGAATCAATCAACAAAACTATGAGGAATAACAGAATATTTCTAAAATTACTCTCTGTGACCTAAACTGAGCATTTCTATGTACAAAATTAATGTACTGTAGATTTTTATCAACTTATTTGAAATAAAATATTGTCTTTAAAAATTTCTAGATTGTAATTGGGGAAATATTGATCTCTATAAAAATCTCTTGCAAAGCAACTTATCTTGACTATAAAATCATGTGAACAAAATATATTTAACCTCTAATAGCTATGTGATCAAGGGAACAAGATGGACTCATTATTCAGAGCTAGTTTAAGAAACTGTATCATACCATAATACTCTTGTAAATCAAATGTATCACTCTTTGCTCTTGCAATATCTAGGAAGTCAAGAATTATTCTTCATTAATTCTAGGGACATATAAAATTAGGAATTTTCTGATATTATTCTGTTAAAATAAAATCAACAGATAAAAGGTCTGGATTTTGTTGAGCCTACTTTTATAGTTGATAGACACCTTTAAAAGATGCTTCATGGTGCATTAGGGGTAATTGAGAGTCTTCTGCTGGACAGCCTTAGTGAGAGAAGCCAGCAGTGGCTGTGGATGCTCACATCATTCTCTGATCCTTTACTGCAAAAGGGTTTGTCAACTCCTGGCTTTGGGATAGTTGTACTTGGATAAGTCACTACTATCTGAAATACAATACATCTAAAGTAAAATTATCTTCTCAGATACAGCACTCTCATCTTGAAACTCTCCATCTCTCCTAAAGCCAACAGAATACAGGCATTCAACACCCATGAGTACCCTAGGCTGCAGATCTCTTTGCTCTCAGATCAGCTACTCTAATCTACCTTGTCACCATGATACTGGAAGCCACACAGCCTGAACTGAGCACATCTTGCCACTGAATCTGTGCAACTGTCTCTTGCTCATACTTTGCTTAAGCTGTGTGCTCCTGATGGTGGGTTTCAATCAGCATCTCTTAGTCAGATGATGATTTTAATATGTTCAGGTCCTTTTGCTAATCCTTGGTTCTAATGCACTCTCAAAGTCCTGCTCAATTATGCATCTGTATTATCAGCTTCGTTTTCATTTACCTTCCAACACTTGTGCCCCTCACTTTGGATATAAAAATGCTGTAGCCATTTTGCATTTTGCATCTTCAAATATAAAATCAGAATATTTCAGTATCAGTGATGACATGAACAATAGTTGAGTATTATCAATGCCTCCAAACTCATCTGTTTATATGTTACTAATTTTTGTATCACAGCAACTTTGATAGGAAACATTATCATGGTAATGTAATATAGCCAAGGTACAAACACATTACATATTGTCTTATTCTATTGCCATGATAAAATGCCATAACCCAGGCAACTTGGGGAAGAAAATATTTATTTTACTTACACTTCCACACCAGAGTTCATCACTGAAGAAAATCAGGACAATAACTTGAAAAGGGCAGAAACCTAAAGGCAGGAGCTGATGCAGAGGCCATGGAGGGGTGCTGCTTACTGACGTGCTCCCCATGGCTTGCTCAGCCTGCCTCCTTATAGAACCCAGGACTATCAGCTTAGGAGTGGCCTAAACCCACAATGGGCTGGGCTCTTCCCCATCAACCACTAATTAAGAAAATGCCAAAAAAAAAAAAAAAAGAAAGAAAATGCCCTGGCACAAAAGAGCTCTGCCAGCCCAGTAGCTCAGGTTCCTTCCAGTCCTACAAGACACAGAGGAAGCTGCACTCCCAGGCATTCTAACACACCTAGGATCAGAGGTAAGGAGGACATACCATCTGTCCCAACACCGGGAGTAACTAGGACTAGAAGGACCAGACACACAGGAACTCTGCCAGCCCAGTGGTTCAGGTTTCTTCTGGTCTATCTGAGCTGGTGCCCTGAGCAGACCTTGGGCACAAGCTCCACAACCATTCCCACAACACCCAGAGGAAGCTCCACTCCTAGGTGCTCTAACAACAAGCCGAGGGTCACAGGATCCCAGAATCACAGGATCCCAGAGACAGCTTGACTCTGAGGAGTTCTGACACAACCACGATCACAGGAAGGACAGGCTTCAGTCAGATTTAGCAAGGGCAGGTAGCACTAGAAATAACCAGATGATGCGGGGCAAAAGTAAGAATATAAGCAACACAAACCAAGGTCACTTGGCATCTTCAGAACCCAATTTTCCCACCATAGCAAGTCCTGGACATGCCATCACACCAGAAAAGCAAGATTCAGATATAAAAAATCACTTCTCATGATGATGATACAGGACTTTAAGAAAGACATAAATAGCACCCTCAAAGAAATTCAGGAGAATACAGGTAAACAGCTAGAAGCCCTTCCAGAGGAAACACAAAAATCCCTTAAAGAACTACAGGAAAACACAATCAAACAGGTAAAGGAAATGAGCAAAACCATCTAGAATCTAAAAATGGAAATAGAAACAATAAAGAAATCAGAGAGACAGCCCTGGAGATACAAAGCCTAGGAAAGAGATCAGGAGTCATAGATGCAAGCATTACCAACAGAATACAAGAGATAGAAGAGAGAATCTCAGGGGCACAAGACACCATAGAAAACATTGACACAACAGTCAAAGAAAATGTAAAAAGCAAAAAGCTCCTAACTCAAAACATCCAGGAAATCCAGGATGCAATGAGAAGACCAAACCTAAGAATAATAGGTATAGAAGAGAGTGAAGACTCCCAAGGTAATGGGCCAGTTAATATCTTCAACAAAATTATAGAAGAAAACTTCCCTAACCTAAAGAAAGAGATGCCCATGAACATATAAAAAACCTATAGAACTCCAAATAGACTGGACCAGAAAAGAAATTCCTCCCTCCACATAATAATCAAAGCACCAAATGCACTAAACAAAGAAAGAATACTAAAAGCAGTAAGGGAAAAAGGTCAAGTAACATATAAAGGCAGGCCTATCAGAATTACACCAGACTTCTCACCAGAGACTATGAAAGCTAGAAGATCCTGGGCAGATGTCATACAGACCCTACAAGAACACAAATGCCAGCCCAGGCTACTATACCCAGCAAAACTCTCAATTACCATAGATGGAGAAAACAAAATATTCCATGACAAAATAAAATTTACACAATATCTTTCCACAAATCCAGCCCTACAAAGGATAATAGATGGAAAACATCAACATAAGGAGCAAAACTACACCCTAGAAGAAGCAAGAAGGTAATCTTTCAACAAATCCACACTAAGCTAATTCCACCTCTTACAACAAAGACAATAGAATGTAACAATTACTTTTACTTAATATCTTAATATGAAAATTAATATTACCAACATAGCCTAATCGATTGAAATAAAAAAATATGAGGAATTAGAAATTTATAGACTGTCATCCAATGATCTATCTAATTTGGTAATTGAAGAAATAGGCCCAATCCATATACAGTTTCAGCTTGTTTGTTCGTGACAGTGTCTGGCTGTGTACAACATAAAGGTCTTGAGATCTTGCTTCTCCTATCTCAGTCTCTCTATTAGTAGTAGTTTTTATTTCATGTTTTTACACTATACTATGGTTTTCAGAACAGCTTACATATTTTAAAAGTATTTATATACCCAAAAGAAATGTAGACAATTAAATTGGGAGGGGGTTGTAAGAAAACAACAAAGAGTAAGACTGAATGCTTTGCTTGACTTTTGTAATTCTTGTATCAAGTTAGCACAGTAAGAGTCAAGATTTTAAGCTCTACTAAATATAAAACAAACAAACAAAAACACTTTATATATTTATGTTCATTTAAGAAAATATTAATAGTGATGTATTATTTTGAAATATACAGGTAATATGTTTTGAGTTATTTAAAATTTATATTGAGAAAAACTATGCATTTTCAGTATTGCCATAGAAAAGCATCTACATAAGACTGTTAAATTGATTGTTGTTTTATATCAAACAACTTTTATAATACTAATTTTTATTGTTATAATATTTTATATATTTTAAAGAATATGACAAAAAATATTGTAGGTATTGAAGGGGGTGTCTCTGAGAGGAGGTAGGGTACAAAGGGAAAACAAGAATGTGATTTAATTCTACTTACTTAAAATATGCTTTTTAAATGTTAACAAATTCAGGTAAATTGAAATCATGTAACTTTTATCATTATAATGCAATAAAACTTAAAAAAATTAAACATTAAAAAAAGAATAAAAATGATTCCTATGGACACCTAAAATACCACTGAGCATTCAAAATAATCAAGAAGAGGAAGGGATATATGTGGGGGGGCATTTTAATATTTATTTGAATATGGAGTCACCATAGTTTCATACTTTATAGATAAATATGGCCAGAAATGTAAAACAAATGCTATCAGTAATTCTAGAATTCTATTTCTAAAGAAAACAAACATATCTAGTAGGTCAATAGATCCTAAGATTAAAATGTAACTTACTTTTTAATTGCAAATTAATAAATTTTTGAAAACTTGCTAAAAAAAAAAAAAAAGAAAAAGAAAATGCCCTACAGGTTTGTCTACAGCCTTATTTTATGAAGGCATTCTTTCCATCAAGGATCCCTCCTCTCAGACAGACCTAGCTTATTGACAAAAACTAGGCAGCAGATATCTTACTTCAAGATTGCTCAGATTATAGTAGCACCAGAACAGAAAGTCATGAAGCTTCTTTTGACAATTAAGCCAGGCTCATCTCCAGTGTTAACAGTCCCCACTACGTATGCTTCCTGAGGATGCTACCTTGGAGATGAAATTTAGTCTAAATCTGTTTTTTCCATCTGAAGAGAAGAAATCCTATCAGTGAACACTCATTATGAGGATGAGCTACATTCTGTTGTTCTTCCAGGACAGTGGGACAACAAAGAAAGCTAAGCAGAAGCCACCAAGAATGACTAACTTCTCATCCCAGAGCTGATACCCATGGGAAGTGGGGCAAGCATCATTGGTAGTAAACTTAGTGCTCTGTATCCAGAATTACCAACAAGAAAGCCATCCCAGTCTGCAAGCAACGAGATGCGACAGTACGATGAGGATGAGACTTAGTCAGGCAAAGAAGTACTGGGTTAACAGACACAAACCTCCTCTCCAGGAAGACAAAGAGGTTACTGCCAAAACTCACGTGGAACTTCAAAGAGAGCTGAGGATTTTGTACTGGAGCAGCAGTTGCAAGATTGCCTCAAGGAAGCTGAACCCAGCCAGCATGTCAGAGAAAATGAAGCCATGCAGCCTGGGATACAGATGGGGTTAGAAGAGCACCAGCGTGTCCTCACAAAAAGCCCTCCATTCAGAAAACAAAGGTGTGCATATGTTCTAGGTTCATGTGATATTAATGCAGAAGCAATCATTAATAACATTACAAAGTGGCGTCAACACAATTATATAATATGTATTAATAAAGAGAACTTGTTCACTCTACAATCTTTCTGTGCTCAAATTATATTTCTGGTAAAGTGAGCTTTACTAACTGTGACAATAGACAGAGCTTAATGTCCCATAATAAAAATGTTAACAATGCCAGACTACAGGATATTAACATAGCCTGTTGTACCAGAAATTTTAAATGAAGAGATTACATAATAAGTTCATTAGGGTTGATGGTAATGATAATAATTCTACATAACCATGTAGATCCGAGTAATCCCCCAGAGAGTTCTAACTGTGTGTTCTGTGCATTTTAAGAATAAAAGAAAAATAAACACACGCACATTATCAAGCACTCTTAGAGAATTTAACAAAAAGGGCCAAGTGATTCAAAAACTCAGTGTTTGATTCAACTCTACCCTTCCTTCCTCCAACAGAAGAATTAGAGCCCTCAAAAGCCAGAAGACCATCTTGTTCCTTCATTTTTTTTTCTGACTGGACACAATGCATCCTATTTTAAAAGACACATAGCCTATGAGAACAGCAGCGGGAGTAAGTTAATTCATGGATGGACTCTCTTCACAGTGAGCCACAGCCAAAGTTCCAGGCAGGCTTGCTCTCACTCTTCTTCCCTTTTACATTGTCCCATAGATAAGCACACCACCAACTCAAGAGATAATAATACATATACTATGGCTTTTCTTTTTAAGCATCCACTACAGGTTAATTGCCATGCAAGCTGTGTTACTGGCTATGGATCAGTCACGTGCCTAGGACATTTACGAGGCACATCTGATAATAGTCTTCATTTAACAAGTAAAAATAAGAGCACAGGAAGCTTGTGTGAGGTTGTAATAAAACTACTAAATGGCAAATCTGGGATCTAAATTCCACTTGGTTTAATGCTAAACACATAGAGGCTTATGCAAATATAGCCACTGCTATTTACAAGGAGAAAACACAATAGCCATGACTTCTATAATTATGCAATTGACAATGCTCAACAAACACTGGAAGTGCCACAAAGACTGAAGTATCAGCATGTATGATATGTTGGGGGAAAATGTCAATAATAAATAAAAGCTACATAATCAATAACTCTCTTATATATTATTCTATATCCTAGCACTATGCAGGAGAAATAGATTATACAGTTTTAGGAACGATTACAAAAATGAACAGATAGGCATTACATAGAGAAAACAATATACATTGGAAGACAGATATGCAGTTAAATAATTTCAGGTGTGGACTTAATCCTTAAATGGAAACACTACACATTACAAAAATGTCACATTTTCCCAAATTATTTCCTAAGAAATGAAATTGAAAGCAAAATTCACATATAAGTGCTGATTAAGGAAGTGAATTTGACACTATGTTCCTAAGTTCATCTAAAAAATAATCCACTGGTATAGGCACTATTTAAATAGTAAGAGAATAGAGAGGAGGCAGACGGAGTGGAGCTTACAGTTCACACGTTTATGAAAGGCATGTGGTTCATAAGCTCTGTAATACTTTCGAAATCTGCATCTTGAAGCAGCAGGTGAGCTGAACCACTTAGCAGAGTACATGAAACAACAAACCAACTTTTTCAGAGAAAGCATAGAGTCTCAGCTTATATCATGTGACAAACTGAAAATTAAAGATTTTTAAAGCAAAGCTATCCAGAAAGAATGTATCCAATTTCTGGCTAGAGGTATACAGTTGATATTTTTAATTCAGAATAGGAAGAAGAGCAGATTTGATAATGTAAATGTCATTAAATTCTATAAATTAATACATAGTAAAATTATAAGATTAATGGAGTTTATAAAGTAAAATAAATATATTAACATATAGCTCCTTAATATAGGAAGTGATTATAAAAAATTAAGAACTTTTTCATATCTTTCTAATTATAAAAGAAATTGGGCAGATAGTTTCAAAGTATGAAAAAGCCAACAGTAAATGAATATACTGTGGAATTCAGTCTCTAGAGTATTCAAGAGTGATGTCATCTTTATACTTTACAAAGCTGACAAAAGCTAAAGCTTTGAGAGGCAATGGAATGGGCTCGGTGAGTAGAGTGACTGCCAAGACCAGTGGCTTGAGTTCCATGGTAGGAACTCCCATGGAGAAATGGGAGAAATGGCTCCTGAAAATTATTCTCTATTCTCCACACTTGTACACCACCCCCATCCCAACTCTAATAATAACTAAAAATGCAAATTTAAAAATTACTAATTTGCACTCTCCTTCAGTTTTTGATAAAGGCCATGTATAGATGCAACTGAAGGCGTAGACGAGGTACAATGATTCTCACCTCTAAACCTTGTACTTGATAGGTAAAGGCAGAAAGGCAGAGTCCAGGCCAGCCTCTCTATAGAAGTAGCATATCTGAGCTATCCAGAGCATTTCAGATCTGCTCTGAAGGAGGTAAAAGGTGAGAATAAAAGAAACAAGAAGCACACAATGAAATGATACTCGTAAAAAACACCCTCCAAACCCTGCCAATCAATAGCTTTCTGCTCTACCTGGGTCTTAGGCAGTGCTTACCAAATGTTCTTGTCCATCCTGAAAAAATCTCCCTGTACAATACAAGCATGTCTAGGGCAGAGACTTTCAGTCCATCATTTCTTCGATAAATATTAAATAACAAGTGGCATTTTGTGTGGCCTTGAATATCTATTAATGAGCTGAAAGGTCATTTATATTTCTTTTATGCAAAATGTCTGTACTGGCTGGCTTTGTGTGCCAACTTGACACACTCTGGAGTTATCACAGAGAACGGAGCTTCAATTGGGGAGCTTCAAGTGCCTCCATGAGATCCAGCTGTGGGGCATTTTCTCAATTAGCGATCAAGGGGGTAGAGCCCCTTGTGGGTGGTGCCATCCCTGGGCTGTAAGTCTTGGGTTCTGTAAGACAGCAGGCTGAGCAAGCCAGGGGAAGCAAGCCAGTAAGGAACATCCCTCCATGGCCTCTGCATCAGCTCCTGCTTCCTGGCCTGCTTGAATTCCAGTCCTGGCTTCCTCTAGTGATCAAAAGCAATGTGGAAGTAAGCTGAATAAACCCTTTCCTCCCCAACTTGCTTCTTGATCATGATGTTTTGTGCAGGAATTGAAACCCTGACTAAGACAATGTCTATTCAATTTTTTTCCCATACTTGGCCTTGCATCCATCCTTCTCTATTCACATCTCCACAGTTTCCATCCATCAGGGAAAAATTCCCTACCTGTCCCCTCCCACCCCAGTTCACCAGTTTCGTTTTCAGTTTCTCCAGATTTTTCTTTTTCCCCCAAGGAAAGTTTTATCCACTGAGTCAGGTTTCTGTTTTGAACTATGCCTGTTTCAGATGTTGGAATTTTCAGAGGAGGTGCTTCGGGGAGTTTCTAAGTAATGAGTCATCAAAGTGGAAGAGCTTCTCTTCAGTCTGTTTGCTTTTGAGTCCTAGCTCCCCTCTTGTTAGCACTGACAATTGAGCTGGTCCAACATCACCAAAGCACTTGAGTTTTAAGCAGCACCATGTCCCTTTATCCGAACTACCTCTAGCATTTTGTCATTAGCTACACCATGTTGTCTGGGCTACAACTATGTATGTATGCACACAAATGCAATGTTTATAAAATGTCTATCTCCTCCTTTGTTGAGACACCATTATTGTGTATGAATTGGGGCATATACATAACTGTTGTCTGTACATGTGCCTATAGGTGTGTATATGTAGGCATGCAGCTACACATACAAGTGTGTGAGTGTGTACATGGAGGTCAGAGGTCAACATCTAGTGTTTCCTTTGATGGTTCTCCACCTTAATTTTGAGGCAGTGTCCCTCTGAAACTGCAGCTCATTGTTTCATCAAGGTTGAGTAGTTAATGAGCTTTGAAGATTCTCCTAGCTTTGACCTCAGCCCAGTGCTGGAGTTACCAATGTGAACCACTGAATCCAACTTTAAATAGGTGCTAGGTATCCAAACATGGATCCTCACATTTGTCCATCAAGGATCTTACCAGCCCCAAGTTATCATCATTATTTTTTTTTTATTTTAGATATTTTCTTTATTTACATGCGAATTTCTCCATTCCCAGTTTCCCCT
>NW_022196905.1:220827989-220848058 GCF_008632895.1 Mastomys coucha
ATTTCTTTAAGGGAGTTATTCATGTCCTTCTTAAGTTCCTCTATCAGCATCGTGAGATATGATTTAAGGTCCAATTCTTGCTTTTCGGGTGTTTTGGGATATCCAGGACTTGCTGCAGTAGGAGTACTAGGTTCTCATGAAACCTGGTTACTGTTGGTAGGATTCTTGCGTTTGCCTTTCGCCATCTTTTGCTTTTTGGTGTTAGATGTTCTTAGTGTCTCTGGCTAGAGCTTGTCCTGTCCCTGATGCCCTGCAAGTCCCCTGCGACTCGTGGGGCCTGTTCCTCCAAGGTAGCTGTTCTGATCTCAGAAACTCACCCAAGAGAGAATGGCGGATCCCGCCCGGGTCTCTGGCTTAATGTGCTCTCTGGAGGTAGGCCCTTCACTTGCAGGGAAGGGGCAGAGGAGGACACTGAACCCCCTCTGTCACTCGGAAGCTGAGAGGATCGTGTCCCTGCCGCCCTGAGGCTCCCCTCGGAGTCGTGGGGCCTGTGGCTCCCGGCTGGCTGCTCAGTTCTCAGAAACTCACCCGAGAGAAAATGGTGGATCCCGCCCGGGTCTCTGGCCTAAGGCACCTCCGGGCTGGCTGCTCCAGTCTCAGAAACTCACCGGAGAGAAAATGCATCATTATTTTTTTAAACATGTGTTGAATATTGAATATTTTTCAACTAAATTTATCCAGCTGTGGACATTTGCATATTATTTTTCTTTGGTTTCTAGGATATGATGAATTATTTTTAGAAAAAAACTTTAATTTCTAGGATAAATCTTAATTGAACAAATATATTATTCTTTCAATGAACATGTAGGTTCTTTTTAATACATTAACGTGTTTTAAAACTATGTTCATAAATGAATAAGCTAGGTTATCCACCACAACATTAATATGAACCAACATTAACTCAAATAGCCTTATTTGGAAGATGGTATAGCATTTCATTGGTTTGAGAAGACCATTTTATCAGGGAAAGCAACACAGTACAAAGTATGTGTTTTAAAACTCACAGCTTTAAGGTAGAAAAAGGAAGGAGTCAAATGCACTATCACCATGAACATTTCTTTTAAAATCCAATGTAACAGAAAGTAGAAAATTTCAGCACATGTGGAATAGGTCTAGAACTAATTCCTAACATTGATCCAGCTGATTCATGTGGTACACGGCATCCAACAATGGCACAGCTCATCAGCAGTGACACAATTCACACCATGTCCAAGCCCTCCTGGAACATTACCCAAATTAAGTACATGTTGTGTCATCAAGAATGCTATTACAAAATTAAATAGACACAAATCCTGGCTGTGAAAAAAAGCAAGGAAAAAAATGACATCAGAACTTTTCAATTTCTCGAAAATGAAGCAACATAAGTTTAACTAGTCTGTGGAACAGCATAGCCCTCCCAAGAGGTATCAGAAGAGCAATAAAGACAACATGATGTCATCTTCAAACATGAGAGTGTTTACAGAAGCTGGAGATTTTAAACTGGGAAATGAGAGGAAACAGGAAATTCAGTTCATGGAAGGGCTGCAGAGTGAACATTTCCAGTGCAGGGCGCCAAGCAAGTTGCATTGTAAGGAGTTACTTATAGACAAAGAAAGGGGAGGAAAGTTCTGGTAACTTCTGCCTCGTGAGTCAGAACCGAGCAGCAGCGTTTTAAGGTTCCATGGGAAAAAGGAAACAATTCAGACAGGTGCCTGAATCTGCCTGTTTGTATGGATGTGGTGATGTTCACTGGCACTTGGGTACCAGTTCTGTCAACTCCAGCTTCATTGTGAGACAATGCCACCAAGAGACATGCCATTTCCTTCCCGTGCCTTTGTTTGTAAGTGAGCTCTGGGATGCCCAGACCATGCACAATCTGTACTGCTTCTTCCAGCAAGTGTTGCTGCTTGGATTAACTTCTCAATCAGCAGGGCACGTTGCCCTCAGAATACTCTGTTGACGGTGGTTCATTGTTACCAGTGGGTTTCCCCCATGCCCCTCTATTCTTTCTATCCCAGGGGAGGTTCCCACACAAAGATTGTTAACTTCAGTTGCTTGGCCTACAAAGGCCATAATTTGGATTTCACAGTATCTTTTATATTCCTCGAGATTTGCTATAGAATTATTCATGCCCTACCCCAGTCCCTGCCACCAATTCCAACCTCTTTATTCTCTGTATGGTTTCCTGGAAAAATGGCTTATTTTAATATAAATTCAAGTAGAAAAATAATCAAAACAACTGTATTTCCTTACCTTTGCTAATTTCCCAATAACCGTACAAAGAGACTAAGATTTATTAAAATTGCCTTGAGCCAAATACTGAGCAATCATTGCTCCATTCTAAGCCTCCCGACTAGTCAGGCTTCCTCCCAGACAACATTCCCACTTTGCATTTCTTTGTCCTTTTTGATTCAGTGCTCTTCTCCTGATATTTTTGTCAACCTCTCCCCAAGTTTCCCTCCCTCACTTTCTGGTTCTTTCTCCACCCCTCCTAGAATCAGAAATGCCACCTTATTCTCTCTAAAGCTCTGTATTGACTCATTGGCTTTTATTGGTAAGGCAGAAAATGAATGGGGAACAATGTTTATACAAACTTGAGACAGGAGTTTTTATGAATAAATATAGCAAAGCCATATCTGGATTGAAACAAGATATGAGGGCAGAGAAATCAGCATTAAATAACACAAGGATAACTTTTATGCAGTGCATAAAACAATTATGCCTACAGCTTCCAGAAAGATATTTATATTTGGCACCAACTGTTGCCGTCTTTGATATGGAACCAGAAGAGTTCCTGGAATGTCAGCATTGGTGATGTGGCAATGTTAGGAAGATTCACAGAGATGTTCAAATCAGTGTTCACATATTTTCTATAATAATACCCATAAGTTCTGTTGTCTGTGATGGCTACTCTGGCTGTCAGCTTGGCTGAATTGAAAAGATGCCCAGAAAACTGGTAATCCATACCTCAGGCGACGTCTGTGGAGGGGAATTTGGGGAAAATTGCTTCCGGGATGAATGAGTAGGGGAGATAGGAATCCCAAGAAGCGGGAGTGGCCTTGAGCAAAATGGACCATAAAAGTACAAGTGGGAAGCCAGCTTTCACTCACACTCTCCGTTCCTGGCCAAGTTCACTTATTTGTTGCTGTTGCCTGTAGACATAGTACTCAAGCTTCTTTAAGTATTGACCTTAGACTTGCACCAGAGGCTCTGCTAGGCCGCTGGTCTTAGACCAGGGCTACCCCTTGGCCCTTCTATCATTCTGAGGCTTCTAGCTTTTCCAGTCTCAGCAGATTTAGCTCTCCCCTCTAAAAGCAGTCACTGCAGGATTTCTCAGCCTCTGTGATGTTCTGAGTCAGCTCAATAAGTCCCTATGTGTAATAGCATATGCTTTTGGTTCTGTTTCTTCAGAGAAGCCTGAGTAATATGCACAAACTCCAAAACTTTTTCTGTTAGATATATGCAGAGAGACATACACGAAAAAAAATGCATTCCATTGAGTATTGTCAATATCTACCCAAATTAAGGAAATCTGTGATGGAGTTTAATATATTTTAAACTGTGTTACTATGTGCATTAGGATAATATTTACTTCTTTAATGACACAGAGAAAATGCCACGATTTGGTGTTAAGTATACAAAGCTGCAAAGCAAATTTTTCATTCTTTTTTTTTTTTTTTATAGAGAGTGTGTAGAAAACTAACTCTAGAAGGAATCGAGTAATGAATTACCTGTTAGTCATTACATAACTGGCAATATGTCTCCCACTTCACACTTCTCCTTAGGCTTCACATTTACTATAGTGAACACACATTATTTTGATAATCAGAAGGATAATAAAAAATATAATTGAAAGCTTTAGCCAAACAGAGTTTAACACAGGTATCAGGACAACCAGAGCCTGTAGGCTGTGGAACTAGCTGAAGTACAAGAGGAGAAGGCTTAACATGAAAACACATACAGGAGAGACCCCTCAAGTAGAAATTTCTGGTTCCATAGGAAACTCAGTTATATCATATGATGTTTTGCTGGGAAAGACAGGTGAAAGGTTGTTTTGCTGAAGCCGACAAGTAAGAGGATGTTTTGCTGAAGGAAACACATGAAAGAGGACAGGTGATGTTTAAGAAGAATATAAATATGACCCCATAGCCAGTGGGAGGAGGCTCTGGCATTGGTTCACTTTGCTTTGCCTTGCTAGTCTTCACTGATGGTGCATTGGTTCATCTTGCATCAAGTTGCTGATCTTTGTTTGTGGTAACTTCATAGAGAATAACCAAAGGACTTCTCATGACATTCTGGCAACTTCTTGTTGCTTTAATGGACTTGGGCCATTTGTCAGAGCCTTAAGATTTCTTCTGGATCGAGCTGCTGTTGATGACTTATGTTTGTGTTATGCTAGTAGACTGAACTGCTGATATCCTGACAATGAAGATTGGAATTGCCCAAATAACTATTTCTAAATAGGTCTACAACCTCTGTTTCCTATTAATCTTCCTTTCCTACCTACCTCTGGTGGGTAGTGGGTTAGAAGGGAGGTTGATGCATTTAAGAACCCTTACTAAAGTAGGTTTTGAAAAATCTAAGTCTACAGACCCTGTATTTACATACCACATAAACAAAATTTTCATTGTACAAACTTTTATTTTTAGGATATAAGAATTAAAGAGCATGAAGAATGCTACAGGTGAGATGGGGTAATAAAATTGTCACTGCAGCCCAGGGTTCTTGACTGTAGGGCCTATGAAGATTCTCAATTGAGTGTCCAAAAGGAAAGTTGCTTTGGTAGCAAAAAATATCTTATTCAAATTGTGCTTCCTTAGGTCCTTAGGACAGTAAAGAGCAAGGGCCACTAAGTGAAATTCTTACTTAATCACCTGTGTTTTAGATGCAAATTAAAAAAGATTCTTGAAGGTTCTCATTCTACTCAGCCTAAATTTCCAACCTTCTCTCACATCCCCTGGAAAGGCTAGCACTGGCCATTCTTCTATAGCCAGTTGGATGACCTGGTTTCAAGCATTCGAACAAAAGAAGCCAGATTGAAATCATTTAGGGAATCTAGAAGAGTTGAAAAAATTCATAAAGCATGTGACAGTTTTCTTATGTCTTCAGGAGCCTTATTTGTTACTGGTTACTACAGGGTCGAGCATTTCCTGTTTAAGATTCTACATTCTTCAGATGCACTTTGAATCAAAGAAAACGCTGCCACAATAGTTTGTTAGTCCTACAGTTTATCATGTGGAATTTTTAAAAATATGATGGCTATTTATTTTTTATCACTATCTCACAGTGACAGGGTAATTTAGAGCTACTGTGTTTTTGCTAAAAATGCCCTAACTTCTATAACTTCAACATCTAGGACACTTCCCTGTCTCTTCCTTGAGCCCATGACAACAATCCCTAAGTGTGTGTGTGTGTGTGTGTGTGTGTGTGTGTGTGTGTGAAACACTAAGCACAAATTGATTCTTGAGTTCAGAGAATTTGCCACAAGATTTCTAGGAACCAGCTTCCTTTCACAAAAGCCTGGGAGGTCACTGAGTAAATTTCTGTATACAATTAATCAGTGCCCAAGACATGTTCTTCACACTTTTTCTTTCAGTTTTTGTTATCTTTATAATTTTCCAACAGCAAAAATGACTTAAGAAGACAGAAATTACCTTCATCTTCTGTATTCTTGTAAAGTTATTCTTCTAATAACTCTGTTCAGTCTATAACCTCCCTTAACTTTTCCACTGTCAATCTTGATCTGACCACACACTACAGAATTATGTTCACACAGAAATTACAACTGAGAATAACAATGAAAGATATGCATTTACCAATTAGATGTCAGAGCTTAGTTTTCTGGGTGTTTGTTTGGTTGCTGGTTGGTCACCTTGGTTTGGTTTGGTTTGGTTTTGCTTTGCTTTTTATTTTTTTAGGTCCCCACACCAAATGTGTCCAGAAAGTGTTCTCATATAGTTTGCAAATGTTGAAATTATTCATCAAACAACCAGACTTGTGCCATTTTCTAATCTATTTGCCTTAAAATACTCACTGAAGAAAAGGATCTTGTAATTTTGTGTGAAGCATGAAGTATCCCATCCCTTCGGATTACCAAGGAACAGAGCAGAAAGTGAGGGACAGAATTTATTCGACATAGGTGCCAGAACCACCTGGTGTGGAAATGAAACTCTACTGGGGACACTCATGCTCACCAATGACCAAGGTTCCTACCAACCCATGTGATAGAGGATGACTAGTCTGGACAGAGAACTTCCAAATCAATGGCCTAAAATATTTCTGACCTGACTCCAGGTAAAAGGAAACAACCACCTCTGTTATATGCCATACTCTCTGTCCTCTCAAATGATTGTAAAGTCTGGCATTTCCTTCTCCATCAATATGCTCAGTTTCTTAAACCTTGAGTGTAAACAATGGTACCTTGCTTGTCATGGCCTATTTATTGTTTGTCACATTACATTGCATGATTACTACATTGTTGCATGATACAATTCTGAAAGTTTGCTTACTTGTCCTCCTGTAGGCTGGTTATCTGCTGACATGGGCTTCTGTGCTCTGAAGGACCTCACCAGCATGGGCCATGAAGAGACATTGCTTTGAAGAGCCAGAGGGTCATGTGTCAAAGTGGATTCTGTAGAAGCAAAAGATAAGGCTTAAAGAGATAAAATTCGTACTGGCACTTTTCTTCAAAGTTAGGGTTAAGTATGTTCATCCTGTTAAATACTTGTGTGGAGATAACTTAAAAATCTAGAACTGAATTGTTTTTTAAAAAATTAATTCCTAAAGTCTTCAGTTCCCCTTAATATAATTGATGTCCATGTTGACTGTAACTCTAATAATAATTCAAAGCAAATAGGATATCAAAGATAACTGTGGGCTTTATATACAATTACAAAATCTCCACAAGATGATGGAGGTTAGTTGTTGACATCTGTTCTAAGATTTTTCACTAGTGTACTTAGAGGTGTGTGTGTGTGTGTGTGTGTGTGTGTGTGTGTGTTTGTGTATGTTTGTGTGTGTGTATTACCATTTACAAAGTATATCTGCTTTTAAGGGGTTTAGTTACATTGTTAGAGAAACTTAAAATTGTCTACCACGTATTTTGCTTTTCAAAAGTACATACTTTATGCTATTCAAAAGAGTAAAATAATATTTTTATATCTTTTAAAATAATTAAGAAACTTCTTACATTTCTGAATGATTAACGATATGAAAGATATCATATTTATAGCTTTAATATTATGTTAGATAACGTCTTCTGATCTTTATTGGGATATTGAGAGTTTTGAATAAAAAAAGAAGCAGCAGCATTACGTTGCCTAAAATTCCCAAGTGAATTTTTGTAAGAGGGTTTAGATATTAGCGCTCAGACTAATCCATAGCGAGGAGATCTCTCTTACTTAGCATTTGCTATCATCAGCCTACTCCAAGACTTCATCTCTAGTTCACATAAGGAAGAGTAAATGGCAGGGAGGAGAAGGGAAGGCAGCCTGGAGGGGCCCTTCAAGGACATCCCCCCTAGAGAAGCAGTGCTCTCACAAGACGCTTGCTTCTCCCTGTCCTCCTCTTCCCCACCCATCCTGTCCCCTTCTTCTTTCTTTTCTCCACTACCATGTAAGAACATGGCAATATGATAGCCATCTCTGGAACAGATGTCATCTCTCTTCAGAACACAAACCATGTAGATTCTTATTCCTAAAATCCCCAGCCTCCAGAATTCTAAGAAACAAACTCACTGAGTGGTTTAAACCACTCAGTCTCTAGAATTCTATTATAATATCCACAGCTGACTCATACAAATTATACCACATCCCCACCAGCCAGGAAAATTGATTTTCCCTTGAATATACCTGTAGAGAGGAATAAAATAACAGAAAAAAATTGAAGGCTTTGCTTCTATTGCTTCTCACCGAAATCCTGGGTGTTCTCACTGATGTCCTGATGTGGTTCCTGTTGCTGTGATACATACCATGTGCAAAAGAAACTTAGATTGGAAAGGATTTAAGAGGGGCCATGGAGGAAAACTGTTTACTGGCCTGTCCTCCATATCAGCTGGCTCTTTTATACCATTCAGACTAGCTGCCCAGGGATGGCACCACCCACAGTGGCGTAGAACTTCCATATCAATCATTAATCAAGAAGATGACCCTATGGAGAATTTGGTGGGGTATTTTCTCAATAGGGGTTCCCCTTTCCAGATGATCCTGGCTTCTGTCAAGTTGACAAAAAAGTCTAAGAAGCCCAAGGAAACTATCATATTCAGATCTGATGAGCTACAAGACCAAGAAACGGAATTGAAAGTGAGAAGTTGGGCCTGCCACCCACTCTAGGCCAGTGCAGAATCACTGTTAAGGAGAACTTACACCACTCCAGGAGCAACCATAACCAAGGTCCCCCCCACCTAGAAGTCCTCTTCAGTCCTTCTTAGCTGGTCCAGGAGAAATTCAGCCTCTTAGCCCTCTACTGTATCCTCAGTCACCAGCTTGAAGCAGTTAGAATCGGAAGGAAGCTAGAAAGCATGCTACATGGACTGTAGTGCTTTCTGACTGATCCACGGGTCTGGCTTTAATTAGGGAATGTGGGCATTAGACTCTCAGTGTAAGACTGGATAAGTAAATATAGTCACAAAGTTGTTCCTACAGAAAAATTAGAGAAAGTAATAAAAGTTAAAAATAGGGAGAAATAAACAGCACGCTCCCCTAAATAAAAGGCATGGAAAACACCTTGTAGCTTTTGAAGTTTAAAATTGTAATTTGAAGCCGGGCGGTGGTGGCGCACACCTTTAATCCCAGCACTTGGGAGGCAGAGGCAGGTGGATTTCTGAGTTCGAGGCCAGCCTGGTCTACAGAGTGAGTTCCAGGACAGCCAGGGCTACACAGAGAAACCCTGTCTTGAAAAACTAAAAAAAAAAAAAAAAAAAAAAAAAAAATTGTAATTTGAATGCATCTATGAATTCAAGCATTAAGTATGTGAAAATAATAGCAAATGTTAAAAGTATTAGACAGGGGAGATTTACTCGCTTTTATTACTCATTAATCAAGCAACTATGAACTATATCTATGTTATCTTGTATAAAGGGACTTAGGCTAGGTGGTGCTTGGTAAAACCATGACCATGTACTTAGCACCCTGGAAACCTAACACCATGTCTCATTCAAAGGAGATGAGAAATACGTTTAACTGAATTACCACCACTCCTAATGCAGTAACCAAGTTAAGATCCTTTGCTTTGTTTTTGTTAGAAAACAAACTCTAGAAATGGTGAATTCCTTTCTTTGAATGTATTTTCTGTGCCTGGTTTTCCTGTTCCTAACCTAGTGATCCACATCTTGAAAACATCCAGAGCTGTGCTGTCAAGCTGTACACAAAAACCACAAGCCCTACGTGACCATCTGAGAGGAAAGAAGTAAAAGAGAACAAACCAGAAATCCACTTCCTCACCAGAGCCAACCACATCTTTGATGCTGAAAAGTTGAGGAACATGCAATTTTGAAACATGACTTAGCGACTAGCTAGCAATACCACAGCATGCGTGAGTTAACTCAAAATATTTTCACCCGTGGAATTGCAAAAGCGGTAATATCCTCACAGGATGATTGTGCAATTCAGAGGCTCATGCATATGAGCTGTGTAAAATGGGGCAGGGCACACAGAGAAGACTCAAAACTACTGTTGGAATTAAATTATAATTTTATGTTTATATTTGATTTTTACTGCTACTAGTGGTTCATTGATTTTGACATATACTATTTATCAGCTCTAAGAACGGGAGCCAGTAGATTTGTACCTGAGATGATGATGGTCTACTTGAGATGACACACCTCTAGATAGGGTTTTAAAATTAAAAAAAAAAAAAATCTGTCAAAGATCATGAGGAGATGGGCAAAGCCACACAGCAGAACAGAAGGGTAAGGTTTTCAAAGGTTGAGAATTCGAGATAAGTTTCAAATAACATAGGGACTGCAGAGGTAGAAGAATGAGAGTGGAGAAGATGTTAGAAGAATCAGGCCATGTTGATAGAAAGTGATGGTGGGGGCAGGAAGAAGCTCTGTAGTCTTTGGCTCATTTCTATCCCGTAGGCCAATCCATATCTTGTTTATTTGTAGGTTACAGCTCCAAAATAGTCTAGCTAGGCTTGACTTTAATAGTGGTCACTTCTGCATTCCTTCATTCCTTCTCCATGTTATCTTTATGTGATAAAAGAATTTGTGCATGTTGTGCATTCATTGGAGAACCTAGAAATGGAAAACTGTTTCCTGAACTTTGGGGATTGGCTGTTAAAAATCAACTACCTCCCTCCAGTCCAGGGAAATGTAATAAACACAACGGTCCCCCCAGGTGTGTATGTGAAATAAAGAGTCTGCTTTTTGACTCCTTGTGGTATTTAGATAAAAAGATTCTTATAAAATGTCATTTATAATTCATTATAAAAGTCAGCAAATCATCACAAAACCATTTTCCAGTGCTGCCACTAGAGACAATTGTTTAACTATTAGAGTGTATGCTATGATTTATAGCAGTCACGCTGATTCTAATCTCAGCGTGATCACTCGGCACCAGCACCAGCATAGAAGACACACCCTGTCTGTTTGTCTCGGGAAATATTGCATGACAACTGTAATGACGCGCACCTGCTATCACCTGCTGATAACATCCCGTCAGAAGACGCGACAGCCTAATGACACAGCTCAACTCCTTCTGGCAAGTGACCAGATTCAAATATCTCTATTGCCTCCTGCAGAAGCTAGCAGCATGATTGCCACAGTCCCCAGGAGTAATGCCATCAAATAAACCGAACTAGGACAAAGTAGTTATTTTGTTGAATACTGGTATACTTTTGACCACAAAATCCCTTGGGGTCTAGTCTGTCTATAGATAGTCTCACCTTCACTGACTGCCATTCTCCTTTGCTTTAATTATTTATTGCTGATGAGACCTCAGACATCACTTATTTTGAATATTTGGCCTTTTGGGCAACATAGAGAGTGGTTTACACTGTATAACGTCAATCAACAGAGTAGCAACAGACTCCTGGAATGATCCCAGGCATCATTTGTCTACAGCATTGCTTGACGAGACTTTCCTGACAAGGAAAGAAAGCTTCTCGAAGCAATCCAACAGCTTGCTGACATGCTAAGATCCTGGCTCTTTCTAATCTGTTATTTACCCGTTGCCATAACAAACTTCAGAGCTCCTGGGCAATGAATGTCTTCAGTTGCCATCTTCTTTCTTCTATAGGGGTTATATGTAATTATTTCGGGGAGAGCCACTAAAGCCCTGGCCACAAGACAATGGACTTAATTTATAATTATATCTTCTTTCCATTGACCTCATCAACTACTACTCATTTAAATAGTTATCAGAAGGCCAACGATTACACTGGTAAAGTAGTATCCATCAAACCACTACTAAGGATGATCATTTTTACTGTGTTAATTTTTAATTTTTTTTCTCTGATTTATATCACCTCTGTCATCCTTTCAGGTTCGGTATCAAGAAGGTGGGTTTCCTAGACAACAGCAAATGCTTGATCCCTTGTGGGATCATGGGATGGAGCTTGCTATGCTCTTAAGATTCGATGTGTTGAGTTCTGAAGGATCTGGCAGATAGACATCGATAACTTGCATCTTGTATCAGGACAATCTCTACATATGGAAGGCTGTCATTCTACATTACTAAATTACTGAAAAGCAGATTTTTTAATACACACATGTTGAGAACAAAGACACCTTAAAAGGCTTTGCTATAACTCAGGACTTAAAGTATCCTAAAAGGCTCATTATGATCCAGGTGGGGTCCCCTGTGCAAACGGTTTTTGGAGGCAGAGTGTGGGGGAAGTACTTGCAGCATGGAGGTCCTGGCATTAGAAATAGGTTATTCTATTGCTATCAATGTTTGAATAGGCTGTGCAGTGGTAGAGCTGGTTCCTAGTTAGGGGAAGTAAGTGATTGAGGGAATGCCTTGGAAAGATGAATTGACCTCTTCCTGTTATATTATGCTGCCCCCTAGCACCCTGATTTAGACCTTTGCTCTCTGACTTGTTTCTATCATGCACTGCCTCACTACAGGCTGAGAGAAACGACAGCTATCCAATTATGAACTTTAACCTAAACTGTGAATCAAAGTAAATTGTTCTTACTTTTCCCCCTGCACTGTTTATTGTATTAACACCAACAATAAAAAGTATAACACGGTCTTATAGAATACATATCCCATGTAAAAATAGAACACAAACCACCTCCATGCAGGCATAGGCCATCGCCTTCTAGGTGAGTAGCATTCAGTATACCCCTCACATTTGCTAACAAGAATTTGTTTCTACAAAGGCAGAATCTCTGTCTTTGGATTGTCATCTGAACAACAGTGAAGGATTAACCATCTTCTATTATATTCTCATACGTGCTACCATGCTCCCATTAAATTACTAAAACAATAATAGCTTGTATCACACTGAAGCTGAAGGGTTTTTGATAAAATCTGAATCTTCATCAACTTTATCAGAACTGTGAAGGAGATGGGAAGCCAAGAAACATGAACACATATTTTAGTTCTGTCTTCAAATAGCTTCATGACCTTAGACAACTTATCTTTGAAATACAGAAATTACATTGGAGGTGACTCTAATTCAGTGTTGAAGTACCATATTAAAGGTCAAGTTGACTACAAACAGCATATATTGCCAAGTCTTTTCTTTCTTCAGAATAGCAGATTTAGCAGCCCCAGACTTTGGTCTAATCATCTTATTTTCTCAGAAGAGAAAACACATTGAAATTAGATGTATTGTCTAGATTTACACAGTGAGATAAAGTTTTGGGATCCTCTGTAGGGCCATTTCTGATGCTAAAGTCCTGTTCCCCAATTGGTTCTTGATCTGTCAGTAAAGAAGCTATGAGCCAATTGCTGGGGGATTGGAGAAGGGAAGGAATAGTCAGAATGTCCAGGTCCCTGGAGGAAAAGAGACAGGTTCAAGGTAGGAGGAGAACTGGCCAGGCTTTGGAGAAAGAAAAGCTAAGCAACCATGTGAGGTCCTGAGAGGAGCAGCAGTCTGTGGCTGCTCCCATAGGCAGGTGGGCAGGGGTGTTTAGCAGGGACTAGATGTAACTGAGCCACTAAAGTTTGTGGAAGGTGGGAGGTGTGGAGGTAAGAATATTAATAAGGGCACGCTTTTCCAGGTGGAAGAGAGTAGTGCCCAGCAATTGTGCCAAAAGGCAGGTTGAAATGAGCAACCTGTCTTTTATCCATGGATTCAAGGGAAACTGGGTGGGGGCTGGTAACGTGGTACATTCCCAGAGCTTAGGCGAGGTAGGGAAAGCTACATGCAACACCCCTTCCCCAACACACCTTAGTTATCCACTAGGAATTTACTGGGCTACCAAGAATATGTGAGCATTATGCAAGTTGCCCACACTAACTTCAGTTTCAAGATGAAGGCAACTTGTCTTAATTAAGTAGGATTCTGATGGGTAGTCTTGAAACTCCACATGGATTGATTATATATAAAAGTGTAGTTATTAGTAGATTTTGAGTTGCTGTTTTACATCTTAGAATTAGCTGGCCTACAGCATCAACACTATGATTCAAAATGCTATTACACTGCTGTGAATTCAATCTACTGTTTGCAAACAGCAAGCTTACAGATCAGAACCAGCCACTGCTCCAGAATAAGTCTCCTTATTTTAACCCACAGTAGCTCAGTTATCCCACTTCCTCCTTGACACTTTTGCTAACAGCACTATCCCCTCCTTTTTGCACTATCTGGCACACCATAAGTATCCTGTCTACACACGCTCTTATCACTGTCTTCAGCACTTCCTTAAGGTTGTTCTACCCTCATCAGGTTCCAAGAACATTTCTTCACATTTCTGTATTAAATCCAATAGTTACTATTCTTTTTTATGCACACAGTTCTCCAGTTTTGAAGGTCACATTCATCCTCACCCCTTTGGAGCCTGACACTAGCCTTCTTTGTTTATTTATTTATTTACTTATTTACTTATTTAGCATTACTAAGAATGTACTTACAGGTTTTTTGTTGCTGTTGTTCTGAGTCATCTATTCAGTCCTCAAACCACAATTTGTCATGGAGAATTGTTGTCTCTGCTGGGGGAGGTTGTAAGATCTGTTTTACTAATGTATTTTGCTAGCTAATGATAATTTTCTATTGAAAAATATCATAATTTCACATCTCTCTGGTAAACTTGCTGAACTTTAGTATGTTTTAGTAATTTTTTCTTTTACACAGCTTTCATCTATAAATTATGGAATCTTAAATTCTTTTACTTACATTTTTATACTTGCTACTGATTATTACCAATGAGAACTACTAGCAAATAATAGTTTTCACGTGAAAAATGCAGAATCTAAAGGGAGACCCAAGTTCAAACCTCATTTCTATCACCCTCTAACTGACAGCACTGAACAGGCTATTTGAGTCATTTGTGTCATGAATAAAAGCCAGACACACAGGAGAAGGAGAGCTGGATGAACCAGTACATTCTTAACAAGGGCAGCATGAACTGATGCCTGTCTGTGAAGGAAAACCATGCAACTAAAGTCAGTCATTCTACACCAAGTGTACTCAATGTGGTAGATAGACAGCTATTAACTACCCCATTAGATAATACATCTCTGGAGATGATTACTTTTGTCTATCTCTCACACGCCTTGGCAGAGAACCATGCACAAAGAGGGCGATCAGTAAACAGGCACTATTGTTCAGCAGAACTGCCCTGATACTAGCCTTTCAGAAATAAAATCCATGGCTTAGAAGACCTAGTTGGTAAATAACAGTGGCTGGGGTTAAGAAAGGACAAGGTTACTAAGATAAGCACATTCATGGCAAATCTAACAAGACCTCAGCAAAATTATATCTCATGTTTCTTCACAAGCAACCTCTAGGGCATCGCTTTACAAGAGCTAATATCTAAAACTAGAAAATATAGATTTGTAAATCATCAATGGACTCACACAGTGACATTATAATTATATGATGATATATTTGCTCTTTTATATTCTTATGAGAAGAGGCAGTAGATAAATTGCATGTCACCGGCATACCTAGCTTTGCGAACTTCCCTTACCCTCTTCTGTCGAATTGTTTCTAAAATACTTGGCAACGA
Organism: Mastomys coucha; assembly: GCF_008632895.1. Taxonomy (NCBI): domain Eukaryota; kingdom Metazoa; phylum Chordata; class Mammalia; order Rodentia; family Muridae; genus Mastomys; species Mastomys coucha. The sequence goes on from NW_022196905.1 coordinate 220,843,087, forward strand.
GAATGAAGAAAACAAAAAGAGGCCTGTTTGAATGAATTTAGAAATTAGGGTTTGCCATATTTCAATTTTCTATCATTTATGAAAGCATTTCTTTGTAGTTGCAAATTTACCCACTCTATAATAAAAAAGTGGCAAAAAAATATTAAACAGCCCTGGGTTGGTTCTATTATCTATTCTATATTCTAAAACATTCACATTTCTAATAATGAATCCAAATGTTCTGCCTGCATCTTGGGTCAAATTATGCTCATAGGAGATTTTAGTTCACTTCCTGATCCTAAAAATAAGTAGTTCTCTGGGATTTCTTAAAAGCCATATGATCTGACCAGGGGTAATTTATACTGATCAAAACTAGCTAAATACGTTTTCTTGGACACTTAGTTTTCTTTACTCTCAACACAAGGGGTGGCTTAGAGGCAACACAAATAACATTTGTAAAGCTTCATAATCTTTCCGGCAAGGTGGCAGGCATACAAGGAGTCACTGTTTCCCTAATGTCAGGCCTTCTGACTCCATTACTGCAGCTCTGAGTATTTTCCATGCCTGAGAAGCTTCATGAATATGTTTCTATTAAACTTAGTATTACTAAAGCTTTTTTCCATACATATAATTCTGAATCAAACAATCCAGCAAATAAATAATATACATTAATAAATCAATTATTCGTTAAATTGGCTGACTGGTTGTTTGATTGATTGGGCAGTTGGTTGGTTGGATGGATGGATGGCTTTTGGACACAAGGTCTTAGCAAGGTAGCCCAGGCTGACCTTGAACTTAGCATCCTTCTTCCTCCACCTACCAGTACTGAAATTACTTGGTGAATTCACAAAGGTAGAATGCAGATAAATTTCTAGGAGCAAGACAGGAGACTGGGATAAAGTTTGATTTTGCATAGAAACCTTAATACAGGAAGTGGCTTTTTAAAGACAGACATGTGAAGATAGGCATTGTGTAGACAGAAAAGTGTTTCAGAAGATAACAGGCAGTACAAGTTTGACATGTAAGCAAAAATATGTGAAGCTTAAACTTCTTTCTTGAAGATCTCAGAACAGACCAAAGCTTCCCCAAACTCTTCACTGAACATTTCTTCTCCCAGGGTAACCAGCTCTTTGACAATCAATTGTGTATGTGACCTGACTCCTGTATAACAGTCTCACAATTGGCCACAAGTGATAAGTTTTTACTTGATAATTTATAGGCTATGCTCTTAGTAATTTGATCTATAGGCCAGTACTCCAAATGACTAATATTTTCAACTGTATAATCTATTTTTATTATAGTCTTCAGATCCCAAAATTAGTATCTCCTTTTCTTGTTTTAGGTATAACCAAGATCTGTCCCTGGCACCTTTAATTTTCCTGTCTCATGCCTCCTGCTTACTCAAAACTTGTCAAGTATTTAGAATACAGCCCATATATTCTAGGAACTCAACATTACTGAACTGGCAACTGAAGCAAACAATTTAATGGATAACTAAGATGTTAATAAATAGATTCTCTTTGAAAATACCTCTTTTTTCTTTCACTAGTTTATGTTGTTCAGTTGGTTGATCGGTTGGTTGAATGGGTGATTGTAGAATGATTTTTAAACACAAAAACTTACACTGTAGCCCAGTCTAGCCTTGAATTAAACATCTTATTGTTTCAGTCTACTGAGGTCTGAAATTGCCAGGTACGGGCAACCATGCCCAGTCTTTTCTATTTTAATGTGTTGGTAGTCCTTAGTAGCAATGTATCATTCATTTGTTCATTCATTCATTGAACTTCTAATAGAAACTACCATATGCCAGAACCAACAAAGGACAGAGCTGTGTCAATGAAGAAAATAATAAAAGTACATGTTCCACTATAGTTTACATTGTAACAGAAGATAATTTTTTATAAGCCATCAAATCAAACATACAAGTCCAGAGTTCCTTTTTATGAACATAAGAAAAACTTTGAAGACCGAAACTTTCTGTGTACTGTATCAGTTAACAACATGAACTGAACAGACACATGTGTCTGTCTGCATTTAGTTCACTTTTGAATTAGTATCTGAATGTTTTATTGCTGCCATTTGCACCATCAGATATTGTTTAACTTTTAAAAGCCTGGAAGCCAGTCCTGTATTTCTAATCATATTTAACCCTCTGAGTTTCAGACTTAACAATAGAGATGTAGAGGTGTGAGGTAGGAGCTATTGTTGGGCATGCAATTTGAAAACTGGTGATAAAAGAAAGCTCAATGGAAATGGGGTACTTAGTTGAAGCCCCAAAGGAGGAGGTAAAGGAGAGTGGACATGTCTCAGATAAGAGAATTCTAGGCAAAAATAAAATAATAGCAATTTCAAGGGTTCTTGGGCAAGAACGTAGAATGATGTTTAATAAGCAGAGACACTATCTATGTTAGTAAATTTGTGAACCAAGAAAGGGGAGTAGATGAGATACTAAGCACACCAGTCATTATAACTGAATTTGGATTTTACTTAGGGGAGAAAACAGAGGAAGATTCTGAAAAGAACAGTAGTACATCCCAAGTTGTTGTTGTTGTTGTTGTTTGTTTGTTTGTTTGTTTGTTTTTGTTTTGTTTTATTTTTAACAATACAACCCTTTGTAAAATATAATTTCCAGAAATAGCTAACATAAAGCAATGGCTTCCAGCTTGTGAATATCCATGTCAGTCTACTTGTCAAAAAATGATGTCTATGTCTTCTGATCTTGAGTAGAGGATGGCCTTATGAGTTCTATTTCCCAGAACAAGGATACAAGTGTGGCACTCAGAATTGAATGTTTTGTCCTTATGTGTTGGCAGGCTCTACTTCCTGTCTTACAGAAGTTCAGGATTATGTAAAGTGGACATGGGCTCCAACCCTTAACCCAGAAGATTTCTGCAATTGATTCCCACTAACAAAAAGACCATTAGTAGGCATATTTACTACACTTAACAGGAGGCATCACGCCAAGTGATAAATGGCCAACACAAAATGAACTCAGTGGTATTTTGTAGACTCTTTCATATTACATGGTTTGGGCATTTTTTTTGTCTTAGCTGTCTTTTTTTTGGTATATTATGGTTTTTGAAGTTGTGTTTTTATGGGTCTTGTGTGTGTGTGCATTTCTTGTGTTTTTAGTTTTTAAAAATGTGATATATGGTGTTTTTGTTTGTTTGCCTGTCTGTTTGCTTTGTAAGGCAAAAATTAATAGGTTTGGAGTTGATTGGGAATGGAGAGGGGATGAATCTGGGAGGATCCAGAGAAGGGAAACCAAACCAGGGAGGGGAAACATATACATGTACATTTGCATGTGCATGTGTATGTGTATGTATGTATGCATATGTGTATGTATATTTATGTGTATGTATGTGTATGTGTACATGTATGTGTGTATGTGTATGTATATGTATTCAATTATACACATATTATTAAATATATATGTATATATATTCAATTAAAATAGAAGCGGCTGACAATCCCAATATCCTCAAATCTCTGGGTGTAAAGAAGTTGCACCCAGCCAGAGGAAAAGTCTTGTGAAAGACAACTAAGTCACTCAAGCAACAGAACAAAAAACAGATATGAAGTGCCATGATCCTATGTCCACCATTATCTTGGGCCATAATGAACACACTCCTGCTCAAAGGGTACTGGCATTGATGGATATTACTGAAGGAACAAAATGAACTTTTGAAAGTGACAATTGGCTGCATTTAGGTGCTAAGATTAAGTATAGGACCAGAAAAATAAGAGAATTTCAAGCTGGCTGTAATGGGCCATACTTGTAAATACAGTACTGGAGAGGCAGAACAGGTGAACGACAAATCAAGACCAGACTAGCTATATTGCAAGTTCCAAGGCAGTATGGCACTTTATCTCAGAAACAAAATACTTGACTACTTAGAAATAAAACTGATTTTTCTCCTGACTTGTATAGGAATCAACAAATTTTCAAAGGAACACATAGTCTTGGGGCAAAGATCAAACCTAGTGTTCATTAGAACAATTTACTCTCAGGTTATATGATTATATGACTTGTATATCTGTCTATCTCATTGACACCTGAGAAAGTTTTAAGGTCATGTCTTGCAGATATGGCCAGCTAGTCTAAAATTTCCACAGCACCGTATTGGTTCTTCTATAGTGTTCAGATTCACAAACAAAGTAAAGAGGATCCAGTCTTGGGAATTGTGTGAGTATTGTCTCTTAATGGAACGAATCTCGATAAAACTCAAAGTTTTATCCCAACGTTTAAAAGATACTTAAACGTAAAAGGAAAAAGAAACACAATGAACAGAATAACAACTATATAAAATAATGTCTCATTCTAACAGCAGGAAGTATACAATTCAATTGAAAATGTGTTCCTATGGAAAAGAGGAGGAAGGTTCCAAGAAAGAGCCAAATATCCAAAAGGTGAAGATAAAGGACAAGAAACCAATCCTCTGGTGTTCACCACTCAAGTTGGTAGTATTAACCTGAGAGAGCAGAGCCTAAAGTGAGGCAGAAAAAAGTCCTATGCAATAGCCAACTCTATTCAGAGCATCAGACAATTTATACTCTGAGGGATTAAAAAGAGTCACCTGAGTAAAGTGTCCAATCACAAGAACAAGCCACTGGTGGTAAAAATATCTTTTTCCATAGAGGCAATATGAATGACAACAGCTGAAGTAAGCTCACACCTATCTGCTGCACCTGAGAGGAGAATGAAAAAACATTCTGAGAATTCTGTGTTCTGAAGAAACTGAGGTCACAGGACACATGTCTTGTTTACCTGGGATTTTCAAACAAGCCCTGAGGATTCCCCCCACAGAACTCCATTCTTGGACTGTGTTCTGACACTCTGGGAATAAAACTGAGCTTTTATAGGGCATACTTTTTTGTTTGTTTGTTTGTTTGTTTGTTTGATATGACTTTTTTTTCTTTTTTTAATTAGATATTTTCTTTATTTACATGTAAATTTCTCCATTCCCAGTTTCCCCTCCCAAAAACAAAGAAA
>NW_022196905.1:220848457-220848650 GCF_008632895.1 Mastomys coucha
CCTCTCAGGAGATAGCTATATTTAGGCTGCCTTGCCCTTCCTTCAGTCTCTGCTCCATAGTTAATCTCGGCAACTCCTTCCGTGGATATTTGGTTCCCCCTTTTAAAAAGGAATGCACTGTCCACCTTTTGGTCTTCCTTCTTCTTGAGTTCCTAGTGGTTTGTGGGTTGTTCTTCCTGTATTCCAAACTTCT
>NW_022196905.1:220850067-220855450 GCF_008632895.1 Mastomys coucha
GCAAACTGGTACAACCACTCTGGAAATCAGTTTGGCGGTTCCTCCAGAAATTGGACATAGTACTGCCAGAGGACCCAGCTATACCACTCCTAGGGCCTACTTTCTGCTTTGGGGGCAAAGAGAACTGAGGAAACAGGCCTGAGTGAGTTTTGAACTGTTAGGAACAGCAGCTATCACCATCCTCCTTCTTCTCATTTTTCAATGGCACTGTCTATTGTAATTCTCCTCTTTGTACCATCTCACTCTACACTACAGGCAAGAGAAAGTGGTTGCATTTTTAGGCCAGAGACCTCAGCACTCAGAAAACAAAATCAAACAAACAAACAAAAACACCAGAAAAAAATTGTATCCATAATTTAAAGATCTAATTGAAAACCTACAAGTCTGAGCTACAGACAACAAATATTATAAGCCATGGGGCAAGAAGGAACAAAGAGTGTCAAAGTCCATCATTGCAGTCATTGAGATATTAACCACCATGGCTAAGTTAGTGTCGGCATGAGAAAAACAACTTAAATATAACTCACATTGACTTACTCACTGGTTATCTATAAAATTTAAAAAATGGAATTGTCACCACGTAACACAGGAGAGACTATGGGGACAGGTGGATTATGGAGTAAAGTTGAGACTCCAACGTGTTAAACATGTAATCAGGGATGATGGGTAGACTTTGAATACAAGTCTGGAGTTCACATGGAAGGTTATGGGTAGACACACAAATTTATGAATCATCGGCCAATAAAAGCAGTAAAATCAGTGAGCCAGGATGAGATAACCAGGAAAGGATCCCCAGTTCAGAGACCAAGTATAGAGACCCAGTTCTCAACTACAGGTCAAGAAATAAACAACTAGTAAAAGAATGAATTGATAGCTGGTAAGGTAATAGAAAGACACAGATGGGGATAGAATATGGAAGGGCACATGGGAAGAGAAGCAAGAACTAGCTTGTGGAGTTTACCACCTCTACATTCTTTGAATCTTTAACAAGAAGTACACTTTCATGGAAGAAGTGGGTATGTGTTGTTTGCAGTTTCCTCCTAGACTCAAACCTTTTACCTTCTAGAGAAGCTCCTTAAGACACAAATTAAACAACTCAAAACTGCTTCAGGAAGTCCCTGAAACTTAGCAGACTCACTAGGCCCTTCCCACACAGAGTAAAGAATCAAGGCTGCTGAGAGTCACTCTCAGAAAAGTCAAGTTGCAAAGACAGAGGACTCTGAGATTAGACCAGCAGCTGCCCAGAAGGATCAGAAATCAGACGTGCTGCCATCACAAGGCTCAGAATCACCTGGAAAGGGCAGACTTTAACCTTTTGAGCTGCCTGTAGGCTGTGCAGTGTGCTTTAGATTTCCAGGTTTTAGGAGCTGTCACCTATGCTGAAGTGGGTTTTGGTGATGCAGCTGGCTTTGAGTTATTTCTGCTCTTATAATACTCATACTTCTATAAGTAACCCACTTTTGAAAGTTAGACTTTGGTTATTATGGTGGTTTGTATATTCTTGGCCCAGGAAGTGGCACTATTAGGATATGTGGCCTTGTTAAAGTAAGTGTGGCCCTGTTTGAGGAAGTGTGTCCCGGTGGGGGTGGGCTTTGAGACCTTCCTCCTAACCACATGGAAACCAGCCTTCTCCTGTTTGCCTTCAGAACAAGATGTAGAACTCTCAGCTCCTCTATTGCCATGCCTGCCTGGATGCTGCCATGCTTCTGCCTTGATGATAATGGACTGAACCTCTGAACATGTAAACCAGCTCCAATTAAGTGTTGTCTCTTTTAAGAGTTGCTTTGGTCATGGTGTCTCTTCACAGCAATGAAACCCTAATTTAGACAGTGTTATCCCTAGTTTGATAGGGTGTGGGCTTCATACACAGGGTGAATAGTAGCGTGTGTGTGTGTGTGTGTGTGTGTGTGTGTGTGTGTGTGTGTGTGTGTGTGTAGTCTTGTATTTCCCCAAGAAAAGCCTTCTCACACAGCAACATGAATTTCTGGTTTGTTCAAAAGAGTCTAAGAATAGGGAAATCTCAGATATATTTGAAATTTTTTTCTATATGGTGGGATAATATAGATATGGTGGGAAGGAATATAATAGAACATTAGGCTATTTATTTCTTAATAGGAGAAATTAAAGCAGAGGCATGATGGCAGGAGCTGGATCTATAAGACATGATAAGGAAGCATTGCCCATTCAAGCCATGCATACACTCAGTTCCATTGATCACCAGGAGACCCTCCATAGCAGCCAAACCAGGTCCATTAAAGCTCCCATTCTCTGCCTAGTTAGCATGAAGCCCAGAAGAGGGATGAAACTAGATCAGGGATCTCCCTGAGCACCCACCCTATCACTTGACAAAGGGGAGTAACACACGGGGACTAAAAGAACGAAAAACCCACACTCACTGTGTGTAGAGGAGCTTTTGACAGATGAGCCTGGTTCTCTTTCCCTCACCCCTTTCAGGATTTACCCTTCTCCTATTTTGCAAAGAAAGACACACACCTTTCCCACGCAGGGTCTCATCATGGACTATGTTCCTCCAGGGTGCTACATGCAGGGAAGTAGCCTTCCATCAAAGCATTGGCACTAGTGTCTTGTCCTTTTCTTTGACACATTTTTTCCAATATGGTTTTAGTTTTACACCTAGTTATTTACTAAAAGTTCAAAGGTTTATTTATCCATTAAAAATAGCACAAACAGGAAAAGTCTAATACAATGCACCAATGATAATATTTCATTTCAATTTTATGTTCTTAATTTTGTTGTGAAGAAACAGTGGGGTTGGAGAAAGGGTAGTCCAGTTGCTGAGTATTTACTTTATAGGCCTGAGGACCAGAGTTTAATCAGCAGAACACACATTTCAAAAGACTGAGGCATGTCGACTGAGATTAGTATTCACGGCTGGGGAAGCAGAAGCAGGCAGATCTCTACAGCTTACTGGCCAGCCATCCCAGCCCTAAAGATGAGTTCCTGGACTGTGAGAAATACTGTCGTAAGAGAAAATAAACGATGGATGCCTGAGGAATGACCCTCCATACACACACACACACACACACACACACACACACACACACACACACCTATAACCCTTTACCAACATAAACACAAAACAAAATTGAAAAGAGCATGCGTTTAAGAAGATTTTCAGTAGAGGGACAGTTCCTTGATTGCCGCAAAGCTTGGTCACGAGTGCTCAAAAGCTGTCTCATCTTGTACAGTTCAAGTGGAAAGTGCAAGAGTAAACTGTCCATCTAGAACGGTGACTCAATGTTATTGGCCATCAACAACATTGCCAGGGCCTCTTTCTGTTCACAACAATGAGTTCAGCTCCCTTCCCCCTACCAATCCTGTGGTCATTTCTTCCCCGTGCCCCACCCTTGACCATTTCCAGTTTCTATTTCTTCACTTGGCAAAATAATTTCTACCATCATCCTAATGTGGCCTGTGACCTCTCAAGAAGACATAGATGAAATTACCACTTGGAAAAAACACACATTTTATACTCAGGTACATAGATCACCATCATACTGTATAGTTCTGTGCCCTGTAGTGGGATAAAGCACTTAAACACAAATGCATACAAACACTCCAGTCTCCAGAGAATGTATATGAACACTGATAATCAAATGACTCAAATAACCTCACTTTGCTAATTCTGACCTCAGCATTGGGCTCCTTACTTTTCATTTAACTTTTATTATCATGGTGTGTGTATGCACAGTGGGGGTGGCACGCTCATGTGCCACAGCACACATGTGAGTGAGATCAAAGGACAACTTTATGGAATGCGTTCTATTTCCACCTTTGAACTCAGGTCACCAGGCTTATGTAGCCAGCTCCTTTACTCACTGGCCAAGCCATCTCACTGGCCCAGGATAACACTTTAGAAAGAGATAACATTGTTTAATATACAGCAAAATAATCACTCAAATGATGGCCAGTGTCTGCTTCCTGGCAGTGGTATGTGTGTGAGTGTATGTGTCTGTGTGTGTGTGTCTGTGTGTGTGTCTGTGTGTGTCTGTGTGTGTGTGTGTGTGTGTGTGTGTGATTTCTCACTGTACTAGACACAAAGAACATGACATCCACAAATATGAGCCTTGATAAGAGTGCGCCTTAAGTTCAGCAGCAGCTCCTACTCTACTAGGGTGGATGGCAGCACCACCTTTTACAGTTTTCCTTTCGGTACAGTAGGATAAACACGGAATGGCATTAGAATTCAGCAGGACTGCGCCTCGGCCATGCTGGTATGGTGCCTTCCTGTTAGGACCTTTCAAGTTCATACTAGGTTCCCTCTGAACATGTTGTTAATAATTTTTATTTCAATATCTGTTAGGATTTCTATGCTAACCTTGATTTTCCATCCACTGCAATCCAAAAACAATTTCAAATATCCCTTCTATCTGCTGACAGCTGCTAATACACATATACCAATCTATGGTGTATATAAATACATGTATATAAGCATATATGATTTTGATATTAGTTAAGTGAAACACCATAAAAGTAATTTTTCATCAATTGTGTGCCACGTCTCCCTAAAATCACTCATTTTCTCTCAACACCCTAATAGAACTTTTTCTCCCACCAGTGCAAAGTCAAGCACAAGCCTCATGCAATGTTGAGTTGCAGCCACAGATATGATGTAATGGGAAATTCTTCTCCTCCTATCTCTTTGGGTCCTAGCTTCCTATGTAGATAGATGAAATGACAAACAGAGAGATTCAGATACAGAAGTCAATCCAGATTTACCCAGTATGAGTCATTATTAATAAAAACTGATGCATATTAGGCAGATATTTCCATTCAGGGACCATGAATTTCTCTAAGGGATCAGATGCATACAGATATTATATGATTATAATCCTTAAATATGTAATTAATAATATCAGCTATAGAAGTAATTAGAAGCCAAAATTCTGGAAACATTGGCCCAAAATAAATTAGTAAGTGTCACTGTCAAACTGTGGGAAAACAGTTAAATAGGGAATGATTCCATTTTTATCAGCATTGCAGTCTGAACTCTGTCTAGGCTGGAGGAGGCCAATCCTCCCAAGACCTGGTTCCCTGCAGAAGTCCCTGAGCTACTCTAGCAAATGTGCCATATGTACTAATATTTATAAACAGATGTCTAGCATGACACTCTCTGAACACGTGTATATCTAGAACAATATTTGGAGTTAGAATTTAAGTCGTTGGCTGTTATTCATGTAACTACCCAGCATTCAGGATGAAGACAGTATTTCCTGGCTTGTGGTTAACCAGCATTCAGAAAAAAGTTACATAGACACAGACCAGATTCTAAAAGTTTTAAAGCCTTGGGTCAAATATTCATTTATAAGACCTGATTAGTGTTACAAATAGTTCCCTTGGGAAAATCCACAGAGTTCCTTTT
>NW_022196905.1:220855460-220877548 GCF_008632895.1 Mastomys coucha
TTTAGCTTTCCTGAAACTGCTGAATGGCAACACACACCTCTGCTGGAGTGCTTCCCAAGGTCAAATTTCTGCTTCCAAATTGTTTCAGTAAACCTTAAGCCATTTTTTAAAAATCTTCAAAATTAGTTTATAAAAATATCTGTGTCATTGACACACGTTTTATCATGCAATATGGCCACTGACATTTCTTAGAATTGAAACAAATTTTAAACAAGAAAGCACCATCGTATTTTTCCTTTTACCCACCCGCAATCTGCGGAAATCTTGGAAATTCCAAGGAAACGGTACCTTCCTACCTTACGATGGAGCTGTCCTTGCCCGCCAACCAGCAGCCAGTGGTAACATCTAAACTACTGGAAACCTGTCAGGGACCTGAGCTGGGGAAAACCTGGCCTCCTATCATGTTGCAAAACAGATCACAAGGCCAAGAGGACCCATCAGCATTAGGGTAGGACTGCAAACTCCCAGAAAGGAAAAGGAGAAGCATAAAGATCGGACAAGCAGACACATTTATAAAAAGCCTGAAGCAATTTCTGACACTTCCACATTTTAGGTGAAACTCCTGAGTTAATTTTAATTCTAAAAGCCTCATATAACTATAGTTTTGTCTCTACTCCTTTATTAATATTGATGTTCCTTCTGAGTAGCTTCTCTCTTATCAATCCCTCTAAACTTTCTTCAGGAAATCCTTTACATTTTAGTGAGTATTCAATGTTGATAAGGATCTAACTTGAGGCACCAGTCTTAGTAATCTGTTTATTTACCAGCTTAGACTGAAGAGTCCTGCCAGGTCAATGGGGCCTCCCTGGAGCCACCAATGAGAGTATCAGAAATCAAATTTAAAATCACCAATGGAAAGTAGCCGCTGCCAATCACTTCATTTCCATTTCAGCTTCTACAGGAATCTGTTTCTGGTTCTGTCCGGAACCTGTCAGGACTCTGTCTGGTTCTGTCTGGAACCTGGATCATCAACAAGGTTTGGTTTATATATCTTTGGAAGTTAACATAATCTTAAATGCAGAGGGGAGGGGCTATAGACATTCTTTTGAGCTTTGCATTCTTGCAGCTTTGCGCTCTGCAACCCACTTGAAAGAGTTAGCTGGGTTTTGTCTAACGCCCGTTTGAGTGAGGACTTTATTTCAGGAGAATTTTTCCCCATTCCTTTCCTTCAATCTGGCATTTCAGACAGACAACTGCTTTGATTAAGCCTTGAGCTAAACTATTGCTAGTACATACCCGCCTTGAGCTAAGCTGTCGCTAATACTGACCCAGACCTATGACCATCACTGCACATTTATTTCCCTAGAAAATGCACCTTCAACAAAGAAGAGGTGAGTAAATTTTGCAAAGAGAGAGAGAAGAGGGAGAGAGAGAAAGAAAGTCCAGAGCAAGCATCAATTCTCCGGGGGCCAGAAGTTTGGAAGGGAAATGTGGCAAGTAGAGACGCGCGCTTGTACCTTTCCTGACCTCTCTGAGCTCGGTTAGATGTGGAACTCAGCCTTCCAAACACAGCAGGATCCCGTCTTCTTTCAACTCTGCAACTGGGCGGGGGCAGCCAGATACGGGTTGCTCCCCCAAATCCTGCCCTGGCAAGGTCCCTGCAGCGCGTAACGAGATGCACTGCAAGCCTTTGGACGCAGACGATTGGGAGAGACTGGCAGGAGGACCCGCAAGCTGCCCTACTCTGCAAGGGGAGGATAGAGAAGAGAACTCCGGAGAAGAATGGCTGGACAGAAGGGGAAACACTCTGCGTACAGTGCCAATGAGTATTGAAGTCTTGGTCAAGAGGGCGGGGCGGCCTGGCCTGCAGCTGGAGGGTGCCTGAGCAGAGCCAGAGCTGGGAGGGGCCCGGGGCGTAGGCTTTCGGAAAAAAATTCCATTGTTGTTCCACCGCCACCAGTACTACGACCTCCTATTCTGTACCTCCATCGGGTTCTGGTTGAAGGGTGCAGGACGCAGGGCTGCAGGCAGCGTGAGCAATCGAGGCACAAGGAGCAAATCAGCTGGGGTTTCCCCGATTTCCCCCAAGTGCTTTCCAGCCGGGGAGTCCCAACCCCAGCTAATAGAAAAGTGAAAGAGAAAGAACCCAAGCTGAGGCGGAGATCAACACCCTGGGGAGGTTGCGGGAGGGGCACATGGTCGCTGGCCACCTTACCAGATGCCCACATGATTCTGCCACTGCCAGGTCCCCAGGGCGCAGAACCTGAAGGGCAACTGAGAGCAGAGAGCCGTCTCCGCCCCCTGGGCAGTTGGCCACAGCCTCTGTGTGTCCTGGAACGCCTTTGCCTCTGTGAAGTCTCAAGGAGTTGGCCTGAGTTCACAGGTTGCTTGCATCTACAGCAACTGGCCTTGCAGGGAGGCAGTTTGGCTTCCCTATAGAAGCCTGGAGATCTGGACAGAGCCCACACCAGGAGGAAACGGAAAAGGACCTTGGGTCTGGAATGGGCGGTCCTCGAGAGCAACCCTTGACCTGCTGCAGAAGAGGGAAGTTTCTTTCTGAACTCTTACTAGGAGGTGCCTGGGCACCGTTTGGGGACAGTAAATTTCCACTAAATGGACCCCTCCTGGGTCATTTTTCCAGCCTTATTTATAGTTGAGTGTAAAACATTACACATGTATTTTGACGAGAAACAAGACGTGGGTAAGGTAGCACCTTTAAGTTGGAGGTTGGGAGGGATTGTAGTGAGGAGGAGTTAACTATGTCAACTATGTGTCTATTCCAGACAGCAGGAGAGCCCCGATTCCCAGCTTTGGCATCCAGATGAATCATTGAAAAGCCTCAGTGAGTGTGTTTCCCAAAGCTTTTAAGGAAACCAGGAGAAAATGACGAGACCCGTGGCACCTAGTTTAAACACAGCTATGTTCTATGTTTTTTTCTTTTATTTATTTACATGTAAATTTCTCCATTCCCAGTTTCCCCTCCAAAAAACAAAGAAACAAACAAAAACAACCAAAACAAACCCCTGTTGCCTCCCACTTCCCCATGCCTGCCACCGCGCCCTCTCCCACTTTCTGGCCCTGGCATTCCCCTACACTGGGGCACAGAACCTTCACAGGGCCGAGCTCCTCTCCTCCTATTGATGATTGAATTTGCAATCCTCTACTATACACATGCTGCCTGAACAATCAGACCCCTCCATGTGCAGTCTTTGGTTGGTGGTTGAGACCCTGGGAGCTCTGAGGGTACTAGTTAGTTCATATTGTTGTTCGTCCTAAGGGGCTGCAAACCCCTCAGCTCCATTGGTCCTTTCTCCAACTCCTTCACTGGGGACCCTGTACTCAGTTCGATGGATGGCTGTGGGCCTCTACATCTGTGTTAGCTATCTTCTGAGAGGCTCTGACAGCACCTGACTAACACAGATGTTCTATGTTTTTATGTGTTACATTAAAAAAAAATGATAAAAACTAGAATGTTTGAATGATTAAATATTAACTGTGTGTGACATTCCACATAAAATCATTGCTATCAGAAGTTTACTTTTACAAATTTTTCTTGTATCCCTTCAAGGTTTATCTTTGAAACCATAATACACATTTTGGTAACAATCACACCAAAGTTTACTTATAATTAAAAAAAAAGTGAAAATATGTAGTTTTACAACCATTTAAAATTTTACTACCATTATAAATTTTATTTAAAGAAATATAAAAATCTGGCTGGAGAGATTGCTCAGCAGTTCAAGTGCTTGTTCTTGCAGAGGTCTGGCCTTTCATTCTCAGGACCAGACTGAGACATTCCACTAACAGCTGTAACTCCTGCTCTAGAGGAACCCAACCGCATTGGTCTCCTGAGAGACCTTCACTTACACACACACACACACACACACACACACACACACTCGCAAATATATTTAAAAAATAATATTCTTTTTGTACATGACAAATCAATGAACTGTCTTGAACAACTTCAATGAGTTTCAAACCCAACCACTTTTCCATTTTACACTGAAGCCCCGCTTTGCGAAACAAGCATGCACTATGCAAACACGAAGAACTGAAGCTGGACTGAATTCAGGTACCATGATGTACTAGCAGTGAACATCCCAGTATGTGAGGGATGGAGAGGTGAACAAGTGGGTCAATATCTCATACCTCAATTCGGACCAATACAGAGCACTGTGTACTCTGCAAGGTGATTCCTTTCACATCGTTCCTGATCACCCTATGTCATCTGCTTGTTGTTCAATTAGCAGAAGAATCCCATGACCATTACTAAGATGCTCCACGGACTACACCCAGTATGTCCTCGAAGGCCTGGTTACTGCTTTGACCAGAAGACACAGGGTATCCCAATCGTCCTCTTCTGACCATGTGCTCTACTGAGGCAGCGGCTTTTAGCAGAAGTTCACCAACCCTAGAATCCAGATCATGTTGGTTACTCCCAGGACTGATCAGGCACCCCTGCCTACCGATACACTTTTATACCATGGCAGCTGCCACCAAGTATTAAATATTCTGAGCTCTTGGAGACTTTTCTTAACACTTACGAATTTAGAGAGTGCTTTCCTCATGAGATGAACTACACAGAGTGCTCTAAATGTATGAAGAACAAAGAACTGGTCTTTAACTACTGATCCCACTTCAGATACAGACAGTGGATTTCAAAATAAGATGGCAAATGATATATGAGGCATTTATGCAGATTTGTGGTAAAACCGATACCTATGACAAGGAAGCCAGTTAGAGCGCACTGTTGCCATGGGATTCATTGTGTCCTAGTATTGTCTCGCAAACATTCACAGAAACTTTGTTTTCTTAATTACAAATATAAGAGGAATTTTTAAATTACTCACAAGTGCCCACAGTCCAATGACATTCACTGTGTGGCATAATTTGTTTTGTTGCGTTCCACTCAAACAAGATTTCAATATATGCAACTTGTACTTTCACTTGCCACAGGCTGTTTGGCAAGATATTGAAAATTACTCACACCAATGAACAAGTAAATTCCACCACATAAATTAAAAGAAAAGACCAAGATTGATGGAATAATCTTGAAATTGCCTCAAGAGAACTTTGACAATTACAATGGGAGAAGGGATGAGAACAAACTAAAAATCACAGAAGAGGCCATGACAGTCATTTTCGAAGAAGGCACAAGAAAATCAGAGTTTAGGAAGTTAAATAAAATATCTGATGGTTTTCCAAAGATTAACTTAGCTATCTTTAAAATAAATTGCTAGATTGGTATCGGGGCTCACACCCACTTGCTGGTGTTCAGAATGCTGAAACCATGGGGAGTGACAATTCTGGAATTTTGATTTCTTTTAAAAAAAAAAATCACAGAAATAGTATAAGAATATGTTTTCATTTTAATCCCAAATGTGGTGATATGTGGCTGCTGATACCCCGAAGCAGTTGACAATCATTTACCTCCTGCTCTAGTAGAGGTGTGGTTTTGCCAGCTGCAGATAGTTTCTGTGATTGTATGAAGACATTTGGAATTTAGGGAACTTTCCAGAGGGTATATAAATGCTAGAGCCCTGATATAATCAATGGTCATTGGTTGTGGTTTGTTAGTAGTCATGCTCAAAGAAGAAATAAATTATAGATTTTTGGAGTCAAAGAGAAGAAGTTACATGCTAACTTGTGAGATCTAAATGAACGCAGCCAATAGGAGCAGCCTCATTCCTAGTCGCCCTAAGGGTAAGTTACATGGCAGCAATTCATTCATCCTCTACTCTTTGGAAAATGGCTTGCTTCCTCTCAAGTCGCCTTGAAAGTATGCTAAAAGTGGGCAGACCCTAAGATAAGATGATCCTCCTCCCTCCCCCTGCATCGCTCCTACCCTCCCTTCCTCCCTCACAGTGAGGAATGACATCTGCTTGTCAAGTACTGGAGGGCTGCGAGGGGCTGAACTATGCTAGCCACTGTGTCTGTAGATCTTACACAGTGGTTCTAGGCCCATTTTTTTTAATTACGTTTAGTTTGATCTCATACAGTAGTGGTGTGCGCACAGTATGAAATTCTATGCAGTCACACAAACCAGAACAAATACACTGTGCTCACAGCAGTCAGCAGCACTCCAAGGTGACATCATCGCCTTCATTTTATAAGTATTAAAGTCAAGGTTGAGCTAGAGTTTTCTGCATTGGTTTCTCTCTTCCTGATTTTTGTCTTTTGTTTGTTTGTCTGTCTGTTTTGTTTCTTTTGTTTTTTAATACTAGGGTAGATAGATTGTTTTTTTCCACTCACCTCATATTTACATGGCAGTTAACTGATTCATGATATCTTGAACTTAAGCAGTCTGGCTCGAAAGCAGACTTGTGTGCTCAGCTCCTTCCAGACTGATAAGGGCACTCCACAGCTTCTGAAGCACACACTGGAGAAGACATAATCTTGGGCCTCTTGGGTGAGATCTCTGAAGGGGTTTAGCCACTAGGAGGGAGGATGCTTATCATTTCCTTGGACTTCTGCCTGCTGAGCTCTTTGTGTTTCTGTAATGAAAGTATCCCAACTGTTGCAGTCCTGCTATCAACATAGGCCATTTGAATAAAGTGATTGACAGCGGGCTGGCAAGAGCTGTTGGAACGTTAAAACCACAAGGGGTTGCTGCTGGTTCTTAATAAGGAAGAGCAACTGGGTTAAACTGTGGTGTCTTGGCGTAGCCATGGCAGAGTAAGAGAAGATACCTGATTTAAGGTAGAGATTAAATAAGCACTAGAACATATTTTGCATCTCAAAATGCATGTAAACTTAAATGAAGTGCTTAAATCCTATTTAAGAAGCTTGAATAGAAACAAGAAGTGAATTCATTTGGTAATAGACCTATTCTGAAAAGGCTTCTAACGTTGACCTTCTCAATCAGAACCTAAAACAAAGCACATAAATTGTCTGTGTAAGATTCATCACTTGGGAGTATAAAGAGTCACATATAATATGTTGATATTGTTGACATGTAATACTCTGCATCACATGTATTTGCTAACAATGATAAAGATGCATGAAATCATGATATGAGCCTTATTCCATGTATTTATCAGTTGACTGTGGAGAGGTGAGTACTTGCCAGGCACACATGTGGAACCCAACAAACGAACACACAATTCAGTGCCTCAGTTTACCTTTCAACCCTGTGAGTTCTCAGCAGGAAGTTTACAGGAATGTATTGGAATTTGCATTTAGAAAATTAAAACCTAGTCTCCCTCCCTCCCTCCCCTACCTCCTTATATAAAAATCCACTTGAACTGCATCAAAAGCATAAATACAAATGTAAGAGCTATGAAACTAAACAGTGCATACCAATTATGATTTTCTAGGTCCATTGTCCTTAGCCTTCCTAATGCTGTGATTGTTTAGTCCAGTTTCTTATTGTTGTGTTGACCCCTAATCCTAAAATTATTTCTGTTACTACTACCTAACTATAATTTTTGCTACTGTTGTGAATTGTAGTGTAAGTATTTTTGAAGATAGATGTTTGTCAAAGGGTCATGACCCACAAGTTGAGAACTGCTGCTCTAAGAAAGACAGAAAGTAGTGAATATATATTTAAAGATGATTTATTAGATTCTTATGTAAGAGAAGCATCCAACAAAAATGACTGTCTTCCCACCAAAGAGGCTGAGATACTGGTAGCTTCCCAGTCTACTGAGCTGAGCCTGCCTGAGCTGGCTGGAGCCCTGGAAGGGCCTGGGGACCATTTGTCTCTAGTCCATGCTGAAAGGCCAAAGAAGCTAAGTATTTAAATCGGTAACAGTAAGGAATGAAAACAGCGGGGGCAGCAGGAGCAACAATGGGCTGGAATTTGCCAGAACAATGGGAAAGAAACCAATGGCACTCAGATGAAAAGCAAGACTGTTCCCTCACACCAGAATATGCCAGAGTCAGGATGGCCCCTCTTAGTTCAAATAACCTGATTGTATTAATCAGACTATCTTGGTTCTAAATTTTGTTTCTCTAAATCCTAGAGAAACAACTGAGAGAATATTTATATATGTGTGTGTATGTGTGTGTGTATGTATATAGAGTATATTTGAATATATACTTCATTTTATGTTTATTATATTAAATAACACAATGGCTATATCTCAATGGAAACCAAGAATCAGTATTTGTTCATTCTAGGAGTCTGGGTGTCTTAGTTGGTTTACAGTATATATCAGTATTCCAAAGAAGTAGGTTCAATACCAGTGAAGGACTGGACTCGCTAGTGAGAGTGAAGGCAAGCAGAGAGTGAGCTGTTCCTCCTTCCTTGCTTTTTATACAGGCTACCACCAGAAGGTTTGACCCAGATTTAAGGTGGGTCACCACACCTCAAATGATCCAATCAAAAAAGAAAAGAAAAGTTCCTCACAGGTGTGCCCAGCTGCTTGGGTTTTAGTTAATTACAGATGTAGTCAAATTAAGGATCAAGGATAGTCGTCACATACATGGATTTGGATTTATGACAGGCTCATCCCAGTGGGCCTCTCATAGTGATCCATGCTAGAGCAAACTGAGGCTCCTCACCATTGCCCAGCCCCCATGCCTGTAGACTGCTGGCACTGAAGTGGGTCACACAGTGGAAGAAAAAGAAAATAATAATAATAATAAAAAAAAATAGCCATCACACTCACCAAGAAAGTCCCTCATAGGAAGGAATGTCCAGAGGCTTGCTTCTTAGCTGACGCCAAAGCCAGTCGAGTTGAGAAGCGAGATGTACCTTCACAGTGAAATGTTTTTAAGAACCACAAGAGAAACTATTGAAGTTATACCACAAAGTGATATGACCTGATGTCAATAAAAATGGATATTATTGAAAAGACAAATAATAACTGCAAGTGAAGGTACAGGTAAATGGAAAAGGTCACACTCTGTTGGTGTAAATATGAATTATCATAGCCATTGTGGAATAAAATATAAATGTCCCATTAAAACTTAAAATAACTATCATATGACCTAACAACCCTACTCAGGAATATATTCAAAGGAACAGAACCCATCAGACAAAGAGGTATCTGCTTTCAGGCTCCTGAACTTACTGTTGGCAGCAATAAGAAATAGAAGTAAGGAAAATATGGCTAGACAATATGGGAAAACATTCACCCTTTATACAAGTGTCAAACTTTGTCATTTGTCACAACATAAATAGAAGCAGAATATATTTCATCCTATAAAATGAGCTGGGCAAAGAAGGACAAATATTGTTTGATGTCATTCATAGGAGGTAACCAAAAAGCTCATCTAGAAATAGAAATTAAAGGGATGGTTATAAGAAGTTGGGGGCTGAACCTGGCTCAAGGAAAGTGTGGTCATGGATGCTACGTTACAGGCTGAGGGAAGAAGAACCTTTCTGATAGTCGTTATAAGATGAAGGCTATAGGTGATGACATAGCATTTATGTGTGTTGAAGAACTAAAATAGATGACTTTGAATGTTTTACCATAAAGAGGTGATAGTAGTTTGAGGGGATTGATGTACTTAGTTTAATTTGAACATAATTTATATATTAATTATCTCATGGTATACTTGTGGTGGTTTGACTGAGAAGTGTCCCATGGGCGTGTATATTTAAACAGTTGGTCCCTACTTGAGAGCCAAGTTTTGGGAGATTACAGGATTTATAGGAGGTAGAGCCTTCCTGGAGAAAGTACCTCACTAGATGAGGGATTTATACACTGCCCACTACCCTTCCCTCTTCTGGCTGTGTCCTGTGGACAGTTGAAAAGTGATCAACTAGCTTCTAGCTCCTGCAGCCCTGCCATGCCTTCGACACCATGGTGAATTTTATGCTTCAGGGACCAGAACATAAAGAGAACTGTTTCTCCCACATTGCTTCTGGTCATGGTATTTTATCAGAGCAAGAGAAAAATAATTAATACAATGTATCATTGACATGTATAATTCCCATGCATCAGTTAAAGATAAAATGTAAGCGGGATAGTGCACGCTTGTGATTTCAGCATCTACAAGTGTAAGTCTAAAAGATTTTGAGTTTCCAGCCAATGTGTGCTATGTAGGGATGCTCTGTCATCAGAAGCCACCACCAATGATAATTAAAACAAATGCTTAATTTAACTTAATAAAAATAGATATTAAATAATGTGGGAATAAAGGAGGAAAATAGCATGGCTTTGCTGTAAAATTTGTTTGTGGATTAATACATTTAAAAGAATCCTTCTATAGCAGTTGAAACAGCAGTTGAAATTAGAGGTAGGTGATATAGTATTTGAGTTCTTACCCAAACAAAATAGAGAATGTGATACTTTCCAAGAAAACAAAACAACACATTAAAACCTGTACTGTTGGTGCAAAGAAAGTGAAACTCACATAAACACTAAGTGATCATTTCCCTGAAAACTGGATTTCACAGTACAGGCCTGACATTTTTATTGTGTTTGTAGCATGAATTAGAAATGAGCTTTCTGAGCATAAAAAAGAAATCTTACATTCACAAAGTTGGCTTTTGTGTTCAAACATAGTATATATATATATATATATATATATATATATGTGTGTGTGTGTGTGTGTGTGTGTGTGTGTGTATACATACATATATATATATATATATATATATATATATATATATATATATATAGAGAGAGAGAGAGAGAGAGAGAGAGAGAAATGTATATATAAAAGTACCAGAAGAATCCATGCTTTGAATTCGAAGATACCTCCATCCATAAATAAATATTCAAACTTGTGTAAACCAGTCATAACAGCCTTGCTGTTTTATATGCATCTCTTTACACGGGTTTCCCTTCTCAAATATGCCCTCCTTTGTACTTATACCTAAGCATATTTACAAAGATCTGTAGAATAGAAATAGGCTTTTGACAGACCTCAGCATTCTTTAACCCTTTTCTGATTGACACTTCTATATATGCAGGGTCTAGCCAAGACTCCATAATCTTTTCTTTACAAGATGTTGTTCCATGGTCTTTTTATTTATTTTAAATTTCCCCCAAGAGTATAATATATGCATATGGTTATATTCTATTATTTGTTGAATTATTGGATGAATTTTTTAAAAATATATATGAAATAGCATAAAGAACTACCTCCTAAAATTTCTTTAATGTTCAACTAAAATACACAGATTTCCATATACATTCTCAGAGGCAGTACTAGTTAACAATAATAGAGAAAGTACTCAGCTAAAATAATTTTGTGATACTACTTCAAAAGAAACCATGAACCATTTCCCTTCTGGATACTCAGAACTCATTCAGCTCATAACCATATTACTAGATCTTGCATGAATTCAAACTACAATTTTTAATGAAAAGCCAAAAGTAAAAGTCATGTCCACACAAAAGTTTCACAAATTATGCAAATATTCTTCAATTACAAATTTTTGGTAGTTTTCTGAATTAATACAGAAAGACAATGATGATAAGGTAAAGTTTTGAGGTGAAGTTTTGACTTAAAATAAAAAGTAAACATAAAATACCAATTTTTGTATGCTCAGTGCTCACATAGATAACTACTAAAGAATTTCCCATAACATCTAATAATTCTTCTCCCATTATCTTTGAAGATTTTTTTTGTGTGTGTCTATAATTTCTCTTAGCTTTATTGTCAGGCACAGTGAGGACAGTGATTCTATTCTTCCTTCTCCCATGCCCCTTTACCCTCAACTTCCCCTTCTCAGCTTCATATCTCTTTTGTTTTTGTGACCCACTAAGTCCAATGAGTCCTGCCTATAAGCAGATGGATGTAGGGCCCAACCTGGAAAGCCACAGTGGCTACACTACGGAAAAAGAGTTTTTCCTCTCCCAGCAACTATGACCACCAACAGCTCCATCCACAGTAAGGGAAGATAACTACCATCTATGTGGAACATTTGACTGGCTTGATCTCATATAGGTCTTGTGCAGGTAGCACTGCTGGTGTGAGTTCTTGAGTGCAATCACCATGTTATGTCCAGAAGACAAGATCATCTTTCACAAATAACCTCTTGAGCAGCTGTTTCAGACATTCTTATTAGCCAGTCTACTAGGTTTTATTTCATTTTATCTCCTGTAATTGAAATTATTCTAATGAGCTCATGGTTTTGCTACCTGCTTCCTGAGACTTCGGGCAGAGAATAGACTCTTTCTAGATATAAATCAGCTGAGTACTTTTCTCATTCTACTCTGACACATTAAGCCTTCTCTCTTACTGAAAGTTCTTCGCTCCAAGGAGACTTTGCATGCTAGCTTCAGTTCATGCTCATCTCTCTTCCTGATGAGTCCTTCTCATCAAATGCTTGGTCACATTTGGTTAGGCACTGCCATTATTTTTCTCAAGCTAATTGCAGTTTGGACATTTCTTCATTTCATGGTGATATAGGCTCAGAGACTCTCCTTCCCCACTTTCTCCATTTCTCTTTCCACCTTTTTCTTCCCACCTCCTCATTTGAATTAATACACAAAAACATAGAAGTTGATTGTGATCTTAGCATTGAAAGGTTATAAATGTTAAGTGAAGAATTAAAAATGTTCCTTGTGAAAATCATAATCAAAGATTCTTTTAGATTTTATTATAAAATCTTACTTTTGGGTAAAAAATAATATATCTTTTTCAGTAAGCTTTAACATTCCACTCCCATGTCAAACAATATTTTTTGAAATCTGTGCTAGATGAGTATGTAGTACAATGTTTTATAATTATTATTTTATTGGATATTTTTAAATACCACATTTTGTGATATTTTGTACTTAGCATAATAGCAATCATTTTTATAGGTGTATACTTTGGCATGTATATACCTGAGTGATTTTAGGATAGTCATAGCTGTTAACCAAGTATTACAGTACTGTTAAATTTTTAAATTTGGTATCTATGGTGTTTGGAGTGATGGCTCAGTAGATTAAAACACTACTGTTCTTCCAGAGGGCCAAGGTTCAATTCCCAGTATCCACACAGTAGGTCACAATTGTCTTTAACGCCTCTTCTAGGGAATCTAATACCCCTTCTGGCCTTTGTGGGCACTGCACACATGTGGTATCTAAACATATAATCAGGCAAACACTATTATACATGAAATAAATAAAATCTCAAAAGGAGTTAAAAATTATTACCTACACACTATTATGAGAGCCCCATAAATCTATACAGTGCCAACGTTCAGAAAAGTAAAACAGTATAAGCATCTGAATTAAAATTTTCTTTATCAGTGGATATTCATCTGCATAGATTCTATTTATTAACACTGCCCTAATAGCTATTAAGTTGAATAAAATTATTTCAGAATAATTTGAGATGTGCTAGTGCCTTGCATATTGTTTATATTGAGAACAATTCTGGTATTTTAACCTTAGGTGCTCTTCCAGCTGTGAATTAGAAAAATAATATTCTTTATATGAAAGAAATAAGCAGTTTTCATTAAGATTCTTAACTTCAGAAAAATTATTTATGAAGTATCTTTATGATTCAACTGAGATTATCTTTTAACTAAATCTTTTTTTTTTTGGCTTGTGTAACTATAATACAATATTTTTATGCCAAAGTATTTTCCTGCCAAGATCATCATGTGACACACACATGAATGTATGTAACATATATAACATAGGTATCTATGTGATACAATCTAACACTGCCCAGATCACAGAAACTCCATGGTACCCTGCCCAGTTATTATCCTGTGTCCATCATTTTTTTTCCTTGTCTCAGACCTTCCTTCTAGTATCTCCTACAGCATGTACTTCCTCACAAGCATCTTTAATGTCCTTTCGGAGAGAATCACAGAACTCATGTCTCTCCTACCATCTGTTTGTCCTATGTGGGCATTACATGTGACGTTATCAAACTATATCCACACATTGCTTACATTTATGGGATGTTTGTTTTGTTTAAGGCTGCTTTCAGCAAATGATTGCCACAATAATGGCATGTGTGTGCGCGCGCACACGTGTGCGCACACACACACACACACACACACACACACACCACATACACACAATTCTGAGTCGGGAGCATGAACTTAAGATCAAAGCTATGCTATGAATTTAGCTTAGGTTATAAAGCTGATTACATGGGAGATCCAACGCACGGTAAAGTAGGTCACACTGTACTCTTAAAGGCAGGCTAACCTGAAACAGGCGGAGCACACAGCAGATTAAGAACTGGGTTCATAGTCTCGAAAGAACTCAAGGCATATTAACTTGGCTGCAAGGCCCAGCAGAAGTCCAGACTCTGTGTGATCAAGAGGAATTTTCAGAAAAATGCACTACCACAAAAATCCCACCACTAACTGAGGAGCTATTGGGATTTGATGACTGCTGGGAGAGAAAATGTCAATTTCGGGGGTTGGCCAGGCAGTGGTGGTGCATGCCTTTAATCCCAGCAGAGGCAGCGGCAGGTGGATTTTAATCCCAGCAGAGGCAGAGGAAGGCAGATTTCTGAGTTCGAGGCCAGCCTGGTCTACAGAGTGAGTTCCAGGACAGTCAGGGCTACACAGAGAAACCCTGTTTCGGGGGAAAAAAACTAAAACAATTTTGGGGTTTGTTTCCAGAGCAGACCCCAATCTCAAGTCTAACTGGGCAATAAAAACTGGATTTGATGGGGAATGAACAGTTTTTAAAGTAAGTTCAAAGTTTCATGAGACAGGATGGGAAGGTGGATGGCCTTGGTCATAGGAGGAGTTAACGGGATGGAGAGGTTCAGAATATACCCACTGTGTAAAATCCTCATACAGGTAATAAAAATTAGGATAATAATTTGTTTATAGGGCTTGAGGAATGATATTGAGCTTTAATGAGAGCGGGAATGGGAGAGGGAGGAGGGAGGAGGTGGGGAAGAGGATGGTGGGGGGGAGAGAGGGAGGGGAAGAGGGGGAAGAAGGGGAGAAGGAGAGGGAGACAGGAAGAGAGCACTTCACAGAGCTGTAATTAGCAGAGATTTATATCCTGAGTCAGTGGGCTGCTGGCAGGTTCATATGCAGACTTGGGCTCCTTTCTTGATTTAAGAGAATTTCTATCAACCTCTTCAGATTTCATTAATTTATAACATTGCCAATTCTTTCTTACATATCTGAAATGCTTTTTGGCATTCCATGTAGAATTTTTTTTAAAATTGTGTGACTAGGTTTATGTGGCTATGTGACTATTTTAAGACAGTCATTGTGTTCACTGTTTCTAACACTTGGAGAAACATCCATTGTATTTGCTTCTGTCTTGTTTACAACAGTCACCTGCCATTTTCATCCCATCAGGATACTTTCTCACTTGGATGGACGGGCATATAAAGCCGGAACTATTGCAATGAGATTTGGCTAAGAAAAGGGATTAAAAGGAAAAGTTTCTCTTGGTAGACTACATTCTGTGATTGTATCTCCTGCCCTTTACCATTGGCTAATTTCTTCCTTGTATATCTACTTTCTCCTTACCTCAGCCCCACCCAACCAGATTTAATTTTAATAAAAAAAATAATAATTGGATTTCTGTGGGTGGGAAAGCATGACAATCGCTCACCGCTCCTGTGTTGTTGGTTTTTTGCTTCTGTGTTGAACTCTCATGGAGCTGAGGGAAGCAAGAGGTGGGAGCATAGAGCTTGATGCTCTGATTTGTCTTGGGAGGTTTCAGTTTCTTTGCGGTGCCTAGGCTCTTTGCAGTTTTCTTAGGGCATCCTGCTTTGTTAAGGTTACCTTTCAGTCTCTAAGGGTGTCCATTCATTTTACACAGTTTCGGAGAGCATTTTCCTAGCCACACCAGAGCACTGGAGTGCTGTCCTGTCATAAGACTACTCTGTTTACCACTCACTGAAGTCAAGGACCCTAGAACAACACTGATCAAGCAACACTGTGTGGTCAGTTCCCCCTGCACAGCCACAGAGGCAGGCAAACCTGATTACTAATCTTCAATCAGAGCTGAAGTTCACACAGATGTGATGATCTAAGGTTTGAAGGTTAATATTTAAACCACTTACTGAAGCAGGGCACAATTCCAGGCACTCCACCCACAGATAGGAATGAGGCAAGCTTGCAGGGTTTTCTTTCACTCCTAGATATGTGTCTGTAACATTTCAGGTTTTGGCTCCCTGACTCCTCTCTTCCCCCTGTATACTGACCAGTGATGTGCTTTAGGCACGGGAGAGACTAACACCATAGTTTCAGAGAGTGACTTCATTCGCAGAGATGAAAGAAAAATTGATTGACATAGGGAAGAGAGCATGAGAAACTGAAATAATTGGGGAAAATATGGGAGACTCAATATGGGAGACTAAAGATTGTTCTTTAGTCTTTATATGTTAGCAAATCAAAATGTTATGTTAAATACAGTTTTATCAAGTGCGATCTGATAATGTCAATAATTTAGCAGGTTTGGTAAAGTAGATTTTGTAGAGCTTTAAATCCAGGTGTGGTGACTCACAACAATATTACCAGAATATAGGTGGCAGATACAAGAGGATTGCCACAAGTCCAGGACAATCTGTGCTGCATAAGGAGACTGTCTCAAAAAAATAAAAATCTCTTAAAAATGGTTTACAAAAAGATAATATGTTACTAATATTGTTCATAATTTCCTGTACTCTACTGGAAAAACTACATTAAAAAATCTGTCTAGGGATCATAGCTACGTACGATAAACAAGCATTCATGTCTAGGGATCATAGCTACGTACGATAAACAAGCGTTCAGGTCTATTTCTTTTTCAAAACATGTAAGACTGGGGTAAAAATGATGGAAAACCTCAGAAATGACAATGAGCTATTTGAATTGTTTCTAGAATGTTTAAGTTTAATTGTCCTAATTTAGCATGGTGATATGTTTGATAATATATTAAATCAAGAAAAAGTTTATTGAGTACTTGAAATGTGCTAGGCATTTGTTTAGAATATCTATCCATCTATCTGTCTATCTATCTACCTATCTATCTATGTATCTATGTATCTGTCTCTCTGTCTGTCTGTCTGTCTGTCTGTCTGTCTTCTCATCCTGTGTCCTGGCAGTAAGGTATGGGTAATACTTGCGCAATTTCGGACTTGACAGAATGTGATGCAGAGAATTTACATATCTTACTGATCCCTGAGACTTAGTAGTAGGTATACATGTGTGCCAGACTTTAAAAACCTTGCTTTTATCTATGTTGTTTTTTAATATTTTGTGAATATTTTCTAATGTTTGGGAATGTCATACAATTTACATATACTGTGGTTTTGATCAAATCCTTCCCTTAATCCCTACCATCTAATTCTTTCAATATCCCATTCAACTTCTTCCTCTAAACCAAAGGCAAACATTTTTTCAATCTATGGAGTTGAATTTGTTCCACCAGTACATGTATGGGTGTAGAGCCATCCACTGGCACATGGGCAGTCTACCAGAGCTGCCTTCCTTATGAAAATTTAAACCCCTTCTCCAGTAACTAGCAATTGGCTTTAGCTTCTCAGTTATGGATGGGACTGCCTGAGCCCTACCCATTACTCATGCTGGGTCTTTCATTATGAAGAACACAGAACTTGAGAGTATAATGGTTCTACTTGCTATAAGGGATAATTTCTTGTGCAAGAATTCTCTCTGAAAATAGAATAGTTGGCCTATCAATGAACAAACCTGTACTGCCCTGTTGCTCCCATACTATGAGCCAATGTGCCTGATCTATTGCTGCAAACTCCTGGAGGTAGGGTGGGAGGAAGCATGCTCATATCTGGTATCTGTCAGACTGTTTAAAATACTAGCTCAGGGCTTTTTCTGTCCCCGATAATGTAAAAACCCATTAGAGGACATCATTACCTTTGGAAAGCAGGTTGAGCTTCCAAAGTTGAGATGATAAGAGGCAACTTTAGATAACCAGTGGAACAGGATAGGGCAGGAGGCAGGGTTCTATCTGATACAGAGGTCTGTGAAGTATCACAGTGCCCTGTTAGTATACCCACATCGCTTATAACTCTTGGTGATCCTGCAGCAATGAAACTTTAAGATTTCTGTTTCAAATTGTATTATTTTCTTCAAATGGACACTGAATTTTGAAGCTAATTATGAAAGTGTTTGAACACAAGTCCTTTCAAAATGAGCTGTTGGGGTTGGGGAAGATAGCTCTGCAGTTAAGAACAGTGGCTGCTTTTGCAGAGGACCTGCTGAGTTTGATTCTTATCACCCACACCGTGTCTCACATTCACTTGCAACTTCAGCTCCAAAAGATCTGATGCCCTCTTCTGATGTCCATGGTGACTAGGCACACACATGGCAAACAGACATACGGGAGGGCAAAATATTCATACAATTATATATATGATGAGCTGTAAGTACCTTGGATTTTACTGATACACTAAGTATGGGGAGAAAAGCAATGGCCACTTTAAGAAGAACCTTTGATCAACTAAGCACAGTGGTGCATGCTGAAGTTCCAGGAGGCAAGAGTGTGCCACCATCCTGGACTACAGAGTGTACTCAAGGCTACCTGCCTTGCACTCTGCACTACAGAGTGAGTTCCAGGCCACCCTGAGCACATAGTGAATTTCCCACTGCCTCAACCCCATACATACACCCAAGCTGAGAACTGCTGACCCTGTAACTGTAATTCTTTCAATGCTTACTTTGATGGTAATTCTGTTTGTTTGTTTGTTTGTTTGTTTTTCAAGACAGGGTTTCTCTATTTAGCCCTGGCTGTCCTGGAACTCACTCTGTAGACCAGGCTGGCCTCGAACTCAGAAATCCGCCTGCCTCTGCCTCTGCCTCTCAAGTGCTGAGATTAAAGGTGTGCGCCACCACTGCCTGGTGATGATAATTCTTAAATGCTTTAATCTCCCTTCTAACCCACCACCCACCAGAGGTATTGGAAAAGAAATGGTTCTTTGGAGCAAATCCCACCTGCACTGTTAGGAAATCATCAATCCAGTTCTCAAGTCAACAGCTCGATCCACTCGCAAACACTTCGTGGATATACCAGCAGTCCAGTTCAGTAGAGTCTGGATAACAGAAAGAGGGACACAATCTAGCAGGAATAGCCAGGCCTTCACTGAATTGGCATGAGTCAGCAGGAGGGACCAGGGCCTGCAGAAACACCAGGGAAATGTTCTCGGCTGGGCAAGATCTCAGTGATGTGAAGATCAGCAAAGACTCAGGACTAACAAGCATTGTACAGCTAGCTCTACAGGCAAGCTCAGCCAAGCCTCTATCAGTTGAGTCCTATTTATATTCCCTCCAAACATCAGATGTCCTCCACAGGTCTTGCTTGACCACACGTCTTGCATGTGAGTTTTAGCAAAACTCCATATGAGTCTGTCTCAGATGACATCACTCTGCCAATCAACCCAAGTCTGAGCAAATGCAAAGAAGCTGCAGCACACCACCAGAAGTTTTTTGGATTCTCTCTATGGAGTCCTGAAAAATGGAGCTCAACTACAAGTAAGGTGGACTGGTGCATGCAAGTTGGAAGGGAAGAATTCTTCCTCATATGCTTGCTTTAGCAGAACATCCTTTTACCTGTGCCTGCTTCAATGAACCACTTCTTCATGTGTTTGCCCCAGCAAAACACCATCCAACACAACTGACTTTCCAAAGAACCCATAAGTTTCCACTTTATGACTGAGTATAGATTTGTTTGTTTGTTTTGATTTTTGTTGTTTTTTTCCCAGGCAGAGGTTGGTGTCTTTGAATATATTCAGGACTTATAAACACAAAAGAAACCTGAAACATATCAAAGACAAATCATAGAGTCATTTCAACCTTATAACATTATGGTTTCATTTAGAACTATGAATCATGCCTACCTTCTGGATCCCCAGTAAGCCTGGCAGTCATAAGGCCTGCCTTGACCACTCTGTGCTCTATCTTCTGGTTCTACAGTTCTAACCACAACCCCAGACACCTGCAGCCATCTCCAACTACCAAGTGAGACCTCTAACCCCAAGCTCATGCCTAGCTGCCAAGCTGGGCAAACCCAACAAGAATGAACTCTGCCCTGACCCTTCGGTACTCCATTTCCAGGGCCACAACTCCATATACATCTCTGGGGCCCAGCTGCTGCCTTAGGGACAACCAGCTCTACCCATGTCCTTGGAGGCCTGTTATTACCAGGAACAATCATCTCTAGCTGCAACACCAAGGACCTGCAGATGCTGGAGACTACCAGCTCTACCTGAAGCCCCAGAGGTCTACTTCCATCAGGGACTACCAGGCCTGCCAACACTAGGGACAACCAGATGGCTAAAGAAATCATAGGAAAACAATCAACAAAAGACAGGACAATATGGTACCACTAGAACCCAGCTATCCTTCTACCAAAAGCCCTGAATATTCTAACACACCTGAATTGCAAGAAAATGATCTTAAATCTAATTTTATGACCATTAAAGAGGAAATGAACTATTACTGATATTATGGTGTGCTTACAGACAGGAACCTACATAACCCAACAAGTCGCCCAACAAGTAGCTGAAAAAGTCAGATGTAGATATGTGCACCAACCAATAGACAGAAGCCAGGGACCCCTGGGGTTTAATTAGGGAAAAGCTGAGGAAGAGGGCAACCCCATGGGAAGACAGCACTGTCGACTAACTTGGTCCCCTGTGATCTCTCAGATACTGAGCAACCAACCAGGCAGCATACACTAGCTGATATGAGGCCCCTGACACATATAGAGTAGAGGACTGCCTGGCCTGGCCACCTTGAGAGAAGACACACATAACTCTTGAGAGATTTGAGGCCTCAGGGAGTAGAAAGGTCTTGTAGGGTAAGAGGACATCCTCTTGGAGACAGGAGAAGAGGAATGGGATGAGGAACAGTCAGAGGGCACACCAGGAATGGGATAATGACTGGACTGTAAAAAATAAATAAATAAATAAAAAGAAAAGAAGAAAAAAGAAGAAATTAATAAATCCACTAAAACTACAGGAAAATACAATCAAACAGGTGAAAGAAAGAAATAAAACTCTTCAGGACCTAAAAATGAAAAGGGAAGCAATACAGGAAACAATTTGAGGCAATCCTGGGGGTTAGAATACCTAGGAAAGAGAACAGGAACCACAGACACAAGCATCACCAACAGAGTACAAGAGATAGAAGAAAGAATCGCAAGTATAGAATATATTGTACAAATAATTGATATATCTGTCAAATAAAATGCTAAAGCTAAAAAGTTTCTAACACAAAACATTCAGGAAATTTGGGACATATGCAAAGACCAAACCTAAGAATAATAGGAACAGAAGGTGAAGAGGCTCACAACTCAAAGACCCACAAAATATCTTCAACCGAATCATAGAAGAAAATTTCCCCAACCTAAAGGAAAAATGCCAATAAACATACAAGAAGCTTACAAAACATTAAATAAAGTAGATCAAAAAAGAAAATCTTCC
This sequence comes from Mastomys coucha, assembly GCF_008632895.1. Lineage (NCBI taxonomy): Eukaryota > Metazoa > Chordata > Mammalia > Rodentia > Muridae > Mastomys > Mastomys coucha. The sequence continues at coordinate 220,876,665 of NW_022196905.1, forward strand.
TGCCACATAATAATCAAAGCACTAAATACACAGAACAAAAAATAAGAATATTAAAAGCTACAAGTGATAAAGGCCATGTAATATATAAAGGCAGACCTGTAAGCTTAATAAGTAAGCAAAACCTATTTTTTAATAAGTATTCTCCAATACTTTGACCCCTCTTCTAGCCCACCATTTAAAAGTAGGGAAGAAAATAGGACAAGGGAATGTGGAACTGTTTAGAAGCAGTTCTTTGGGGAGATTGCAAACTCTGCTGTCAGGATACCAGTAGTCCAGTCCAGTAGTGTCAGGATACAAAACACAAATCAAACATAGGTAACATGATCCAGCAGAAACAGCTAGGCCTCCACCAAATCAACACAAGTGGGATGCCAGGAGTTCTCTGCCATGCCTCTCTCAACAAAGTAAAGATCATTGAAGATGCAAGACCAATGAAACTTTGCAAGTGTAGCTATGCAAGCACCCCTCACTATCCATTGAGTCCTATTTATCCTGTCTCCAAACATCTCCAAGGGTCTTGCCTCAGCAAAATACCATGTGAGTCTGTATCACATGACACTACCAGAAATTTCTACTTCACAAGACTGTTAGAATCACACAGTGCTTGTCAATAGAGACTGTAAAACCTAGAAGGACCTGTGGGCAGAGGTCTTACAGTCTCTAAAAGATTGCAGATGCCACCCCAGACTTCTATACCCAGCAGTAAAACTTTCAATCACCATAGATGAAGAAAACAATATATCCCATAACAAAACCAAATTTAAACAATATCTTTCCACTAATCTAGCCATACAGAGAATACTAGAAAAAAAAAGTTCAACGCAAGAAAGGTAGCTACATCCAAGAAAACATAAGAAATGGATAATTCCATGTCATCAAATCCA
>NW_022196905.1:220877558-220879045 GCF_008632895.1 Mastomys coucha
GGGAGAAAGAGAGAGCCACCACCAACATCAAAATTACAGAAACTAACAATCATTGGTCTTAAATATCTCTCTACATCAATGGTCTCAATTCCCCAATAAAAAGACAGGTTAACAGAGTGGGGGATTCATCATTCTGCTATGTACAAGAAACACACCTCAGTAACAGAGATTATTACTTCAGAATAAAGAGCTGGAAAAGGTATTAACCAATATAATTGATATTGTGCAGCTAAAACATAAAATGAAAATAAGTAGAGAAGGCAAAAATTAAAAAAAAATTGTTATATTATGTCTGGAAAATGCTGTAAAGCACTCTAAGCTCTGCAAAAAGACAAATGTTAAAAGGTTACTCCAAGCCTCTGCAATGCTGATGGAATTTGGACTCTGATGTGATTGTGGTTTGTGTCTTTAAAAATGCTGTACCCCTGAACTTAGGTTCCAAGAGACTTTGGAGATGTTAGCCTAGACGTGGTCTGGCCATTATTAAAGGACTCATACTCTTAATTGAGTTAGTTATCATCTGTAACTATCTCAAATGGACCGTTTATAAATACTTTAACACGTTTTGACTGATGATATGAAGCTAAGTATTGCCTTGTGTGTGTGTGCACGCGCGCGTGTGTGTGTTGGGATGGTATATATGTATGTGGTAAACACTCTCACACATGTACATACTCAGAGGCCAAAGGAAGGTATCATGTGTCCTCCATGAATCTCTACTTGATTCTTTTGAGGTAGTGTCTGTTTATGAACCTAGAGGTTTTGGCTGGTTTGAGAACTAGCAAGTCCTAATGATCCTCTGGTCTCCACTGTTTCTCCACTCTCTATCCTGTTGAGATTAGAGGTAGCATAAGTGAGACATTTGCCTGCTTTGCTACCTAGGATCTGAACTCAAGTCCTCATGGCTGTGTAGAAGAACTTTTAATCACTGAGCCATCCCTCCAGATCCTGAACAATGTTTTAAACAGATAAAATATGTTCTTCAATAACATTTTAGACATTTGCTTATTTTGTGTCTGTTTGCCTTGCATTCTTGTATGTGGGCCATGGATCCCTGGTGCCCACAGAGGCCATAAAAGGTTGTCAGATCCCCTGCATCTCGAGTTACAGATGGATGGTGTCAGCTGCCACATGGATGCTAGGAACTGAACCTCCTCTCTCCTCTGCAGGAACAGCAAATGCCCTTAACCACTGATCAATCTCTCCATCCCTACGAACTTTTTAAAAAGGCCTTATATTATAAAAATACATTTTAAGTTAAATTCAAGATTTTCAGTCTTTTTTTAAACTTTTATTGCATTATGATGAGAAAAGTTACATGATTTCAATTTATCTCAATTTGTTAACATTTAAAAACATATTTTAATTAAATAGGATTGAATCACATTCTTGTTTCCCTTTTGTGCCACTGCTCCTCCTATAGACCCCCCTTCAATACCTACAATATATTTTTTGTCATATTCCTTAAAATTTATAAAATATTATAA
>NW_022196905.1:220879834-220880370 GCF_008632895.1 Mastomys coucha
ACTTGATACAAGAGTTACAAATGTCAAGCAAAGCATTCAGTTTCACTTTGTTGTTCTCTTACAAGCCAGCTCCCTAGTTAATCGTCTGTGTTTCTTTTGGGTATATAAATACTTTTTGAAATACGTAAGCTGTTCTGAAAACCATAGTAGAGTGTAAAAACAAGAAATAAACAATACTACTAATAGAGAGGCTGAGATAGGGGAAGCAAGATTTCAAGACCCTTGTGTTGTACACAGCAAGACACTGTCACAAACAAGCTGACAGTGTATATAAATTGTACAATGTTGGACCTATTTCTCCAGTTACCGAAGTAGAGAGATCATTGGATGATAATCAACAAATTTCCAATTCCTCATATTATTGGATTTCAATCAATTAGGATATATTGGTAATATTAATTTTCAAATTAATATGTTAAGAAAAGTAATTTTCACTTCCTGTTGTTTTTGTTGTAAGAAGTGGAATTTGGTTTGTGTGGATTTGTTGAAAGATTACCTTCTTGCTTCTTCTAGGATGTAGTTTTGCTCCTTATGTT
>NW_022196905.1:220881731-220891374 GCF_008632895.1 Mastomys coucha
TTTTTTGAGACAGGATTTCTCTGTGTAGCCCTGGCTATCCTGGACTTCACTCTGTAGACCAAGCTGGCCTTGAACTCAGATTTCTACCTGCCTCTGCCTCTCAAGTGCTGGGCAAAATTTTTAGTTTTATTTTCTTTCCCTTATTAACCTGTAAGTCAAGATGTCTTAAAACGAGAACATTGGTGATTTGATTAAATTATGTCTTTAAGCATTTGATATATGACTGTGTATGTCTTGGGAAAGACTTCAAACAAATCATAAACACGAAGTGCACAAGTACCTCTTGTGAAAACATCACCCCCTGCTATCCTCCTCAGAAGTGACACTGCTTACTGCATGGAGTACCCTTCCCTTAGTCTAAGCACCCAGACATTTACAGAATGGGGTCATTTTATCTTTGCGTTTCTGGAGTGGCAGACATAGGACACACTCTTCAACTATATGTATATTTATGTGTGGCTGGTTTTTTGCTTGGTTGGTTGGTTTTGTCTTTCATTTTTCTTCCCCAGATAGAGTCCTACCCTGGACCAATGCTGGCCTCAAACTTGTAAGAATCTCAGCTTGACCTCTCAAATCCTGGCAGTAGAGATGTGTAGCACTAAACAGATGTGCACCACTGAGCCAGTCCCTTCTTCACAGATTAGGGAATCAGAGCTTCACATGTAAATAAATCCTCTTCATTGATCCCTGCTTTTACTCATAATAATGTGTGTGCCCATCCACGTCTTTTGTTTGTTTAGTTTGCTTTGGTTTAGGAGACAGAATCCCATTCTCTAGCCTAGAATGGCCTCAAACTCACTATATAGATTAGGTTGGCCTCAGACATAAGTCTCCAAAATGCTGGTATGATAGGCATGACCCAATAAATTAATTAAAAGCTTTCATAAATTGTTTGTAAATTTTTAGTACATTGATACTCCATGTAATAATACCCTCATATACCCATACATGAGTGCATGTCACACCCATGTGTGGTGGGAGGAATAATTTCATCACATGCTTTCCCAGAAACAAAGTACATTGAAAAAATATATACGAAAACTGTATCTTGATAGAATTAGCCAAACTGCCTTACAAAGTGGTTATTATCATTTTTTTCAAGCATACCCAGAGATATATTTTACTAATCTTTTAAATGTTTCTTTTCTTTTTTTATTAGATATTTTCTTTATTTACATGTCATATTTCCCAGTTTCCCTTCCAAAAAAACAAACAAACAAACAAACAAACAAACAAAAATCAACAACAAGAACAAACCCCTGTTCCCTCCCTCCTCCCCCTGCTCACCACCCCACCCTCTCCCGCTTACTGTTCCTGGCATTCCCTTACCAACAATATAGAATATTGATACTTTCCCTCCACATTTTCTTGGAAATAATTGCAATTTTATTTGTGATCTATTATGACTGAAATTTTTAGCTTTTCAATTGGCATTACAAGACCGTTTTAAAAATGCACAATGTTAACAGAGTAAGCCAGAAACATTGCTTCTTTACTCTTTGTACTAAATTATCAAAATACATTTGTACCTTCTTTGCTGGGTGTTTCTTATATTACTAATGGTTTCTCTTTTACTTTAAAACTATGTTGTCAGGTGCATATAAAACTCAGGAATAATAGCACATTGGTGTTGTACCTTATAACAATATATAAAACTGTCATGTTGCATTTATTTTATCTGTCTGTCTGGAAATGTGTGCATTCTGAAATTCCCAGGAAGCACTTCTTTTAGTAAGATATTTTCCTGCTATATTGTTTTCCATCTTCTAGCCTTAACCCTTTTGGGTTTACAGTATTTAACAGGTGTCTCTTAAATATCATGAATGACTGGGATTTTAATTTTTGCATTAATGAGACAATTTACACAAATTGAAATGTCTATTTCAACTGTATAGTTACTGTGTTATTGATAGGTTGGGGTGCTTCCAGTCTCTGCTTTGTTCTGTTTACATATATTATCATTTTTCTTTAACATATTCCTTTATTTTATTTTGCTGACTTGAATTAGATTTTCTTTTTATTTTATTTTATTTTATTTTTTTAGTGTGGTCTTGCTTTCTTTTTTTTTATTAGATATTTTCTTTATTTATATTTCAAATGTTCTCCCCTTTACTGGTTTCTCCTCTGATAAAAATAACCCTATTCCTTACCCGCCCCCTGCTCACCAACCCACCCTCTCCTGTTTCCTGGCACTGGCATTCCCCTACACTGGGGCATAGAGCCTTCACAGGACCACGGTCTTCTCCTTCCATTGATGACCAATTAGGCCATTCTCTGCTACATATGCAGCTGGAGCCCTGCATTCCACCATGTACTCTTTGGTTGGTGATTTAGTCCCTGGGAGCTCTGGAGATACTGGTTAGATCATATTGTTGTTCGTCCTATGGGGCTGCAAACTCCTTCAGCTCCTTGGGTCCTTTCTCTACCTCCTTCATTGGGGACCCTGTGCTCAGTCCAATGGTTGGGTGTGAGCCTCTACTTCTGTATTAGTCAGGCACTGACAGAGCCTCTCAGGAGACAGCTATATCAGCCTCCTGTCAGCCTGTACTTGCTGACATCCACAATAGTGTCTGAACTTGGTAATTGTATATGGGAAGGATCCCAAGGTGGGGTAGTCTCTGGACTGTCCTTCCTTCAGTCTCTGTACCACACTTTGTATCCACACATTGGTCATCCTACTTCTGGAGTTTCCTATGATTTGTGATTTATATCATGGGTATTCTGCGCTTCTGGACTAATATCCACTTATCAGTGAGTATATACTATGTATGTTCTTTTGTGATTGGGTTACCTTATTCAGGATAATATCCTCTAGATCCATCCATTTTTCTAAGAATTTCATAAATTCATTGTTTTTAATAGCTGAGTAGTACTCTATTGTATAGATGTACCACAATTTCTGTATTCATTCCACTGTTGAGGGACATCTGGGTTCTTTCCAGCTTCTGGCTATTATAAATAAGGCTTCTATGAACATAGTGGAGCATGTGTCCTTATTACATGTTGGAGCATCTTCTGGGTATATGCCCAGGAGTGGTATAGCTGGGTCCTCTGGTAGTACTATATCCAAATTTCTGAGGAACCGCCATACTGATTTCCAGAGTGGTTGTACCAGCTTGCAATCCCACCAGCAATTGAAGAGTGTTCAACTTTCTTTACAACCTCACCAGCATCTACTGTCACCTGAGTTTTGGTCCTAGCCATTCTGATTGGTGTGAGGTGGAATCTTAGAGTTATTTTGATTTGCATTTCCCAGATGACTAAGGATGTTGAAAATTTCTTTAGGTGCTTCTCAGCCATTCAGTATTCCTCAGTTGAGAATTCTTTGTTTAGCTCTGTACCCCATTTTAATAGGGTTATTTGGTTCTCTGGAGCCTAAATTCTTGAGTATTTGTATATATTGGATATTAGCTCTCTGTCAGATGTAAGATTGGTAAAGATCTTTTCCAAATCTGTTGGTTGCCATTTTGACCTATTGACAGTGTCCTTTACCTTACAAAAGCTTTGAAATTTTATGAGGTCCCATTTGTCAGTTCTTGACCTTAGACCATAAGCTTTTGGTGTTCTGTTAAAGAAACTTTCCTCTGTGCCCATGTGCTCAAGGCCCTTCCCCACTTTGTTTTCTATTAGTTTCAGTGTATCTGGCTTTATGTGGAGGTCCTTGATGCACTTGGACTTGAGCTTTGTACAAGGAGATAGGAATGGATCGATTTCCATTCTTCTACATGCTGACTGCCAGTTGAGCCAGCACCATTTGTTGAAAATGCTGTCTTTTTTCCACTGGATGGTTTTAGCTCCTTTGTCAAAGATCAAGTGACCATAGGTGTGGGTTCATTTCTGGGTCTTCCATTCTATTCCACTGATCTACCTCCCTGTCACTGCACCAGTATCCTGCAGTTTTTATCACAATTCTTCTGTAGTGCAGCTTGAGGTCAGGGATGGTGATTCCACCAGAGGTTCCTTTATTGTAGAGAATAGTTTTGCCTATCCTAAGTTTTATTATGGAATAATAAATGAATTTGCAAATTGCTCTTTCTAGCTCTGTGAAGAATTTATTTGGAATTTTGATGGGGATTGCATTGAATCTGTAGATTGCCTTCGGCAACATGGCCATTTGTACTATATTAATCCTGCCCATGAGCCTGGGAGATCTTCCCATCCTCTGTATTCTTCTTTGATTTCTTTCTTCAGAGACTTGAAGTTCTTGTCAAACAGATATTTCCTTGCTTAGTCAGAGTCACACCAAGGTATTTTATATTATGTGTGACTATTGTGAAGGGTGTTGTTTCCCTAATTTCTTTCTCAGCCTGTTTATCCTTTGCATAGAGGAAGATCACTGACTTGCTTGAGTTGAATTTTTTGTTCCAGCTACATTGCTGAAGTTGTTGTGGTTGTTTAAATATAATATATCATATGCAAATAGTGATAATTTGACTTATCTCTTTCCAATTTGTATCCCTTTGATCTCCTTTGGTTGTCTAATTGCTCTGGCTAGGACTTCAAAGTACAATATGGAATAGGTAGGGAGAGAGTGGGCAGCCTTGTCTAGTCCCTGATTTTAGTGGGATTGCTTCAAGTTTCTCTCCATTTAGTTTGATGTTGGCTACTGGTTTTCTGTATATTGCCTTTACTATGTTTAGGTATGGGCCTTGATTCCTGATTTTTCCAAGACTGTTATCACGAAGGGATGTTGGATTTTGTCAAATGCTTTCTCAGCATCTAATGAAATGATCATGTGTTTTTTTTTTCTTTGAGTTTCTTTATATAGTGAATTATGTTGATGGATTTCCGTATATTGAACCATCTCTGTATGCTTGGGATGAAGCCTATTTGATGGATGATCATTTTGATGTATTCTTGGATTCAGTTTGTGAGAATTTTATGGAGTATTTTTGCATCAATATTCATAAGGAAAATTGGTCTGAAGTTTTCTTTCTTTGTTGGGTCTTTATGCGGTTTAAGTATCAGAGTAATTGTGGTTTCACAGAAAGAATTGGGTAGAGTACCTTCTGTTTCTATTTTGTGGAATAGTTTGAGAAGTATTGGTATTATGTCTTCTTTGATGGTCTGATAAAACTCTGCACTAAACCCATCTGGTCCTGGGCTTTTCTTTTCTTTTCTTTTTTCTTTTTTTTCTTTTTTTTTTGGTTGGGAGACTATTAATGACTGCTTCTATTTCCTTAGGAGATATGGGACTGTTTAGATCTTTTATTTGATCTTGATTTAACTTTGGTACCTGTTATCTGTCTAGAAAATGGTACATTTCATCCAGGTTTTCCAGTTTTGTTGAGTATAGGAGGATGTGATGATGTTTTTAGATTTCCTCAGTTTCTGTTGTTATGTCTCCCTTTTCATTTCTGATTTTGTTAATTAGAATACTGTCTCTCTGCCCTCTAATTAGTCTGGCTAAGGGATTATCTATTTTGTTCATTTTCTCAAAGAACCAGCTCCTAATTGTTTGATTCTTTGTACAGTTCTTTTTGTTTCCACTTGGTTGATTTCAGCCCTGAGCTTGACCATTTCTTGCCATGTACTCCTCTTGGTCGAGTTTGCTTCTTTTTGTTCTAGAGCTTTCAGATGTGCTGTCAATCCGTTAGTGTATGCTCTCTCTATTTTCTTTTCAGAGGCACTCAGAACTATGAGTTTTCCTTTTAGCACTGCTTTCCTTGTGCCCCATAAGATTGGGTATGTTGTGGCTTCATTTTCATTAAACTCTAAAAATTCTTTATTTCTTTATTTCCTCTTTGACCAAGTTATAACTGAGTAGAGTATTGTTCAGCTTCAATGTGTATGTGGGCTTTTTATTGTTTATGTTGTTATTGAGGACCAACCTTAGTCCGTGGTGATCTGATAGGATGCATGGAATTATTTCAATCTTTTTGTATCTGTTGAGGCCTGTTTTGTGACCAATTATATGATCAATTTTGGAAAAGGTACCATGAGGTGCTGAGAAAAAGGTATATTCTTTTGTTTTAGGATGAAATGTTCTATAAATACCTGTTAAATGCATTTGTTTCATAACTTCTGTTAGTTTTATTGTGTCTCTGTGTAGTCTCTGTTTCCATGATCTGTCCATTGAGTAGAGTGGGGTGTTGAAGTCTCCCACTATTATTGTGTGTGGTACAATATGTACTTTGAGCTTTAGTAAGGTGTCTTTTATGAATGTGGATGACCTAACATTTGGAGGATAGATGTTCAGAATTGAAAGTTCGTCTTGGTAGATTTTTTACCTTTGATGAATTTGAAGTGTCCCTCCTTACCATTTTTGATAACTTTAGATGGAAAGTAGATTTTATTCGATATTAGAATCACTAGTCTAGCTTTTTTTCTTGGGACCATTTGCTTGGAAAATTGTTTTCTAGCCTATTACTCTGAGGTACTGTCTGTCTTTGTCACTGAGGTGGATTTCCTGTATACAGCAAAATCTTCGGTTCTGTTTTTCTAACCAGTCTGTTAGTCTATGTCTTTTTATTGGGGAATTGAGCCCATTGATATTAAGAGATATTAAGGGAAAGTAATTGTTGCTTCCTCTTATTTTTGTTGTTAAAGTTAGAAATCTGTTCATGTGGCTATCTTCTTTTAGTTTTGTTGAATGATTACTTTCTTGCTTTTTCTAGGGTGTAGTTTCCCTCCTTGTGTTGGAGTTTTCCATTTATTATCCTTTGAAGGGCTAGGTTTGTGGACAGATTTTGCTTAAATTTGGTTTTGTCATGGAACACCTTGGTTTCTCCATCTATGGTAATTGAGAGTTTTGCTGGGTATAGTAGCCTGGCCTTGCATTTGTATTCTCTTAGAGTCTGTATGACACCAGTCAAGGATCTTCTGGATTTCATAGTCCCGGGCAAGAAGTCTGGTGTAATTCTGATAGGTCTGCCTTTATATGTTACTTGGCCTTTTTCCCTTACTGCTTTCAATATTAGTTCTTTGTTTTGTGCATTTGATGTTTTGATTATAATATGATGGGAGGAATTTCTTTTCTGGTCCAAACTATTTGGAGTTCTGTAGGCTACTTGTATGTTCATGGGCATCTCTTTCTTTAGGTAGGGAAGTTTTCTTCTATAATTTTGTTGAAGATATTTACTGGCCCTTTAAGATGGGAGTCTTCATTCTCTTCTATACCTATTATCCTTAGGTTTGGTCTTTTCATTGTGTCCTGGATTTGCAGGATATTTTAGGTTGGGATCTTTTTGCATTTTGTGTTTTCTTTGACTGTTGTGTCAATGTTTTCTATGGTATCTTCTGCACCTGAGACTCTTCTATCTCTTGTATTCTATTGATGATGTTTGCATCTATGGCTCCTGACTTCATTTCTAGGTTTTCTACCTCCAGAGTTGTCTCCCTTTGTGATTTCTTTTGTTTCTACTTCCATTTTTAGATCCTGGATGATTTTGCTTAATTGCTTCACCTGTTTGGTTGTGTTTTCCTGGAATTCTTTAAGGTATTTTTGTGTTTCCTCTTTAAGGGTTTCTACCTGTGTTCTCCTGTATTTCTCTAAGGGAGTTATTTATGTCCTTCTTGAAATCCTCTATCAGTCTCATGAGATACTATTTTAAATCCGTATCTTGCTTTTCTGGTGTGTTGAGGTATCTAGGATGTGCTCTGGTGGGAGTACTGGGTTCTGATGATACCAAGTCGTCTTGGTTTCTGTTGGTAAGGTTCATGCATTTGCCTTTCATCATCTGTTGATCTCTGGTGTTAGATGTTCTTGCTGTCTCTGACTGGAGGTTGTTCCTCCTGTGGGTCTGTAAGCCTATGTCAGCACTCCTTGGAGACCAGCTTTCTCCTGGAATGACCTGTACACAGAGGGCTGTGGATCTGCCCCACCTCCTGGGTGCAGAAGGATGCAGGAAGGACCCTGTCCCAGCTGCTCTGCAGCTTCTGCTCCCTGTGCCTCCTGACTGGCCCCACCTTAGACAGTCACTGGAGAGAAAATGGGGGTCTTACCTCAGACCTGGGGTCAGAGCAGTCCCTGAAGACAAGCTCTCTGCTGGCTGCAGTGGTGCACAGAGGGCTGTGGAACAGCTCCACCTCCTAAGTGTAGATGTAGTCAGGAAGGCTTGAGTTAGATTTTCTTCTCAGTTTGGAAATTTTATACCAAAATTTTATTACTCTATTAATCATATTTTAGCTTTTGTTTATTGTGAAAGCCTAAAATTTCTGTAGTAATTAATTACAGACATCTTGCATATACAGGTTAATCCCAAATCTGTTATGAGAATGCACTCATCAAAGCTGCATTTTTATCAAAATTTCTTGCCACACTATTTTAATTTCCATAATCTTAAACTAATTATTATGCATTCAGAGTTTCATGTAAACAAAAGCAAACAGGATTTGCTTCTCCCCGCCTCTGCTATTTCAGTTTGGAATCATTTGGAGGATTTTCCTATGCTTCATTGTACATGTCTATAGTTCATGCCCCTACATTTCTGAGAACTATTGCACTTCAGAAAAATCCTGAATTGGTTTTTCCATTCACCAATTGTTGTGTATTATGTTTCCATATACCTGTTATCATTAGTGGAAATACAATAAGAACAATCATTCTGAAATGAGCTTTTCTTCTTGTGTGTGTGTGTGTGTGTGTGTGTGTGTGTGTGTGTGTGTTTGTATTTAAGGGTAGGAAAAATCTAGAAAGTTATTCTATGTAACAAGCAAAGAAGCAAAAAAGCAAATATCTTGCCTTTAATGGTTTCTCAAGTTCTGGCAAATTTCAGACTTCTGAGTCAGAAGCATAATACATTATTGTTTTTCTTTTTGATTTACTTTATGTATGTGAATGATTTTGCCTGCATATATATGTATATGTACACATATATATATATATATATATATATATATATATATACACATATATATCCCACATGTGTGTCTTGTGGTACAGAGAACGAGAGAAAGTGCTGAATGCCCTAGAACTAGAGTTGCAGATTGTTATGAACTACAAAGTGGGAACAGAACCCTTTGGGTCCTCTATAAGAGCAGCCAGTGTTCTAAACTGCCGGGCTAGCTCTTGAGAGCAAACCCATTATTCTTCATAGTAACATAAACACCCTCAATATACAGATATTTGAGTTACTTTTCTGGACTCTAGTCTGTGAGGAACAGAACTAGGAAACAGTGGACAACATTCATGAAATGGTTGAAGTGTAACTCAGTCTTAGGCAGCCTGCATCTTCTATGCAAGAAAGGAGGGAAACCCATCAAGTTAATGATTTATCATGTTAATAGTGAGCAAACTTGTATTTGAGCTTGATGAAGATATTGTTTATACAGTGTAAGGATTTTTGTTATAAACATACGTTAGGAGAAACTTTCTGAATTCATTCCAACATACCAATTTCAACTCAGATGTCATTGTCATCTTCACAAAAAGGAAAAAGGTCAGTCAAACTAAAGGTTAGTTAGTGTTCTTAACAACCATCAGGAACTGATGTCAGAGGAAAGTTCTCTCTCAACTAGAAACACAGGAAGAAGTGGCATTGTGCTTTACCAGGAACAGAAACAGGAGATGGGAGATATCTAAAGAGTAATTGATGATACTGTTGTTCGTCCTAAGGGGCTGCAAACCCTTCAGTTCCATTGGTCCTTTCTCTAACTCCTTCATTGGGGACCCTGTACTCAGTTCAATGGATGGTTGTGAGCC
>NW_022196905.1:220891793-220947045 GCF_008632895.1 Mastomys coucha
ATGAACATGGTGGAGCATGTGTCCTTATTACATGTTGGAGCATCTTCTGGGTATATGCCCAGGAGTGACATAGCTGGGTCCTCCGGTAGAACTAGAGCTCCCAGGGACTCAACCACCAACCAAGGAGTACACATGATGTGACTGATTGCTCTGGCAGCATGTGTATAGAAGAGGATTGCAAAGTCGGTCATCAATGGGAGGAGAGGCCCTTGGCCCTGTGAAGGTTCTGTGCCCCAGTGTAGGGGAATGCCGGGGCCAGTAAGTGGCAGAGGGTGGAGTGGCAAGCAGGGGGAGGAGGGAGGCAACAGGGGTTTGTTCTTGTTTTTTTTGTTTGTTTGTTTGTTTTGGAGGGAAAGCCAGGAAAGGAGAAATTATATGACATGTAAATAAAGAAAATATCTAATAAATAAATAAATTAAAAAAGGAGTAATTGATGAGTTGCTCTGTAGTAAGGACAAGTTTAACAAATTGAAAACAGTTGAGGTTCAGCCTAGCAGGACTGAGGTTGTCTTCCTATTCTCAAGAGTTTTAGTTACAGAAATGCAACCAGATTCTCAGGGGAAAGAACATTGCAGAATCTCCTCTCTGTCAGATAAGGTATCTTTAAATATGGCCAGAGAATTTTGTATTTCTTAATGAACCCCCCCTCTTAAGAAAAGACACAGATAAAGGATTTTGCCAGAGTCTAACCAAGCTAAGGAAAATAAAATCTATTGCCCAGGCTTTCTTTAATTCCTACCCAAACAAAAAGGTGTGTCAGGAGGTGTGGGAGAGGTGACTAGGAATTCATGCACAGTTTTCAGCCAGAGGCCCATGTTCACTGAAAACATGAGGCTAACCACCAGCCTACATGTTGCTTACTTTTTTCCACACCTATCATAAATCAGTTTTTCTCAGAACTGAAAGATTCTCACCAGAAGAAGGGACATGGGGTGGGAGACACATGACAATCAGGAGGTAAATAAATGTCATGTCTGGAAAACCTGAAACTTATAAGACTAGTGAGAGCCCTTCCCCAAGATTATAGAAGCAGTACAGCGCAGCCTTGGGAGGAGGCTGAGCAGGCTGGCTGGGGTTCTCCTCTCCGTGTGCTGTCCTGTTGAGCAGCTTGCCAAGTCCTGAGTATTTCCTCTCACAAATCATGTCTTTCTCATTGTTCCACCATTCTAGGGTACTTGGTTCCCCTCCTTAAACTATATTCTTCTTCACATTTGAGGAGCTGTCACCAATATATCTTCAAACTCGCTGATGCCCTTGTGCCAGGGCTACTGATAAGCCTGAGACATGAGTCTACTGGGACTGAGAAATGGACCTACTGCGTGATAGTTGAGTTTGAGAAGGACTCACATGGGGATAATGCTGATCTTGATGAACTCTCTCTCGTGAGAGTGAGTTGCTATGGAAGAGAACACAGTTCTCTAGCTTTGTGCCCCAGCACAGTGCTGTTTCCATCACAGCACACTCAGCAGAAGCCAATTCAGGGTGACCACCTCAATCTTTGATTCTTAGTCAGGTAAACTGTAAGGATTGCATGCTCTGCACAGGCTTGCCTATTCTGCCGCAATTCAAAAGGGAAGAGAGACCTATACAGCCCTTACCACGTCAATCACAGTTATTTTAAATTCCCAACCTGGTGACTCCTTGGAGCTCTCTTTGGGTAACGTCAATCATAAATTTATACTTTTCTTTTATTGTATTACAAATAGAAAATACACATTTTTTTCTCAAAGGACTTTTTGTTGTGTTATACGTTATGTACTTCTTTCGTGAACTTCTAACCCATACTGAGATCTGGCTATCTTTGTGACTTCTTTGTCCTGTGGATTACTATTGTTGTTTTAAAATGTCTTATAAAAGTCCGTATATTTTATTTTTCTTAATTTAGAATTTGACACCATTGCATGAGTGAAGATGCTGTGTATATTTAATATTTTTAAACTCATCAACCATAAAGTCTCCGACTTGTTCAATCTGCTCTACTTCCCTACAAATAAGCTCATCAAAGAATTTCCTCATTTTATTATTTATTTATTTATTTATTTATTTATTTATTTTAAATTGAATTTATGCCCCAATCACAGCTCCTTCCCTCTTCTCTTTTCAGCCCCTTCTTTACAAATCCTTCCTCCATTGCCCACTCCCCTTGGATACCACCCCACCCTGGGGTATCTAGTCCCAATGGGTCTAGGTACTTCCTCTTCCATTGAAGTCCAACCAGGCAGTCCAAGTAGTGGGGAAGGGGTCTTCCTTTTATCATACATTTTTACTTTCAGTGTTTCTATTTGTCTTTCATAATCCATAACTCTGATGAAGTTCTCTATCTCTAGTAAGAACAATAATGACCTTCCATACTTCCATAGATGTCTCAGCTTACTTCCTCAAGCCTGTGAATGGCATGGACAAATATTGATTTAGGTTACCTCTGGCTCTGGTTCTTATGATTTTCCTCTTATGTCCTTGCATGTCTCAGGTTTTATAATTTGATGCTGGGCACTGAACAAACCAATAGCAGAGACTCAACAATATTTAATGCTAAAGAAACATACTTCCCTCAGGATGATATAGTGGATTGAGTTGCAGTTATTTTTGTCAACTATCCAAATGATACTTACTGCATGCTTGGACTTGTTTGATGGCTGTGTCAGACAATACTTTGCAGGATCAGAGATCTGTGTGCTTGAAGAGTTAGTCTCAATTTCCTTTGCTGTAGTAGCTACCTTCAGAAAGTCCCAAAGAACTACATCTAAAAGCAGATATCAACTCATTGGGCAATGCATTATGATAAATATATGTCTTATGTTCTAAGAGACTGAAACTTTTGCTGGAGCTCATATTCAAAATTAATAATAAATTTTTAGGTCACTTTAGATAGTTTTCCTTCTGCCTATTTAACCTGCTCTTAAGATAACAATGTAAGAACCAGTTGTACTTGCCTTGGATTTCCAGTGTAATTAACTTTTACAACCTAAGTTAATGCATACATGTACTCTTTCATGATCCTGACATGAGAGTAATTGATATATGTTTGTATATATTATAATAATCCTTTGGTGAAAACACCAACTATAGGCTGAAAGCAAAGTTACAAAATGAAAATCCACCATAATTGTTGAATGTGACATATCAATATTTCTTGAAAAAGAATGACATTTGTAAGACTGTTTGTTACTCAGTCGGCTGAGGTCTATTGAGACATGACTTAATCCCTTGTAAAACTGTTAAAGGTATCTTTAAAGTCCTATTCTTTCCCCCATATGATGCTGTATGTCCTGTTTAGTAAATACAGAGCAAAGCCCTTTGTTAGGGACAGACATTTAGAAACAGACAGGGTCATGAGGCAAGAATTAGGAAAGCACAGGTTTAGACTTATACAATAGACAGACAAAGGACAGATAACATAGGGAGCACAAACTAGAGAATTCAAATCTTGGCTAGCTTTTGGTCCAATGACACCAAGGCAAAATGCTTTATTGATTTCTGTCTTTAATGGACTATTAGTGACTCAGAGATGATAAATAATGCATTCAAACTGACCATAATCCCCAACACTATTTATCAAATAATGGTCTTTCAATAAATGCTTATTGAGGTCGTCCTGTGTACCTGTTGTTCCAGGATAAAGATAGCATGACTCCCTCAAATTGTTTGGAAGTAATAGGTCTTTTACACAGCAATCTTTAAAAGTATTAATAAATGTAAATTCAAGATAGTGCCTAGAAACAGAAGCTATGGCAAAACCAGACTAGCCCAGCATCCTAGAAGAAGCCCTTTATGTTTTTATGTATTTATTTATTTTTAGGTAGAAATGAAGGAATTTATCCTAGGGAGTGGGAGTTGTGAATTCAGAACCCCAGAAGTGAAACAGAACATGGCAGCTCCTAGAGACTAAGATAATTATATTCCATGTGGTATACAGCATACCCTATAAAACAAGATAGGCATATATATATTTGACACATATATGGCATACTGATATTTGTGTGAAAATTTTATAAGGTATGTCCTGTGAGAAATAATTTTGAGAAATTATTTAATGTAAAAAAATTAAAATCAACAAGATTAAAATGTCTGTAGCTCATTGAGCAATGGTCATGAATTTTGCAACCCCTGATCTTAATAAACATTGTGAAATTATCAGAATCTTGTGGGTTCTTTGTGTGACTATTGGTAGATGACTAAATTACTCATACAGTAGCCTCATCCAGAACCATTTCTAGTTCTAAGGTTAGTAGTGTAAAATACTAACTCACTAAGCTGAAGTCACATTATCTGTGGAGGCTGCAGACAGTAAGAAGACAGTAAAGCTGAAAGCTGACACAGTTCTCATCTTTCATGACATTTTAATGCCTTTTTCCATATGCGCTATCATGCTATTAGAAGGTTCTTGTTTGCGGAGCTGGCCAGCCAGCCCAGCTCCCCTCCCCAGCTGCCCTGATGAGGCAGGGAGGGGGAGGGCTGGACTGGCCAGTGGCCATTCGACCATGCGGAATTTCTGCGCTGCCCCCAACTGCACACGGAAGAGCATACAGTCTGACCTGGCCTTCTTCAAGTTCCCACGGGACCTGACTAGATGCCAGAAGTGAGTAGAGAATTGTAGGAGAGCAGACTTAGAAGATAAACACCTGATCAACTAAATAAACATTATTGACTATGTGCCAAACACTTTGAGACCTCTATGATCTACAGAACTATGTGCATTTTGCAGAGGCATCAGAAAACTAAAGAATGATTGGATTATTTTATTTCTCAGTATTAATTGAAGCAGATACTTGTGAAGTCATTGGGAGAGTCCTTATTGGACAGTTCTTCGGGATAATGCAATACCAACAACAATTGATCTTACCAGTCATTTGAAAAATCCACAAAGCAGACACAGAAAACGAATAAAAGAATTGAGTGAAGATGAAACCAGGACTCTGAAACAGAAAAAAAATTGAGGAAAATTCTGAACAAGAACAGGAAACTTAACAGCAATGCTCAGAGCCCCAGTGCAGAAGCGGGGAACCAGCAGGATGGAAATGTGTTGCCTTTAACCCTTGAAGAGAAGGAGAACAAAGAGTCCCTCAAATCGTTATATGAGATTCTGATTCTCATGGGAAAGCAAAACATTCCCTTGGATGGGCACGAGGCTGACGAGATCCCAGAGGGTCTCTTTGCTCCGGATAACTTCCAGGCACTCATGGAGTGCCGCATCAGTTCTGGAGAAGAGGTCATAAGGAAGAGCTTTGAGACCACAGTGGACAACACGCTATCCTGCTCTAAAACTCAGCAGAGGCAGATGCTGGAGATCTCTGAGAGCTGCATTCGGGAGAAGACACTCGGGGAAGTGTCTTTTCCATTACCACAGACGATGTAGTAGACAGAGCAGGAGAAGAGCACCTGCTTGTGCTCCTGAGGTTTGTTGATGACGCTCATAACCTGAGAGAGGAGTTTGTGGGATTTCTGCCGTATGAAGCTGATGCAGAGATTTTGGCTGTGAAATTTCACACTACAATCATGGAGAAATGGGGATTGAGTATGGAGTATTGTCATGGTCAGGCTTACATTGTGTCCAGTGGATTTTCTTCCAAAATGAGAGTTGTTGCTTCAAGACTTTTAGAAAAATATCCCCAGGCTGTCTACACCCTCTGTTCTTCCTGTGCTTTAGTGCATGGTTGGCAAAGTCTGTCCCTGTGATCGGGGTGTCTGTGGCTTTAGGAACCATTGAGGAAGTCTGTTCTCTTTTCCATTGATCACCACAGCTGCTTTTAGAACTCGACAATGTAATTTCTGTTCTCTTTCAGAATAGTGAAGAACGGGCTAAAGAACTGAAGGAAATTTGTCATTCCCAGTGGACAGGCAGGCAGGATGCCTTTGAAATCTTAGTGGATCTCCTACAAGCACTTGTCTTATGCTTAGGTGGTATAGTAAATAGGGACACAAGTGTTAGGTGGAATAACTATGTAACTGGATGAGCATTTGTACTCTGTAGTGCAGTGACAGATTTTGATTTCATTGTTACCATTGTTGTTCTTAAGAATGTGTTGTCTTTTACGAGAGCCTTTGGGAAGAGTCTCCAGGGACAGACCTCCTATATCTTCCTTGCAGCCAGCAGCTTGACTGCAGTACTACATTCACTTAACAAGTGATGGGAAATATTGAAGTTTGTCATGAGTTTTGGTTTGAGGAAGCCACAAATTTAGCAACCAAACTTGACATTCAAATGAAACTCCCAGGGAAGTTCCAGAGAGCCCAGCAAGGTAACCTGGAATCTCAGCTAACTTCCAAGAGTTACTATAAAGACACTCTGTCAGTGTTCAAACAATAGAGCACATTATTCAGGAACTTAAAGGTATTTTCTCTGAACAGCACCTCAAAGCTCTGAAATGCCTATCTCTGGTACCCTCACTGATAGGGCAGCTCAAGTTTAACACATCAGAAGAGCACCATACAGAAGTGACCTACCCAATCCTGGCACACTCTCTGATGAGCCTCACTGTTGGAGAATCAAGTGGAAACACAGAGGAAAAGATGTCGAGCTCCTGTCCACCATTTATGAAGCTCTCCATCTTCCTGATATCAAGTTTTTCCCTAATGTATATGCTTTGCTGAAGGTCCTGTGTATTCTCCCTGTGATGAAAGTTGAGAATGAGCACAATGAAAATGGATGGAAGTATCTCAAAGCATACTTGCAGAACACTCTGACAGACCAGAGGTCAAGCAATTTGGCTTTGCTTAACATAAATTTTGATATAAAACATGATTTAGATTTAATGGTGGACACATACATCAAATTCTACAAATAAATCAGAGCTTCCTACAAATAATTCAGAAACCATTGAAAATGGTTGTTGTCTTATATTGCTGTTTGGAAGAAAAGCTGTAAGGTATAGTGGGCCAATTAATGACTTGCTGATAGACTTCCAGTTTAACGTACTATTAGCTGTTGGTAATCCACTTATTTAAACGGCCCCTGTTTGAACTCTCATGTTTTTAATGCCTGTTTGTTCTCCCAGAAGTTGGCATTGGGGGTGCCAAAATGTCTTTCTTCTAGTGGCACTCTGGAAATGTTTTCGTTAAAAATCATTTTAGGGGCTGGAGAGATAGCTCAGCAGTTAAGAGCACTGACTGCTCTTCCAGAGGTACTGAGTTCAATTCCCAGAAACCACATAGTGGTTCACAATCATCTGTAATGGGATCTGATGCCCTTTTCTGGTGTGTCTGAAGAGAGCAACAGTGTACTCATACACATAAAATAAATAAATCTTTAAAAAGAATCATTTTAGATAATGACATTATCATTGTCCATCCAATTGTCAGTTATTAAGTTATCAGATCTTTGGAAAATGAATATTGTGAGAGAAATACATTTTGTAATTTATCATGATGAAATACACCATTGACTTCTGACTTGGAGTTCTAGGTGTTTCAAATCTGTGGTAGCAGCACATGAGGCATAAGGATAACAAGTTTTAGGCCAGCCTGGACTACATAGTAAGAGCCTGTTTCAGAAAACAAGTGAGGACGGGGGTGGAGCTTAGTGTGGAGCTCTTGCCTAGGATGTATGTGCAAGCCCTAGCCTCTCGCCCCAGTACTGCAAAAGCAAATACTACAGGTCAGCTTCTAATGGGCAGCCACAGGAAGTAACAGGCAGCCACAGGAAGTAACAGGCAGCCACAGGAAATAACAGGCAGCCACAGGAAATAACAGGCAGTCACAGGAGGTAACAGGCAGCCTTCTGGGTAGATCCTGTCAGGGCTGAAGAACCTCAAAGGAACAAGTTCAAGTAAGAATGGCAGAGCCCGGCACTGCTGCTCCTCATTTGACTGGTGCTGTTTACATTCCTTTGCTGAGCCCACATTTTCATAGGTGTTTTTGCTATTCATTTCCGCTTCATGGAAAACACAGACCCAGTGCCATCCATATAGGCAACTGACTTGTCTGTTTTCTTCTTTTTACATGATTATATCTACTGCCTTATATTTGTTTTCTTTCTTTCTTTCTTTCTTTCTTTCTTTTTTTAGTTTTTGGCTTTTTGTTTTTTGTTTTTTGTTTTTGGAGACAGGGTTTCTCTGTGTGGCCCCTGGCTGTCCTGGAACTCACTCTGTAGACCAGGCTGGCCTTGAACTCAGAAATTCGTCTGCCTCTGCCTCCCAAGTACTGGGATTAAAGGCGTGTGCCATCACTGCCCAGCGCCTTGTCTTGATTTCTAAGCAAAACCTACAGAAATAAATGTTTTGAGGTTTATCTAAAAATACAAGAATTATTGTTGTTATTTTTGGTGAATAAAATCAATTTTGTATAGTTTATTTCAATATAAATACAATGTGAATTTTGTTTAAAAAGAAAAAGAAGGTCTTCATTTCTCATACAAAGACCCTGCCACAAATCTCAAAGCTTTGTTTGTCTGTTGATTTAATTCCATATCTGTGTCACATATTATATTTTTTCCACTGAAAATGTATACTGTTAAATGTATACTTCTGAAAGAATTTATTATCATCAGAGAAGGTACTCCCATTTCTGCCCCGACCTGAAGGACTTAAACAACGGGGTTCTCAAGAAGAGAGAAGTGCAATGACAAATTGGGGAAGAGGAGACGTGAAGGAAGGAGACAAGACAAAAAAATCTGATCAAGTCTCAATTTACTCTAGGAAAGGGGCTATTTAAAGCTACAGGCCACACAGGTATTTTCCCAGGTGCACTGGCCAAACCCTCATTATTGTTTGGTTACACATCAGCATAAATGGAATGTCCACATTGTAAGATGTCCAAAAACGAGTGTCCTCATTGTTTTTCACAAAATGTCCGGAGAGGAATGTCCTTATAGTAAGGTGCCCGGAAAGCCCCCTATGTAAAATGTCAATTGCAGGAACAGAAGCAAGATAGGGGAAGAGACAAAAGAGTATTAGTTAATAGATGATGGCCCAGGGACAAGATGGAGACTGATATGCCAGGGGCTTTTGGGCCCCAACACATTTCCCAGGCATATTTAGCTAAACTCATTTAAACCTGCTGGAAACACCCTCCCAGGCAGCCCAAAGATGAGCCTACTAGGAATTCCCAAGTTCAATCAAGCTGACAGTGGAGTAACCATCATAGCCATGCAACCTAAGCTGAGATGTAAAACCCTTACTACAGTTTATGTGTCAACACCTGAAAAAGAAGCCCGGATGGATGTGACAGCAATGATGTAATTGTACTTATCACCAGTCATAGAGGTCATGGAGCTTTTCAATATTTCCAAACTTCTTACATTATTAACTTCATTTTATCACAGATAATTTCATTAAAATATTAGTGATCCCTTTACTCATTCTCAGTATCCATATGGCCCACATACTGCAAGTGACAGAGAAGTCGTCTAGAAACAGAAGGATCTTTGTGTATCACCTATGCCTTCAGGTGTGGAGCAAGTTTAAAGTAGCTGTGGAACAATGATGTTGTGCTGCCTACTTTGGGTTTCTATAATAAAGAACTATAGTGTTTATGATTTAGATTGAGATAATTGATCCATTGATGTATGATGTGTGTGAAGAGTTATAGATATGGGTCTAATTTCATTCTTCTGCATTTGAAATCCTGCTTTCTTAGCACTATTTGTTTCTGAGAAACAACAGTATCTATTCTCCAGTGTGTGTTTTTGCTTCGTCATTAAATCTTACATGACTGTAGTTATAAGTACTCAAGTTTGAGTCTTGTAATTTACTCCATTGGTCTTTCTGAGTCTGGGTTGCCTCATTAAATATAATCTTTTCTAGGTCCTGTGACTAATAAATACAAATTTAATTACAATTCTCCCAGTTATTTTTCCAAAGTCCTCACCACCAAATACCATTATTTTGAGACTGCGTTCTCAACACATGGATTTCAAGGAACACTAATGTTCTTTCCCCCACAGTTCACTTGGCACCCATTGTCTTCATCATGGTTACAGAATACAACCAATGATCAAGGCTTCATATCTCTAAGAATCTAAACCAGAAAAAGACAGTTTGTAAGAACCCCGAGTCTTCTTTTTATTGCTAAGAAGAAAAAGATCTGAGAATTTACTTCCACCATTTGTTGGCCAAAGCTGACTAATAGTCCCATGAACCTATTCAAAGTCAGCTAAGACAATCACTCTCTAATGGTGTAGAATGTGTACTCTCTGCTGTGGGAAGAATGAAGTAAGTTAGAGGTGACTTGTGATTTCCAGTAGTTTCTTTTCCTCATTTTAGAGGGGAGCCAAGAGTCAGAAATTACTATACTGAAATACCATGACTGTTAAAAAATAACATATCTTGCAAACATGGAGGAAAACATCTCAGTCAACAGATTAGCTGGCAATCCAAATGTCTAGGAATGATTCAAGTTTAGAGCTCTGTAAGTTAAAGCCTGTTAACCAAATCTCTCCCTTTCTAGAACATGCTTAGCTGGGAACTAACAAAGCTGACTTCTCATCTTTCTGCTTTTCCATTTTTTCTCCCACCCTCTCTTTCTTTTTTTTTTTCCAGTTAGGCTTCTGCTACCTACTTTCAAACTATTACAACCTTAAATAATTTTTAGTAGAGTTAATACAAACTGTCAGGAAATAACCATCTTTGATTCTTTTTCTGAATTTGCAATAAAATTCCCTGGAAGAACCACCTTAAAGAAGAAATGGTTTATTTGGCTCATACTTCCAAGCTACAGTCCTTTTTTGTAGTGGAATTAAAGTGCAAGAACTTGAAGTAGTTATTAAATTACACCCTCACTCAAGAGCAGAGAGTAGTGAATTAATGCACACAAGCAGAGTGTTCATCTTGCTCGGTCCACTCTTACACACTATAGGATCCACTACCTAAGGAATGGCACCTCCCACAATGGGTGAGTATTCCCACCTTAGTTCATGTAACCCTCATGGGCATTAACGGAGGTTCATTCCCAGATGATTCTGTTTCGTCAAGCTGTCAACTAACACTAACCATTACATCTTATGCCAATGGGTACATTGACGTCACAAATCTTGAATCTCGGGATCAAATGCATCCAGAAGATAAGGTGGAAAGATTCTAGGAGTCAAAATACCAGGAATTCTACTATGAAACAGCATCTCCTAGAAATGGCTATATAAATAAGACAATAACAAATAGCAATATCAATTAATATATAGATCTGTGAGATACTCTTTGAGTATTGACATTATTTACATTATTCCTCTATTCTTGGTACCAAATAGGAACCTCAGTATAGAGTCTAATTTTGAAAACTAATATAGATATTTTTCAACGATTTTATCTGCTACTAATCTATTATTAATAATGTATTCTAAGCTGGGCAGTGGTGGCTCGCACCTTTAATCCCAGCACTTGGGAGGCAGAGGCAGGCAGATTTCTGAGTTCGAGATGAACCTTGTCTACAGAGTGAGTTCCAGGACAGCCAGAGCTATACAGAGAAACCCTGTCTCAAAAAACAAAACAAAAAAATGTATTCTAGAATGATCTTCTCCCTCTCCTTTCTATTATTTACTCCACTACAAGCATACAATGGATGGATTTAAAAACAACTATTAAACCTCAACATTTTTCAAGCAAAAAAAGTATAATAAAATTTTTACTATAATACTTAATCTTTTTAAAGCTCTTGTCAAAATTTCTATTTATCTTAAGTATGTTGCCTATTATTTCAGAAAAGACCATTACTTGAATAGATATTTGCAGTTGTTTTATACTAAATTATAACAATTAGTATTTGTAATAGGTATATAATTTAGACTACTTACTGTCAGAGAAGGTTCCTTTTAAATGCCTTCATTTAAAAATGGTATTTGTGTGATATGAAAACAGTGTTGCGGGAAATATTAAAAAAGAAGAAGGACCCTGCCAACTCTCCTTGGCTAACCCCCACCCCCACCCCCTGCAGCATTTGGCCCACTTGTCCAGCAAGCCACTAGTTCCCTCTCTGCTATAATCCTCAGTAACCGGCGGTCCCACATTCCAGTAACCAAATAGATCCACCATCCCCACGGTTTGATAACACGATACCCAGTAACCCAGTAAAATCAAGATTCTTAAGCTTATCGTTAACCAATTAGATTTATATATCAATAAAATCACAATCACAAGATGCCAATAAATAATTTCAAAAGCCAATTGATAATGATAAAGCTTTAATCCAATTTTTCTAACCTTTGATAACACATCAGACTCCATTCTTCTTCCCTCTCCTCCTCAGACCTCTCTGTCTCTTCAACTCTTAGCTCTGCCTCCCTTTTCCCTGTCCAGTCACAGGCCTCCCCTGCACTAATGTAATTGGACAGGGAAAATCCTGCAACAAAGCAGTGTTTTTGTTTAAACTTAGAAAACATACATATCATAGTTATACATGAAAACTAGTGTTAATATAAAGAAATTATGCTTCAACTGTCTTGATTCATAGGAGGAAGACCTTACTATGGTCGTCATCTAACCATTGCCTTCAGCTACCAATTTACCACTTACAAAAGGCCAGTGCTCCAGACTTTCACACACTCATATCATCACAAAAGGCTTTAAGGGAAATTCTGTGCCCTGTAGCCTTCCTTTGGTACCCAGATTTGTAAACATAAAAGCCTAATTTGAAAGAAGGTTCAATGGTAAATAGAGCATTGTTCAACAATTTCTGACATGCAGATGAAGTGATTTTTGACAGTTTACTTATCAGTGAGCTTATGGCTCAGTGAAGAAATTTGTAAGTGTGGCTGAAATTCTCTCCTACAATTTGCAGATATGCCGAGAACACCAAGTGTCTCTTTCTTTATGGTTGATCGGGGTTGTTCTTTACAAACTCCTGTTTCTCTGTTGTAATGAAGGTGTCACCTTCCAAACTAATGCTGCAGCCTGATCTCTCAATGAAGCAGGATAAAGTGTGTGGTCTTCACGTGGTGATGCCTGTGAGTGTTCTCCTGGTGGGAATGATGCCCCATAAGTCAGGCTTAGGCAGAGCAGGGCATGGGCTTTTCCTTCTGCCTCAGCCATGAAAGGCATCTTAGAGGCTGCATCTTCTGTAACCTTTCATCCTAGAACCATGAGGAGCGAATTGGTCTTATCGATAAATTATTCAGTTGTAAATATTTTTCTCAGCACAAACATAAGGCAGCCATGAAACTAGGTGAAGGACTTAGGCTGAGATTATAGAAATACAACATTCACTTTCATCTCAAGAAATGTTCTGCAGTTCCACAGTTTGATCTGTAGGCTTTTTATTTATGAATAATAATTTATATACTTTACTCCAATTTTAAGAAAATATTTCTTATATTTTTAAAAATCGTAGCATAATTACATCATCCTTTCTCCCCTTTGTTTTCTTCTCTCTAATCTCTGTCTTCTACCTCCCTTGCTTTCTTTCAGATTCATGGCCTCTTTTACTTTCATCATTGCCATACACACACACACACACACACACACACACACACACTCCTAAATATACAAATATAAATGTAAAATGTTACTCTTATGTATATGATTTCAGGCTAACCACTTGGGTAACCTGATGGGGGCTTCTTCCCTTCTCCCACTTTAGCATTCCTTGGGCTCTATAGTTTTCACATACAACTCACTCTTTTTATGCCAGCCCATAGACCATTGTTTCTGGGAGTTTCTTCCTCCCTACATAATTGACAGGTAACTTAGTAGGACAGGTGTTTGTAAACACATGAGCACAGCATCCTTGAATTGAACTGTACTTGATCCTGTCTGGATCCCAGCACAATATCCTTTCGATCCACTAATCTACACCAATCTACATCACTGACAGCTAAAACTGAGTTTTTTACTGGCTCCATTCACACTGTGGTTCTTCACCTTAAGAGATAACCTCTGACCCACACAGTCTGCATCAAACCAAGCTTTCAGAATACCATATGGACAATGGGCAGCTTTTTGCTTCCATTAATTAGATACAAGTATCTCCTGCCATAGAGCCAGGGTTCCCCCGCCCCTCACTACTTCAACAATTGTTTCTGATGTAGTGTCAACCTCCTGAGACTCCTAGTAAGTCTCCTCACAGGCTATGTAATGATCCACAGTACATGAAAATCCAGGGGAAGCTAGTGAGCAGCTGGCCTTGGCACCTAAGCCCACAGCTAATTATATGTTGGAAAGAATATCTAAGACCTGGTACTTTTAGACTCCCCATAAAAGCAGGAGAGCAAGAGAGGCTGAGAATAATTTTGCTTTCTACGTTATTTCTAACACTATTCCCAAGCATTGAAGAGAAATGTGAGAGAAAAACTAAGTCTTCCTACTTTACCCTACCTCCTCTAATCCTGAGAACACAAATATAATCTTGTCCTTGGAACTCTATTGTAACCCTCCTGCTTGACCCTGCCTGCCTCTCATAACCACACCTCTCTGCCCACCTCCTGCTATTTGCCATGCCTAGCTCCTGGTTTCAGTTACATCGGAAGTCCCGCCTCTACAGAGACTAAAGAAGCTGCTGATTGGGCCTATATGCTGATGAACTTGGGGGAGGGGTTTTGCCTCACCTATTCTACCTGTTGGCTTGTAACAAAGAGATTATTATTAAATGCAAGATGGCTGAGTGATCACACTTGAGTGCTATCTAATTTTGATCTTTCCACGTGGACTAAGGTAACATTATGGCTAGCCAATTTCCTCGTGACTCCATATTCCAGATAACCCAATCTTATTGTTGCCACTGGCTGGCAACACTCTATGGCAGCAATTTTCAAGTTTCTGAATACTGATAAATAGTTGTAAGGACATGCCCTTAATTTAGGAGGATCTGTGGGCACTGGGTTGTGATATTTTGTCATATGCTTGTGTGCGTATACACTGAATATTAAAGAAAACATTTTCTTGCTCATAGCCAAAAAAGGTCAATGTTCATGGCTTTGATGAAGTTTAACTCATCAAATAAATTCCTCATCTTATAAAAAGTATGAAGAAACATCTCTACAACACAGAGAGAAACTTCTCGGTTGGCCCAGGGAATCTAGCTTTGAGTGTTTTAAAATAAAACTGAAAGGAATTTAGACAAACAAAATTTTTAAAAGAAACCAAGCAAAACTCCCCAAACATAAATGGATTTCCACACAGCCTGGCTGTCTTAAACATGTCAAGCTCCACAGTGACAATGTTTGCTGTTCCTCTAAGATCAGCACTGGGTTTTCCATGTGTATCATCCACCCCACATGGCTTGCTTGGGTCCGTCTTGTGTTTTAGCGAAGAGTTGCTATTACTCCCAGCACTGGAATGAGGAAGAGTGGACTCACTCCAGTTTGCATTCCCCGATTCTTCCTTTGTCTAGTGCAGAACTGAGTGTCATACGTTCAGGATGTAGAGTTTTGACTTGAAGTCCTCCTTCACTTACAAATGTCCAACAGCACTCTGCCCTTCCCTCCCAGAATTTTCAGAAATATAACCAACCACACTTTAAAGGCAGCATTCAGGGTGCTCAGTCACAGGACACATTTTTCACTAAGTCTTTAATATCAGTTTCTTAGAAACATGTTTTAATTGAAATAAAATGATACAACCCTTTCCTTCCCCTTCCCCCTTCTCCACACCTCCCAGATCCACTCCATTCCCTCACACTCTCAAACTGATGCTTCTTTTTATTTGATTAGTTTTTTGCAGGCACACACACACGTGTATACATACCCATATATATGTATCACAACTATATATAAATAAAACTTTCTGAGTCCATTTTGTTGTTTATGTGTATATAGTTTCAAGTCTGACCACTCTGCGTCAGATAAAATAAATAGGAGCTCATCTCTGTGAGTGGCTAATTCTTCTTTTCCCAGATACCATCAGTTGCCCGTAGTTTTTTTTTTTTTTTTCATTAACATGTACAGTGATAGTGGCATAGTTCTGGTCTTGTTTATGCAGCCGTTTCTAGAAAGAACTGTTTCACAACTGACTTCCTTGTGTTCTGGCTCTTACAGTCTTACTAACCCCTGTTCTTTGATGGTCCCTGAGCCACAGATGTAGGAGCTATAATGTAGATATGTACACTCGAGTTAGGCTCTCCACAATCTGTTAATTCTCATAATAAGGATACCTATCTTTTTCTAAACTCCATTTGAGACACGTTAAAGTTTAAACATGGTCACTAAGTCTGCCTCTCATATACAGGTCAGAACTGGGCTGAGCCCTCCAGGAGGCCTCCAGCTGCCAAATTTGCAGATGATTATCCTTATACACACTCCAGAATTTGGGTTGATAATGCCTAACTTGAAGAATATTTGTGGAATCTGTAGAGTTAAGGACTCAATCAGGACCCATCTAAAGCTCAGGACTATGGTCATGAGCAGCAGTCAGCAATACACACAAAGCTCATTTGATCCCTTTAACACTACACTGCAGAGTCACACGGGCTCTCGGTCTGTTCAAAGCATCCAGCTTTTCTTTGAGTCGCCAGCTGCTTTAGTGACAGATAATTAAGATCCTGGACGTGCTTTCTTAGGAAGACAACATTCTCCACAACCCTTTGTTTTTATGGGGGTCTTATTTCAACCCTTAGTAGAGCCTGCCTTAGACATATTATGACATCATGGCTCCACTGCTTAATTTGAATTACATTCCATAAAACCCCTTGTCTCCAGAAGTTTGTCTTCTGGATCTCATGGCATTAAATTATTCTATGTGAAAATCCGAGGCTTGAGGGTATTTGAATATTTCAGAAAAACAGAAAAACGGATTGGTAAGGTATTTTCATCAGCTTTTATTATACCTACTAGGAAGAAGAGCCTTGGGTAGCTGAAGAGACTTTGCCAGGCATCTACGGATCAACTGTAACACCCTTACCTTTGTAGGTAAATGGAAAACCAGAGAGGTGAAATAGCTAAGGTCCTACACAAAGTTGGTAACGTTCGTGAAACCAACCAATGCAATTTAGCAGTAAAGTCTGTTCCTCACAATAAAATATTTGCCCAAGTTAAAAGCAGATAATACAGGAATGCAGTGTTCAAATATCACCCTGATTTTATTTCTCCATTAAGTCATCTTTTCTGGCAGCCTCACACTTTTCAAAACTGAGCTCAAGAATGTCTTTCAAAGAAGATTCTAATTCAAAAGATCAGTCTGACCAGTTCAGGGTTCAGACTGCAACGTGTTAATATATAGGAGGGGAAAGATCTTATAAAGCAGATATTGTCTAAAAGGAAAAGGCCTCCCCAACTTGTTTCATTTTACTTTTCATGTCCCACGAGGCTTATTTGATAGTGTTGATCATACATTAATTTTTATAATCAACAGATCAACAGAGAAGGGAGAAAACAGGCCCTTGAAGTCTGGTGACTGACAGAAAAATAGGGAGTGGGAAGGAAAATAAGAGGCAAGCCCTGAGACGCTGGTTTTCTCTGTCAAATGTTTCTGCTTTCTCACTGTAGCATACATCACCCATGCTTGGCTGCCCATGCCAGTCTTTCATCATCACTCAGGTGAATTGTTAAGATCCTGGCAAGCTAGCGCCCTCACTGTCTTTCTCTTTCTCCTATGTCATTGCATTTTCTGATTCTCCTGGACATATTTTTATTCCTAAGAAAATAAACATTTGCTCTTGTACCAATATCAGCAGCATGTGTGTTACCTGAGTGTTGTCAGCATAGACTAAGCGGCAGCACACTGCCTGCTCCCCCATACATCCTCTCCTCCTCTATGTAGACATAAATCATTAAAAACTACATAATACGCAAATACTCTCATCTTATTCTCTTTTTTTTTTTACCTTTTCCTTTTGTACTGTTATTTGACTAGTGTATATGTTTCACATAGAAATTTCATCCATCTTGGGGCTAGAGTGATGGCTCAGAGAGAGGTTAAGAGAACTGGTTGCTATTCCAGAGGACCTAGGTTTCAATTTTCAGCACCCACATAGCAGCTCACAACTGTCTGTAACTACAATTCCAGGGGATCCAATTCCCTCACACATGCAGGTAAAATGCCAATGAACATAAAACAAAAATAAATTTTTAAAAAGAAATTTCATACACCTTAAATATATAGCTGCCAATATGTAGCTGCCAAAAGTATTTTTCTATGAAAATATCACTCAGGTAAGTAGAACATTTTCAATCACTTACTATTTGCTGGTGAATTACCTCTCCACTATGGCAAACATCACTGGATTCACACTATACTAGGTTTTTGTTTTATTTTGTTTTTGGTTTGTTTGGGTTTTTTTGCAGTTTTAGTGCCCAATGAGTGAACCAACTCTGTGTTGAAGTACAGTGTTTTCATATCTGGGAGACTCCAATTATAACCACTATAAAATTTTATGTATAGGATTTTTTTGAATGTGTGTTTTTATTTTCTATTCCCTACTTCAAAATAAAAATGATGTATTATGGGATACAAAGCAAAAACATCTAAATCTCTAACATAATCACAAAGTGATGTTTTGCTTCCAAAAGTGGTTGGGTTATTCATTCTCTTACCAGTGAAAATGAGACATTCAGCCTGTGAAGTCACATTCCCATCAACACCTGTCATGGCCAGTCCTTGTTGGCTTTGCTGTCTTACTGCACTGACTAATATAAACTGTGAATTATCTAACAGGCTTGGATTTCTTTACTTCTTTTCTAAAATTGGGGCAAAGCTGTTTAATATGTCACCAGCAAACATGACTAGGCTTGAGTTATTTTGTTTTATTTTAACACAAGAACCCACTCTGTAAACCAGACTAGTTGAGAACAGAAGTAACATAAGTTGGCCTCAAAGTCAGGGAAATCCACTTGCCACGACTCCTTGTGCTAAGATTGTAAACATCAGCCTCCACTTCACACACACACACACACACACACACACACACTATATCTATCTATCTATCTATCTATCTATCTATCTATCTATCTACCTATCTATCTAATATTTATAAAGTCAAGTGCTTTTCTATTCCTAGTTTGATTTGAGAAATGTTATTCAGATGTATTTCATAAGATTTTTCTGTTACTTACTGAGTTCATCATTTGGCTATTATCCTCCACTGAATTAGCATGATGGTCAATTACATTGATTAGTTTCTGAGTATTATGAGCACCCATGCATTTCTGACATCTTCTAATGAAGAGATACTGCCCTTGTAATTTTACTTCTGCCAAGAAGATACAATATAGTATATGAACAATTCTAGTTGATATTACACAGAATTTAATCATTATATTTTACATATATTTCTAAAGATATGTTTAATTCCATGTGGAAATGATAGAAAAAAATCTAAATCTTGATTTTCTAGTAATAGATTTTCTCCCTCTGTTGGTTTGCAGTTCATTTTATGTCAGTAAACCTCTTTACATTTTTTTATTGATCTATAAATGTAGAGGGTACAATCAATGAACTCCAAGTTCCTGCATATGTCATAGGCTGGCAGAATGTTTGAAAATCCTCACATTTTCTAAAATGTTACATTCTAACCAGGGAGTGAAGGAGAGGTGGGATTTATAAGCCTGGGATTTTAGTTGAAGCTGCTGAAGGAAGGTATTCTACCCCTGAAGCTAGCAAGCTCCCTTTCCATCTGAGTTTTATGTTCTGAGATTATGGAAAGAGCTCTCAGGCCGAGATATGCATTCTGATGGTTTTCAGAGTGAGCTGCAGCACAGTGGAGTGGATCAGACCTGCACAGTATGTGTGATGCACAGCACATGGTGGCCAAGAAGTAATGTGGTAAGCAAAGTGAGGTTCAGCAGGAAATGACTCTGAGGTCAGACCACTCTTTCAAGAATCTTGCTACTTAATGGGGACAAAAAAATGGCCCAACAACTGATGGAGAGGTCAAGCTGGGGAGGCTTGAATAGTGACAGCGATTACAGGATCTTAACAAATGGTATTGAGTTAGTAAAACACAAGGAAATTTTCTTTAGAAGTGCATGAGAATTACAGCCAAGCGGGGGGTGGGGGGGGACTATGATCAAAAAGGAGATGAAAGGATTTTAGCTAGGAAAAGAGAGGAGGAGGAAGAAGATGCATATTTGGGGGTTTAGTGAATGAGTAGAGGAATTCTCTAGAGCTCTTCTTAGAAAAACAGAAGCCATTGCTGTCAGCTGGAAATGGCAATGGAATTCCAAGAGAAAGGATGGTAAAGAGAAGCCCCCAGCTATCTGCAGAGTTGTGGATGGTGAGAGGAAGCCTGGTAAGGTTGAGTCAAAGGCTGGAAGCCAAGGAGACCCTGAAGGGATAGTAGGAGCTTTGCCTGATCCTGGCACCAGGCCCCTGTCATGTAGCCATAGCCTTCCCATAGATTCATGGCCAACAGTCACCCCTTCCACATGTAGATGAGACATTCCCTAACATCTCAGACCAAAACAACAGGAAAAGAGAAGTGACCTGCAGTCACACAGGCTCAAGACAGAGTTCTCCATGGTAATGATGTACCTAGAGGCCCAGAGGGCATTGCCAATAAGAGTCCCTTCCCATACTTTCCTCCCTGCAAAGGGTATTTAATCTCAGGCCCACCCTGAGAAGTAGGATATGGTTTTATGCATCCATTTTCCATTGTGACAATAAACTGTTTAGAACCATGGACTGCCTCTTTTCATAGAGATCTGCTGTGGGAAGCCAGGAAGACCTTTGCCTACACGGCCTCTATCTAATCTCCCACAGAAGGCCTAACTGCACTCCCAGCCACAACTGCCACCAAGGCCTGCTGCCATCAAGCCAAGAACAACAATCACCATGGAAACCCTCCCTCACCCCCATCGTCCCTGCCCTGGGCTAGATGCAGCCGTGGGCCTCTAACTTCATTCTCTGCTCTTCTGTGACTCTCAGTGGCACCTACCTGGATGTCCAAGAGCTTGAGAACCCCATGGCCCCAGCTTCATTGCAGGCCCAGGGTCCCCAGACCAGCTCCAACATTCCCACCTTTCAGACTGGGCTTTCCTACCCCCAGAGTGGTGGATTGGTGCTCCCCTACAGCCCACACCACCCTGGGGTGGCATGGGATATAAGCATAGTCAAACTATGGCATGCCCTGTGGGGGAGCAGACACAGGACTCCACAGCCCTCCAGCTATCCAGCCAGCAGAACAGGAATGAGCAAAGGGACAGGACAACAGCAGATTAGATGCTCACTAGAGGTTCCTGACAGCCTGAAAATTACATTAGTACAAAGACAGTTTGAGCTTTCAATTGATTTATACTATACTAAGTGATGTGTGGAATTATTAAAACTGTAATGATTCTTTAACTTAAAGATTTATCTTTTATTTTGAGGTGTGTAGAGCTGGGGAAGGGTGTGAGAGGATTTGTGTGAGAGTATGTACATGTGAGTACTACAGGTACCTGCAGAGACCAGAGGTGTCAGATGCACTGGAGTTGAAGTTAGAGATAGGTATAAGGTGCCAGACATTGGTTCTAGGAACCCAAGTCTGGTCTTCTTCAAGAGTGGTATGTGCTGTTGACCACTCCTCTGCTCTTCAGAATCATGAAAATTTTAACTTTAAATTTTATGTTTTAAATTTTATGTATCATAACATGTGCCCAAAACTTTTATGAACTGGGGCTGGGATATTGGAATAGCTATGCAAACCCATGTAGCAAGAAACAATATTCTACACTAAGGCTTCAAAACAGCAAGATGTGCTGGGAAGGCCTTGCTTAATTTCAATTCATCTTTCTCAGTCACTCAGCATTTTTCCCCACCAGGATTGCCTGTGTGCTTACACACATGTACAAGTGCATGTGTGCATGTGTGTATGCACATGCCTGTGTGCATGCATGTGCAGGTGATCTCACTAGATAATTGACAGATATTCCAATGTATTACAACTCATACATAACTAGAACTTTATAATAAGTAAAAGAAGGGGGAAGGAGGAGAGGAGGGGAGAGGTGGAGGAGGAGATGGAGGAAGAATAGAAGAAGAGGAGGAGGAAGAAGAGAAGGAAGAGAGAGAAGAGAGAGAGAGAGAGAGAGAGAGAGAGAGAGAGAGAGAGAGAGAGAGAGATCTGACTGAACATCAGAACACATCAATAAAAGCAATGAAATTTGAATTTTTTGGACCAAACATCAGTTCTGCATCTTAGTTTCCTGATGCTTCTGCTCTTTCACTAGCAGTGCCCAGAACCTCACCTGTTCCCCATCAGCACCAACACTTGTTACTTTCTGCTTCCTGAGGATGGTCTGATGATGCCCTGCTGATGAATATGAAGTATGGCCTGTGTGGTTTTATTCTGTATTACTCTCATGATTAGCAATACTGAACATTCCCACATTTCTTCAGCAGTTAGTTTTGATATAAAATTGAGTATTGTGTATGGAAGACCATAGAAGATTGTATAGAAACAATGGGATATGGTTCTGCTTAAATAGTTACCACAATATGTATCTGAATAATTTGTTTGAACATTGAAGCCTCAGATTGTGCATTTAGGAAGTGAAGAGAATAACATTCACTTGGAATCAAATGGCAGTCATTGTTAATGATGTCATAAAATAAGAAATCAATTCAAACTTTATTTGAGGAGAATAAATATTGGCAAAATCTTGGTTATTTTCAATTTTTTCTGGTAGTGAATAGATTCTCCAAGATATTTGATGTAGCATTATGAAGAAGAATGAGTCGCTAATAAAATTAGTGACTATAAATTTTCAGTGTAGAAAGATGAAGTATTATAAAAAAGTATAAAGTATATAAAAAGACCGAGTATTTCCATATTTTTCTTAAATAAAACACAATTACCTTTTTAGCTTTTCTATTCCCCACATCTTCTGCATGGTTAAAATTATGAATTAAAATCCAAAAGAAATAGTCTACAATTTCTATAAGGGAGTGACTGGATGAACAAATAAACATTGGGCTGCTAGCAGGCATTTTCAATAGCAGACACAAGGGTGATGTTTGCTTGTTTGTTTAATAGAGAGAAGAACTGGGACTGGTTCTGCAGTTTTTGTGATAGATCTAATTCCCTAGTCTAAATGAGAACCATTATTTTGAATTAATTCTTCTCCCATGACACAGACAATGAAGAAGGGGATCTGACGACACAGGCTGAAGAGAAGCTGGACAGAATGGCTGACCACTGTGTGGAGATCTGTCAGGAATGAAAGCTCATTGATGAAAACTCCATGAGGTCCTCCCCTGTTCTATCTGTAGTAGATAGGAAGGAGCTGCTGCTGAGGGGGAAGGAAGATCCATCATCCATCACACATTGTCACTTTCCCTTCAGTACGGAAGATCTCTTCCTGCCAAAGCACTTGACTTGGCAAAGATGTGTGCTATGTCCCTGAAAGCAAAAAATAAATAAATAAATAAATAAATAAATAAATAAATAAATAAATATAAAAATAAAAATTCTGCACTGACAGCACACTGTGGGAGGAAGGTTTACTCCAAGCTTGTCCTTGGAGGAATCATGACTTTCTGTTTGCACAGTCTTTGGGACTATATCTGTGACCCTGGAGAAATGCAAATGAATGTTTCTGGCTCTCTTTGACCATTTGGGATAGTGAGTTTTTTCAGGGACATTTTTCTTGTAGTCTCACAATGAAAGAGCACACAACAAGAGGTGGTTTATATGAAGAGGACTCAGATCTGAGGCAGAATCCTAACAGTATTTCTACCCTGGCACAGAGATAACCTGGGACAAGGCCATCCATGAGATGAGCTGAATAATGCCTGCTACACAAAATGGCTGGTGACAGGAAATGTTGGAGAACATGTCTAGTCTGTTGCCATTGCTGTATTTACTGCTGTATGTGTTAATACTAACCATAAACTCCCCAGTCCCACAGGATCCACCCCTTGCTTGGCTCCTCAAGGCAAAGTGGTCACATTGCCTTCTTTGCTAATGTAAAAACCTTGACTCCAGTAATCAATATGTTTTGTCTCTCTTCTAATTATAAAAATAACATATGATCACTTCCAGTGATTTAGAAAGTGCACACACTATAAAGAAAAATATATTTAGAATTACCTATAATGCAACGACATAGAGAGCAGCACTCATAGCTCATTTTAACATATTTCTTGCCAAAAACCTCCCCACATTGCTTTATAAGATTTAGATCACACTGTACTCAGAGATTTGTGTTTTATTTATTCACTTTGTTTTATACAATAAACATTTTTCACATCAAAGTTTTTCAAAAGTGTGTGTTTTAAAAGCTTCAGGGTGATCTATCAACTGAATGATCACACATTTTGCCACACCTTACTTTGTTTCTCCCCAGTTTCACCATTGGACCTAATCACTCAATAAGCAAATCAATATTGTCTATAAATCTTGGCATTTCTTACTCGCTTAAAAATTCTCATGAAGGGGTCTAGGGAGATGGCTCAATGGTTAAGAGCACTGGCTACTCTTCCAGAGGACCCAGGTTCAATTCCCAGCAACCACATGGCAGCTCACAACTGTCTGTAATTCCTGTTCCAGGAGATTTAACACGATTACACAGATATGCAAGCAAACACTAATGCATATAGATTAAATAAATAATTTTAAAAATAATTACTAGTGATATTAAAAGATAAAAAATATTCTTAAAAGTATTTCTCACTTCTCTCCTTCCTTTAATTAGTACAACTTTCTGATTGTCGCTCATCTATTTGGTTATTTTAGAAGGGTTTATCTGCATTGCCCCACTCATGACAGCTCAACTCTTGCATGTACTGCTGTAATTCCCAACCCTTTCATGTCATACTAATTCAATAGACAGTCGTAAAACTGAATTGCCTTGAATAACCTTAATGTCTTGATGCTATCAACTCTTTAGACTGGATAGGATGTTCAGCAACATTTCTGATCTCTATCTGTGGGTACCAGTAATATTTCCCAATTGTGAAAATGACCACTGTCCCCAGTCCTGCCAAGTGTTCTCAGATCTGGAAAAGGCCTTTTGCCTCCCACATCGTCATCATGCCTCAATTTTTTTAAGTCTAAGAGCTTTTTAATTTTTTTTAATTTTAAAAAAAATTAATTTAAATTATTTTACTTATTTACATTCCAGTCATTGCCCTTCTCAGTACCCCTCCTACAGTTCCTCATCAAAGCTCTCTAGGATTAAACACATCTTCTCCCACCCAGGCAAACCTTTGCTATCTATGTGCCAGGGTCTTCGGACCAGCTCATGTATGTTCCTGGTTGATGACTCAGTCTCTGGGAGCTCCCTAGGGTCTGGATTAGTTGAGACTGCTGGTCTTCCTTTAGGGTTGCTCTCCCTTTCAGCTTCTTCAATTCTTCTCCTAATTCAACCACAGAGGTCCCCAACTCCAGTCCAATGGTTGGGTGTAAGTATCTGCTTCTGTCTCAGTCAGCTGCTGGTAGGGCCTCTCTGAGCACAGCCACGCCATGCTCAGTCCTCCCAACCCTCAATAAGATTGATCCCAAGTTTATCCGAGAGTTCTTTTAGACAGGACCAATTCTGGACAGGAATTTTGACTGTGGCTTAGTAACCCTGTCCTTCCACTTGAGGCCCTGACTCTTTTAAAGTTCCAATGTAACAAGTAGAAATGCCCAAGTAAGAAGGTTTCAACCCCATTTAGAAGGGAGGAGGAAATAATCACTGGAGGCAGAGGGAAGAAGGGACCTGGGTGGGAGGAGGAGGGAAAAAGGGGAACATGATCAGATATGGGGGAAGAGGACAGGAGAGAAGCTCAGAGGGCCAAGAGAATAAATGGAAATGAGCAGCCTCAGGGAGTGAGAGGTGGAGGAACCCTCTAGAGACTACCAGAGACCCCGGAGGTTAGACACTCTCAGGACTCTTTGGGGAGTCCTTAGCCTCAAATTAAGCAAAATGCCCCCCAGTTTCAGTGTCTACTAGCCATTTTTAGCTCTCCTCTTTCTGCTTAACTCTCATCTTTACCCTTACCCATGCATATTGTCTTTTAAAATGGTCATACTATTTATGTTTTTTCAGTATATATTATTATGATTTAAACATCTCTGGTCTCTGTCTTAAAACCTAATAACTACTATCATCTTTAAAAATCTATAATACTCTATTTGGGAGATCTACCAAAATTTTTATAATCAAATCCCAAGTGATATATACTATTATTGTTTCAAACTATATTAATACTATGGAAAATATACTCTGTAGATCGATATATGAATAGACACACAAGTTTATATCCTTCAATAGCCACTGCATTTCTTCTTTCACATAAATTCCAGAAGTGGAAAACACTGCCCCATTTTCCTCTAAGGGTTTTTTTAAAGTTTACAGTTGAAGAACTATGAAAAACATAAAGTATAACTAATCTTTATTTTCCAAATTTAGCTTGAATATATGCAAACTTCTATTTTTATTAAGTTTGGTATTGTGAGTGTTTTTTTCTTTACATATGCTTTCATGGAAAATATTATTACATTTTATATTTTCTTAATTACTATGTATTTGAAGATAATTACTATGTAGTTTTGTCAATTATCAATTCTTTTGCTGACTTTTCTAAGTCTTCTTAAAAGTTAGACAAAGTGGTCATATAAGAATATTAATAAGGGCTGGCGAGATGGCTCAGCGGGTAAGAGCACTGACTGCTCTTCCGAAGGTCCTGAGTTCGGATCCCAGCAACCACATGGTGGCTCACAACCACCCACAATGAGATCGGACGCCCTCTTCTGGTGCGTCTGATGACAGCTGCAGAAAATTACGCCAGAGCGAGCGGGCCGAAGCGAGCCTGAGCAGAGGTCCTGAGATCAACAGCAGCCACACACATGATCGAACACAGTCATCTGTACAGCTACAGTGTACTCATACACATAAAAATGAAATAAAATCTTTAAAAAAAAAAAAGAATATTAATAATATTAGCTGCGAGAATACCAATTAGTGGCAAAATATCCACATGGCCTGTTGAGTAGTTAAACATATCACTGTTAAATTTTTATAAGATAATTATACTATGTCTTTATGAAAAATGCCATTAAAATAATGTCAAAGAAAAATACAGTGTTTCTAATTTGTTTTAATTTTGTGAGATTTAATTCATTTTTATTTGATATGTATGAGCGTTTGACATGCTTATCTTTGGCACTAGCCCAAAGAGGCCAGAGGAGGGTTTTGTATCCTCCTGGACTGCAGTTAAAGATGATTGTGAGCCACCTGTGGCTGCTGGGGATTGAAGCCGGGTCAGCTGGAAGAGCAGCCAGTGCTCTTAACTTCTGAGCCATCTCTCTAGCCTCTAAGGATTTTCCTTTATTGTTTAGGGTTTTGAAAGTACAGTATTTGCATCATTTTCATCCCTCCTACTTATAACTCCTTCTGTAAACCCTCTAACCCACAATCTCTTCTACCCCAATTATTTTTACATATATGTGTGTGTTTGTATATATCATATATTATTTCATTTTATGGCATAGCATAGCCTATATTTATATTATATGACATTATACTGTATCTTGTAAGTCTAACTAGTTTGACCCATTTCTACCCATCTAGGTCTGAGTATTACGAAGCCTATAACTCACCATGAGCTGAGGCCCGAGGAACTGATGTTTCTCTAAGCAGATGTCAACTGCCTGTAACTCTATATCCAGGTGTGGTGTCTTAGTTTCCTTCTTCCGTTAAGCACCTTGGCATTGTTTTTGTTATTTAAATTTTTAAATTTTTAAATTTTATTTATTCATTCATTCATACATGCATGCATTTATTTATTGTGACTCTAGTGGGGTTAGTGTAGGTGAATACATGTCATGGCACATGTGTAGAGATCAGAAGACTACTTTTGAGGGTCAGTTGTCTCCTTCTATCACATGAGAATTAGGAATGGAATGTAAGTCACCAGGTTTGGCGCTGGTGGCACTTTATCCACTGAGCTTTCTTTCCAGCCTATAGTACACATTTCTATTGCAGTGGTTCTTAAACTCTTGTGCTTGGACTTTGGAGTATAAAAAAGAAAGGTTTACCCTAGGAGTTACCTTACCTTGTCTTGGAATTTTTACAAAGAGTATCAAAGATCTAGTGTAATTTGAGGGTCATATGGATATCAGTCACTTACGGCATGTGATCTATGGAATTGGACATCAGTTCTGATGAGAATGTACAAAGCAAGGAATTGTGACAGCCTTTCTAACTTAAAAGTAGGAAGCCACTGGAGTTCATGCAGAAGACTTACTGCAGTAGCTGAAGAAACACATCCAACTGCACAGACTAAGGGACTTCATGGGGTCCATGCTGTTCAGTATATACTGGATACAGCATTGGTAAAGTGAGTGGCACTCTCCTACTCTCTAAGTATGAGACATTTGTCAACTTAAAGACTTAGCTCCCCAGATGAAGACTTTGCACACTGACTGCCGGGTAGCCCCTTTGTCTCACAATGTAGACAAATCTGCAGGTATGCCTATATTTACTGTTCTGCTTGTATGCATCTAAAATTCCTACCAGCAAATCATATGGTACATCTTTTGTCATAAGTTTCAAAAGCCCATGACAACCCCAGTTAACACACTCTCTCTCTGCCTGGTGCAAGGTAAGCATTCAGCTACTGGTTCCCCACCACACCTGCCTGCCTGCCTGCCTGCCTGCCTGCCTGCCTGCCTGCCTGCCTGCCTGCCTGCCTGCCTGCCTGCCTGCCATCACTCTCTCTGTCACTCAGCATGCCATAATGGTCATGAACTCACCCTATAAAACTGTAGGAAAGCTCCAATTAAATGTTTTCTGTTGTAAGTTGTTTTGGTCATAGTGTCTCTTCACAATAATGGAACAGTATCCAAGACACCATTCTTTATAAAAACCTCTATTATTTTCATCATGAGCTAGGCATGGTGGTTAAGCCTAGTGATACCATAACTAGCAAGAGTTCATACTTTGTCCCTTCATGAATCTGTGTGCAAAAGAACATTGATCTAGAAATCCACAGATTAATATAAAAGCAATGGTAAGTGTTTTGAAGCCAAAATGCAAAATGTTTTTCCATTATTTTGGTGACTTATACTGAATAACTTTACTGAGACTGAAAATTCTTTGTTTTTAGAGCCTTGTCAAGCAGGAGCAGATCAAATGGTGTCTTTAAAAACTCCTGATAGCCCAAGATGGACAGTTAAGGCAACATCTTGCTGAAATGCCTTTCCTAGCAGTACCTTTCCTGTTATTTTACCTCTCCTTACAAATCATGCAAGGGAATGTGACACTTATGTCATGACTTGAGGATTATTGGAGCCAACAGCTAAGCTGTTCCCTACTTGGAGATAAGCTGGAATATTTATGTGGCTACAAAGAGGTTGTCATATGAGGTAATAAACCCTAGAGCACTTTGTAAACTCTAAGCCACCAACTTAATGTTATTATTGATAAAACTATTCACAAGCACACCTGTGATGACCAGCTGTTTGCACTGTGTTTTATGTGCTTTATGT
This sequence comes from Mastomys coucha, assembly GCF_008632895.1. Taxonomy (NCBI): domain Eukaryota; kingdom Metazoa; phylum Chordata; class Mammalia; order Rodentia; family Muridae; genus Mastomys; species Mastomys coucha. Next base: position 220,921,041 of record NW_022196905.1, read on the forward strand.
TGATCTCATAAATAATGTTATTAATTCCAGTCATGATTCACGAAGTACTGAGATGTTTCTGTAGCAGGAAGCTGTGTCTTATCTGTCACATACATTTTCCTGGTCAGCCCAAAAGAATGGGACCACAGATGACTTTCCTGCCCTGTTGTACTGGTAAAAATCCGTTACCAAGTTCTTCTGACTGTCATACAAAAGTAGTACTTGCACACAGATAATGTTTTTCCATTTTCTTTTGTATTATCAAAAGCCAAGCTGACTGTGTCACCTTGAAAAGGCCCTTTTCACACCATTTCACCCTCAGTCACTAAACACAGACCTCTTTCACATGAGGGCTACAGTCATAAAACATAATCAATCATATTACTACCAGGCTTAAGAGGAGTATATTAAAAAGCTCACTTGGTTTTTGATGCTTCTTTTATCTCTAGCACTTGGTGCAACATTCCTTGGCCTAGCCCCTTGCATTAAGTATATTTTCATAAAAAATAACCTATTCACTGAATTTTTATCTTTTGTCTCCTTTAAAGTAAACAACAACCTATTCTGAATATCCTCTTAATGGTATATAATCAGGAGGTATTTCCCCCATCTAACCATCAAATTTTACACATCTCACCTTGGTTGATGAATCACTTCATCCCGTGCTAAGCTCAGAAGACTCTATAAGTCCTTTCTGGAACTTTCTACATTCCTCAATTCCAGCAAGACAGCTATAGATAAATAGAATGTCTGTCAAATCTACAAATATCTTCCAAAATAATTTTCTTCAGTAACTAGTAAATTTTATGCTGAGGTTGTTTTTAGAATATTATATGTATTTGATCATGCATGTAGACCAACAATTTCACAGGTTCAGTATTGTGGTCCTCAAGAAAAAGAAAAAACATAGAAAAAATGAGATTAATTTTCTATATTCTGTTATACCTTGTTTCTGAAAATATGAACAGGTAACTGCAACACTAGATACTTAATACTCCATCCAGTTTTTCTGGTTGGTGTTGGTGCATGATGGCATGTACTTGTGACCTTACAGGTGGGTCAGCAGAGACAGGTAATTCTAAGAAACTCATTAAGCAGCCAGCTGAGCCTACATGGACAGTTCCAGGCCAACGGGAGACTCTCTAAAGAAAAAAAGTGATGGAAGGTCTTAAAGGGACACACACACACACACACACACACACACACTTAACTTGAAGGCAAGAAATGTTGGAGACATGTGAAATCTTGTTAGACTCAATGATAAAGTATTTGTCTTTCACATATGAGACCCCTACTGGAGACATAACTACAAAAAAAAATTTAGATTGAAGTCTGCCTGGTGACTTAAGAGAAATTCAACTCTATCCCTGCAAATTACATTAGAAGACCTTGCTGTGGAGGGAGCAATAGAAGCCAGACAGGTGGTAACACTAAAATCACTGTTAACTGCTTAGATCCAAGGATGTGGAGACAATGCTAACTGGGTATTCTTTTGTTTTGCTTTGTTTTGTTTCGTTTGGGGGAGGGGTAGTGCTGGAGTTGAAATTCAAGATCTCATGCACACTTGCCACACACTGCCACTGAGACACACATAGGTCAAAGAAGCCTTTCTAAACATGAGCTCCTTCTGGAGCCTTGGCTTACCCTGTGAGTGAGACAGACAAACACTTTCCATTCTGGGGGCCTGTGAGCTCTTTACCCATAACACTCATAATGTCGATAATAAAGGACAGGTGTGTTGTGAGTCCATAGGGCCCTAAGAGCTTGGCTTTCAGGCAGTTCCATGTCTTATCAATGGACTGAAGAAGCCCTCTTATTCTTTGCTTTTAGAGCCTTGTCAAGCAGGAGCAGACCAAATGATGTCTTTAAAAACTCCTGATAGCCCAAGATGGACAGTTAAGACAACGTCTTACTGATATGTCTTTCCTATCAATAACTTTCCTGTTATTTTACCTTTCCTTACAAGTCAAGCCACAATTTCCCATAAACTGAACTGTAACCCAGGAATCCAGCAATATTCTAGACTCTCATATATAGCATCAACTATCTCAAATAACAGCATGCCAGAATTCAGGGGTCAATTTCACTGATCTATGAGGCAGAGTGGAATCCAGCTTATTCTTTTGGCTGTTATATTGACTTGGCTATGACAGTGGCAGGAGCATAGAATTTGTTTTGTTTCCTTAACCTGCCAGGCAGTTGAAAGTATCCAAAGAGGGAAATAGCAGTATTCTGACTACATCATCCCCTTGAAATTCCAGCCGAAGTAGATTATAGTCACAAAAAGATTTTATTGTTTAGTCCCTAAAGATTTTGTTTTAAACAACTATTCAGTTATTCCATTGCAAAAATATATTTGACTTAGGTTTAGAGAGCCGTCTGTCAGATATTTAATAAGACAAGTATATGAAGCTTCATTTGTAGTCCTCCACCAAGAGCTAACTAAGCACCTTGAGCCAGTGCAATGTTTGTTTTACTTTTCAGGGCAAAAATTGCTACACCTCTCCTGTACGAAGCAAAAATGTGCTTGATGACTCAGCTAGACCCCAGCCCCAAGTTCTGAAGTTCTAGATATCCGGAACCTTATTCAGTCCGCACGGTAACCCTGGGAGGGATGTTCCCATTCCACCTCTGTTTGTCTTTCTCTCTCCAAGTGTGTATCCTGTGGGCTTCAGTCACCAGCAGCTGTGCTTCTTCCCCTGTAACTTAAAGTTTTCAGAAGATGCTGAAGCTATGGGACATCTTATAAATTGTCCCCACTGTGGTACACCGCTCTAGGATACATGTGATTTGCTTGAGTGAGCTGAAATGCCCCCTCTTTCTCATCTCACTCTGACCCACTCCTAAACTTTTTCTCTAGTTCCCACATGAAGACTCTAGCACAGTTCTGAATCAGCCTCTGCAAAAGCTGGAGGAAAACGTCCTCATTTTTACAGAAGAGAAAACCAAGGCTTGGCAAAGTTAAATCGCTATTCTGCGCAGCATTGCCCGTGCCACAGATCTGTGTAGCATCGCCCATGCCACAGACCCGCTATTACTTCAATGCAGAGGACTTGTTCATTAAGTATACATCTTCTATTTTGTTAAAGAACAAAAAGGTCTGTCTGACATTCAACAATACAATCTGTCGCTCTGACCTATGGCAAGCCACCTACACAGACATCTCATCTCTAAATAAAATGTAAAAATTTCATCTGGAAAACAAAATAGTACCCAAGTATTGCATGATCCAAAGCAATTTAAAAAATAAATCCTAAATCTGGGCAAAGCAAGGTAGTAGAATCTAAAATGGAGGTGAATATTCTATAAATTCAGGAAAACGGTACTCTTAATTCATGTTTTACCATACCGATGTCCTATATTGGAAATAGGGTTTAACCAATGTGGGTGTCCAGCACACACTAAGGTAGCCTAAACGTGTATTTCTTTTTATCTCCTCTTGCTCTGAATCTTTTATTGTATGAGGAATTGAAGAATTATTTCTCCCAATCACCCACTAAAATGGCACAATTTTCCCCCTGTATATGTGTTCCTGTGTGTCTGTATGTGTACGTCTGTGCCTATGTGTCTCTGAGTGTGTCTGAGTATGTGTATGTGTGTATGTCTGTGTCTCTAAGTGTGTGTGTGTCTCTGAGTGTGTGTCTGTGTCTCTGGGTGTGTTTTGTGTGTCTGTGTCTCTGGGTGTGTTTTGTGTGTCTGTGTCTTTGGGTGTGTGGGGGGTCTGAATGTGTGTCTATGTGCTTCTATATCTTTGTCATTGAGTGTGTAGCATTGAAGACTGAATCAAAGACCTTTGTGAGTGCTGAGCAAGGGCTCCTCTACCACTGAGCCCCCATAAGGGGACTCCTTTAAGTAAAGTAGCCTGGGCTTCTCCCCATGAGACTTAGACTTGATGTACTTGAAAATAATACGTTTTTAAAAGCTCCAGAAAAGAAGGTAGGATGTGGGTACACACATTCTGTCAAGGAAAACAAACACTTCAAAGAACGAAGCATAAATCTCCAGTGTTAACATCTAATCCAAGTCGAGGCTTGTGCCCTGAAGCTCGATTCCACTTTGAAACAGAACTGAGCTATTTCTCGGCTTAAGGTTTTAATAAGTCTTTTACTAGCAGGGGTGGGGAGGGGGAAGCTGTAGGAATAAGTTAAAGTGAGAAAAGGAAGGAGAGAGAGAGCTAAGTTAACACTGGCAATCCACTTGCTGGTCTTAAAGTTGACTCCCACTGGGGATGCTGTGTTAAGTCTTCCCCCAGAAGCCTGCTAACCTATGGCATTGTGGCAGCCTGCCCAAGGCTTCAGAGAGCAGAGGGATTAGAGAAAGTGGATGAATGTTAAAGGTCAAGCTAGTGCTTCATCTGAGACTTGTTTAGGTTTTGCTTGGTTGACGCTTTTATCTGCTTTATATATTTATTTAAAGAATCCCTTCTATGTAAGGCTCAGCCAGACCATTCTGTCTGATCATGTCCTTGCCTGCACCAAGCACTCCTGGTCTTCCATCTCTTATTCTACTCTCTTCTTTCATATGTCACTCAAATGGGTCTGGCAAGCCCATAAATTTAAAAATGCTATGTGAAATCTCTGGCCATCCTGGAATTGTGTCTTGTCTAAATAACCTGGCCGTGGTTTGGGATGTCATCTTTTTTATTTTTACCTATAGCCCTATTTAAAAGACAAATTCATTACCATGGTGGATGAACAGGATCTTGGTTGATAAATTTTATGCTGTGAAAAGTTCGTTCTCCCAAAACTACTTTGGCATTGAGATAATTGTGTTTCTTAACACATCCAGGATGACTTATATTGTAATTAGCTGATGTGGCATTTAATGAGAATGGGGGAGGGGACTAGGTAGAATTAGACAAAGGTCAAGGACTTGTCAACCAATTCTAAGGCAGAGGGGAGGGTGTGAGTGTTGCACTGTAACTAATACGAGGGCGATTTATTAAATGCTCAAGTCCAGCAATAGCTCAGCTGAGGGTCAAGGTGGAATCAGGTTTCAGGGCACAACTCTAGTGCTTGGATTAGATATAAACACTGCAGAGTTATGGTTTCGTCTCTGAAAGGGTTTGTTTTTCTTGCCTCAGAAGTGCTCCAGGAAGATGACCCTGTCTCGATTTAGCTTTGGAATTCTAAAGAGCTTTGACTGTAGGACTCTGATTCTCACAAATTTCTTGGAGTGAGAAGAATTTAAGCTGCAAACGTATTAATCAAATTCCTAATATAGCACACAAAGAAAAAGACCAAAAAACCATACTGACTACAGGCTATCAAAATTTCAGTAAAGATATCAAATAAGAACTGAGATAATTTTCAAAGGGAGAATTCTGCTGCCAAAATGCTAAAGGAAGAATAATGAATTTCCAAGTTTTCAGATGCCAAACTTATAAAACCATTGTGATCTTCCAAGAAGCTTTTGCTCTGCTTGGTGAGAACTACAAAATTAGACTCCTTACTCCAGGAAGGAGGGCATGCCAGCTACTCACATCATGGACCTGAGTAACTATAATCTAGTATGTTCTTGCACAAAGCAGAGCAAAACCAGAGAGAAGAGGTGAGCTGAATAAGTAAGACCTCCTTTGACTAGAGTATTCTGTTAGATTCCATTGTCTTAATCTATGTTTTACAAGTGCAAAACAGAAAGAGAGAGAGAGAGAGAGAGAGAGAGAGAGAGAGAGAGAGAGAGAGAGAGAGAGAGAGAGAGAGAAGAATTATTGGTCATTAATTAAGGTCACTCGACACAGAGAGGGTGGAGTTTAGATTCACATACAGGGCATTTGTTCATACACAAACAAAGTCCAACACACCTATACAAATGCAGGTAAACAACCTGTCTGCTCACAAACTCATTTTATTTGGAGTAAGACATGTATGCTTGGAGAGCAGAGTATGTAGGTAGGTTTTGGCCTGAGTTCATCCTTAAGAGTTTTCTGCTCAGACACAGCTCTATTTTACTTGTTTCACCATCAGAATACAGTGCTTAAGAATACATTATTTTAATAAAATAATAGGTGGTTATTGTAAGAGTAAACTATAAAAGGCACTTGCTTAAAAACAATCTTCTAAAAGCATTTGGTAGATACAGTTCTTACATGCTTATATAACATGGGTAACCATAGATTGTCTTGTTGGTTCTTTTTGTTTGTTTGCTTGCTTGTTTTGGTTCTGCTTTGTTTTCCTTTTAATCAAAGAAGGAATATTGTGATAACATACTACCATTTTCAGCTCATAGCCATGTTGGTGATAATTTCTAAGTTAATTCATTTATTTTAACTCTCTTGTTCAATGATTCCATCAAATAGTAAAAGTAATTCAATAATTTTCCTTTAGTAAGATTTATTTTCTTACAGTCCTTCTTTCTCTTCTACAATGTTCCCTGAACCTTAGGTATAGGGTAGTTTTTAGATGTATCCATTAAAAATGGACTATACAACTCTTTATTTTTATTTGTTGTGATGTTCTATGCTGGTCTTCATCTGTTACAATATGAAGTTTCCTTGATGGAGGGTGAAAACTAAACGTATTTGTGGGTATGTAGACCTATGTTTGTATTGTTGTCAGGGATTATACTGGCTTACTAAGTGGTTGTGGTCAATTCTGCTCCAAAAATACATGACTTTATTAGCACTAAGGAGTTGTTTGGTTAGGTTTCCATTACCAGGAATGATATTTGCTCGTATTTAACAGCTCTTAAGTCTAATTACAGAGTTGTTTATCTCCAAAGCATGAGTGTCATTGCTGAGTCCTTCCGATTAAGCCAGGCTGGATGTTGTAGCTCATAGGCATCACATCATAGTTATATAGGGCACTTGGTTGCTTTTCTCCTTTGGAAACGTGTCTGATGCTTTCTTGTACATGACAGCTAGTTCTCAAGGAGAAGGATTTCAGGCCAGGACCAAGTCGGAGCCATGTTTCTGAAAAGAATAGTGTCTTCTGCTAACTAATATCTGTGTGATCAGTATGAGACTAGAAGTCACCATGCCCTGTTCTGGGAACTGATACATCCAATAGGAGCTTTTTGCTCCACAAAATGATGTAACCGTTAATTTGATGTTACATATTTGCTTACTATTGATGCTATTTTTATGTTAGATACCTGTGATTGATTAGAAATTACTTATGTCAATTAAATAACATGTTTTAAATTTTATTGTAAGTCCACTGTCAAAATCACCTAACCAATATTTTATGTGAGTGTCCTGAATAGACTACTTACTAGCGCTCCCTTCAGCTGTGCTCAATGTAATGGATTTCATTTTAATTTGCACTTTGCAACTTCCCCTACAATTGAGCTAAATTACTAAATACCTAAAATTACAGGCTTGTTTCTGCAATTTCTTACATTAACTATCTATCAGTTGATCTATTTTTGTTTTTAGCCATCTCTTTTACACAAAGAGAACGACTAAAGAACAGTTTGAAGTGGTGTTTCTATTATCTCCATTTTAAAATAATTATTCTATTTTCTAAGCTTTAGCCTTTGATTCATCACTTTTTAATGTCACATTTCCTTACTAATAAGTTTTGTTTCAGAGAAGTCAAACTTGTCCATAGTTTATGTCCCGAGTGTCTCATATTGTTTTATTTCTTGATGTAAATACATAAGAAAACTCTGCTTTTACAATAAATCTTCAGTCCATCTTCATTTCACCTTGGCATTTGATCTGAAATAAAAATTGAATGGATTCTTTCAGATATATTTATAAATAAATAAGATATGTCTTATACATAGTTTTTGCACTACTTCAGTCACCAGAGACATAAGATGAGGTTAAATATTAAACTTAAATAGGTTTTGTAACAAATATTTATACAAAATATCTAGTGACCTAGAAAAGTTTTTAAAATGCATGTAAACTAAGCTGAAATAAATTCAGAGTGATTTGAAAAGTATCTAAGAGCACTTACCATAGAGAAAAGCATTAAAGTTAACTTTGAAGGGACAAAACCACTTTGCTAGGAAGTGAGATTAGAGATGACAGGGGCAAGGTGACTAAGTCAGTTTGGGGGTGTCTGATGCTGGGGTAGACGTTTCCTAATCTGTATTTGGGGAGGGTGACTAGAGCTTGGGCACATGGATATCAACAATGGCATGTGGCTACACTAAGATACGAGCAAAAGTGTGACTTACATACAGATCAAAGATGCACTATGAACAGTAGCCTCATTCACATGCAAGTGTGTATGTATATACGCTATATGTCTATATATAGATATAGTCTCATATATATCTGACATGCAAGTATGCAGACAATGTGTATTTTTTCATATATACTTATAGATAAATTTGTGGGATTATCTGCCATGGTAATTAATAATGGTGTGATAAAATAGAAATAGGATACATCATTAGAAAAGTCTGCTCTGGAATGTGTTAACAAACCTTATCTTGGTTATTTCTAGAAGGTATGGAAATAGAATGCCATCCTTCCTAAGGCTGCCATAAGAGTGACCGCTGCCACTTTTCATAATTTGTTGAGAACTGTTTGTCATGAAGGTGATTTCAGGCGATAGTGGGAGGACAAAGCCCCTAAATAAAGAGGTGAGCATTTTTGAAGAAAAATACAATCCAGTACATTAATAAGTTTTGAAAGACTGGAAGATTTGGAAATTTGGGAAAAAGCATGCTAATGAAAAGGGAAATGTATTAGTAGAAATGTATGTATACTGTATAACCTTTACTTAAAGGACATAGAAGGTCTCTGTAAGGAGCCAAGAATGTAGACTAGCCAGTTTCAGAAACCTGTTGGCCACAAAGGCTCCCCCTAGTTAGGTCCAAGAACAAAAGGCAGGATATGAGCCATCTGGGTAGTTCTAGGGAACGGTCAGCCATTAAGAAGATAGCATAGCCCAGAATAAGGAACAGGATAGCGATCAGCCATTAAGAAGATAGCATTGACCAAACCACATTTCTCTAGACAATGAGTGTGCAGGACAACTTCCTTGTGACCTGATTCAACCAGGGGCTGGGTTCCTCTAAAATTTTCCAGTGTTTTTATGTTATGTTTCCTTGGTAAACCTCTCTCTCACACACACACACACTCACACCAGTTTGTGATTTTTCCCTTTAAATACCCCTCACTTCTTGTGTTCCGGGTCGAGCTCCTCTGGCCTGCATGGTCACAAGATCGACCCCGGTACCAGCCTATCCCAAATAAACCTCATGTGATTGCAGCAAGTTCGGTCTCTCGTGAGTTATTGGGTGGTCGTGTTATCCCAGGACTTGAGTGAGAGTCTCTCCAGTTCTGGAGGTCTTTCAGTTTCACACACACTGAGAATAATTGTAGAAGATTCATTTACAGAAGAGGAGTTTCAAGGAGAACAACATGGACAAGCATTCCAATGCTTGTAAGTACATCAAGGAGAATGGCTACAAGAAAGGTTCATGCTCAGGACACAATAAATGTTCCTTTGGTGGGGTCATTTTATTTGTAAGGCAGCAAGTCAAAACTGTTCAAAGGAAACGAGAGGTTGCCTTAGTTAGGGTTACTATTGCTGTGATGGAACACCAAGCGAGAGGTTGTCTTAGTTAGGGTTACTATTGCTGTGATGGAACACCAAGCGAGAGGTTTTCTTAGTTAGGGTTACTATTGCTGTGATGGAACACCATGCCTTTGTCTTATTTGACTTACACTTCCACATCATTGTTCATCATTGAAGGAAGCCAGGATAGGGACCCACACAGGCCAGGAGCCTAGAGGCAGGAGCTGATGCAGAGGTCATGGAGGGTACTGCTCACTCGCTTGCCCCCCATGGCTTGCTCAGCCTGCTTTCTTATGGAACGCAGGAGCATCTGGCCAAAGATAGCACAGCCACAGTAGGCCGGGCTCTCACCCATCAATCACTAATTAAGAAAACACCCTACAGCTGATTTTACAGAAACATTTTTCTCAACTTTCAGATAACTCCAGCCTATGTCAAGTTGACATTAAACTATCCAGCACAGAGGTTAAGGACAAAGTTCATATCCTAATGAAAATACCATTACCAGAGGCAGGGTAAAATGCAAACAAAATGTCAAGGCAAAGATAAGAGAGTAAAACAGAATGAAAGACAAATGTCCTTCAGTCTCAGAACTGGCTGGGGTCATGCTACAATGTGGTCTAACTGTCTTTTCCTTCTTAATCCTCACTCTTGTGCTGGAGAATCTGTTGACTGACTGAGCGGGCTTGGTCACATGGCACCTCAACGTTGGAGCTCCAGTAAGTGGAGTACAGTGATGGACACCACAGGAAAAGCCTGTGCAAAGGAAAGAAAAGAAGATGTGGGTCAGCGGTGAGTAAACCTTGTAGAAGGACAAGGTAATGTTAAAATGTGTTTTGTGTATGTGTTTAGATATATGCTAAAATCTAGAGAAGCAAAGGTAATTCTCATAGGTGCTTCTAGTCTTTGGACCCTGACTAGGGATAGTTTACACCCAAAACATGAGAGAGAATGGGTTTGAGAAAAGCAATCCTCTCCGACTATCTGGGGTAAGCTTTGGTGAAAGAGAAGGAAAATGAACTTAAGCTGTTTCAGAACTCTCCTAGGGACAGGAGAAGGTCGGGAGATATGCTGACCCCTCTGTGGTTCCTACTGATGGAATTCTTGGTTCTAGGTCCCTTAGGTAGGATGTCTGGGTCCCTTCAGGACCTCTAGTTCTCCTCCCTCTTTGTCTATTGTCTGTCCTTGGCACACCAATCCACATCCACCAAAACTGACTGTTTAATGTGAAGTCTATGTTTTCATTTTATGGTTCGATTGATTGTTGTTCTGTGTTTCATGTTCAAAAGAAAAAAACGGTTAAAACTTAACTGCTGGTTGTTCAGCCCTTGATTTAGTTTTAACTCATTTCAAAAAAAGAGAAAAAGAAAAAATAAAAAACAGTCTCAATTGGCCTTGGGGCCGTACACCTGTAGGTTGGAGTCTAGTGCTGCTGGAGAAGTCCTGCTAAGAGCTGACTGTCTGTAAAAGCCGCTCTTAAAGGGGCCAGCAAGTTTTTGGCTTCTCTGGTAAGGGAACTGATGGCTGTTTTACCTAGAAAAACCTCTGTGCTTGTGATTATTGGGTTCTGCAGGTGACAAGGTGCTCCTCTCTTGAAATTACAGCTAGAGAAATTAAGAGTTTTATCTGGTTTAAATAAGTAAATGTATGCAGCCACTTCATTTTTGTTTTAAAAGTATAAATACGTTCTGCATGTCTTGGTTATAGATTATTGGCTTATAAGTTATTGGGTATGATTAAAAATGTGTAACATTGCTAATAGAAAGTTGCTTAAAACTGGTAACTCTGGGTTAGAGTAATTCAGAACTACAATGTGTGGCATCTAGGGAAACAGGTCTCTAAGATACATCTAAATTGGGTAATATTTTATGTAATTCTTATCCTAGAAATTAGACTTATAGGATTTAAAACAATGTCTCTTTAATGAGATATTAAAAGCCGCAGCATCACATGCAGGAATTGACAGCCAAACTTTGTAGCATCTAGGTGATTCACTTAGTGTTTTTGGAGAGACTGGATTGTTGAAGCTTGAGTTTTGCTTTTCAAAGTTCTGGTGTGCGCAGGATCTGAGCTGTCATCTCAGGATGACCCAGGCTTGCTAACTGCAGTTCAAAAGTAAGGAGACACTTAAAAAAATTGTAACATAAATGTAATGTTTTGGGTATTGATTTTAAAGAGAATGGATTGTTTTTTGGGGGGGGTTGCTCTCCAAAAGTTATGGTTATGCCTTAACATTACAAAAGAAAATTTAAAAGTATGGTTAAAATTGCCAGTGTTCCACTGGCTGAAGTTTGCCTGTGAATATTACAGGACCTTGGTATTCTGAAGAAAAGCTTTCAGGTATTGGAAGAAGTGAGTCAGGATTTAAGTAGAAGCAAGAGGGTAGTGAGCTTGATTATTGCTGGTACAGCAGCTTTAATTACTCTAATGGCTAGCACCACTGCTGCAATTGCTTTGACACAAGAAGTTAAGACAGCTACTTTTGTTAATCATTTAGCAAAAAATATTACTAATGTTTTGCATATTCAAGAGGATTTGGATAGGCATTTGGAACAATGAATTGATGCTCTTTATGATATTATTCAAATTATTGGAGAGGAGGTTCAGAGTCTAAGAGTAGGAAGCCATCTCAGGTGTCAGGCTAAATACCAATGGATTTGTGTTGCTTCTAAAGTTTACAATGATAGTCACTATGATTGGGAAAGGGTTCAAAGACACTTGCAGTGTGTTTGGCATAATTCCAACGCCTCTCTGGATGCTTTAACTTTGCATAGTGAGACTATGAATTTAAAGAATGCTTCTCTGCTGAGCTTTGATGCTGCAGATACTGCTGATAAAACTATTCATTGCCTGAGGTCAGTATTTCCATCTTGGTCAAACCTCAAGAATGGCATATATGGCTTGATCATGCTAGCCCTTCTTGTCCTGGGAATACTTTTATTCCTGCCCATCATGTTAAAGCTTGCCTTTAACAATCAACATGTTGACAGCTCAAGTACATGGCTTAAAACTAAGAATGAACTCCCAGACAGAGTTACTAATTTAATAGGCTGGCAAGCCAGGGACGGGTAAGATTTTTCACAGAGCCTTACCAACCTAAGACAGAGTTGTGCGCCAGAAGGCCATGTTTGTTTATAACAGACACTAAAAGGCCATGTTTGCTCATATTACACAAACAAGCTGAGCATGTCTTGAAGACAGATAAGGAAGGCATTCTTGTCAGAACAACCTAAGATAGGCTCAGCCTTGTTTATGAATTAAAATGGGGGAGATATGGAGAGCCTTTTGGGATGCTGCTGGGCAGGAATCTGACAATGGCCATGACAAGGACATAAGCTCAGGCAGGAATCTGACATTAGAGCGTGATAAGGAAGTAAGTTTCGCCAAGAATCTTAACTTTAAGCTATAATAGGGAAGCAGGTTATGGCAGGAATTTTAATTTTAGGGTGTCACAAAAGAAGTAGGCTTCAGGCAAGATTTTGAACTAGGAAGTGGGCTCAAGTGTTTTGGTCATATGACAAGCCCTTTAAACAACTGTCACGAGAGTAATCACAGGACTTTGCTCACTGCCTTGCTAGTTCCTTGTTGTACTGCTCGGCCCTTAATACCTGCATGTAATTAAAATGGTATAAAAGTGGATTGGAAAAATTAAATTTGCCTTCAGTCTCAGAATTGACTGAGGTCATGCTAAAAAAAAGACAAATGTTAGCAGGAGAGATACTAATCATGTCATATGAACCCAAGTACAAAGAAAAACATGCTTAGAAGATTTACACTGTACTGCTATCTCATGGATAAAATTTACTCTTTAAAGTGCTTACCTAGATGTTATAGAGTATAATGCATGAACTGGTAAAATAAAGGTCACAAGGGTACTTGGAGAGTTAATGTGCTGGAGAGGATTCAAGTTTCACAGCCATTCAATTCTAAGACAGAGCCTTTAAACTTCCTAGGTTTCGGCATGTTCACAGCACACTGGGGAGATTTTCTGATAAGGACTTTTGTTATTCTGCTGGCTTCAAATAATTCAAGACTTTCATCTAAGAGACTGAAAGGGAGGAAAATTTCACCAGAACAAATTCTGCTTTCATCAGTGTCAATGTTGTAAAAGTCATTTTTTTTTAATCTGGTGCTGGAGGTGAACTCTCAGAAACAAGATAGGTCCAACTGGGTTAATCTCACTTTGCTTCTGGTCCTAGTGTGATTTTTTTCTTGCTGTAATTCATTGCCACTGATGTAGGAAGCAGGCTGACAAATGGTTTTGGAAAATGGAAAAAGGTGGTACCTGCTTAGGGAAACTTGGACATATCTTATTCTGAACCCTAAAAAAATTCCCTTCCCCTAACTGTGGAGCTTTATAATTGCAGTACTATTTTTATTTGGTATATACATATTTAACTCTCAGAGTTAAATGTCATCCTCCCAAGGTTTATTCACATATAGTATGAATACAATATATATAACTTTCAAATATGTCTCTATTTTTTATCATAGACAGCAAAAACTTACTGATATATGTGGGGAATTTTTTAAACTCTAAAAACTCTGTTTTAAGTTGCATGTTAGTATACTGCACATGTGTGGAGGTGCGTTTCTATTTGAGCTTTCTTCATTCTTTCATAAAGAATGTTTTCTTATATTTTGGATAACTATTAGATACATTTTTGTTTAAATCCACTTTCTACTAAAATCTATGAATAGTTCAAAATCTGAAGCACAGGAAGTACTTGAGTAGTCAGGCAATTTGGGGAAGAAAGGCAGAAAACTGTACCATTTAATTTAATGCAAAATCAGAAGGAAACATACCCCAGTTCCATCTTTTTCTGCTTTCTAATTTCTTAACAATTCAGATTCATGTAGGCATGCATTGAGAGAACCAATAAATTAAAACCAACTTTTCCCTTTAATCTTAAAGACATATACTGCAACTGCAGGCAGCAAATATTCCAAAGAATTAAGTTTTGCTTTTTGAAAAGTTGAGAATTATTTTTTTAAGTTGTCCTTTTTTTTGTAAAGTTGGTGGTTATGTAAGGGGATTAAGACACATATGAAAACAAAGATAATTTAGTACACAAAGCATTCTAGTAGGAAGAGGAGGAATTTTCAGTGGGTAGTAAGTATCCTGCTGGTATAGGTCTATGGTGTTTCCTACCTGTACCATCCTCCCTCTGGGATCCAGACCCTTCAGAGCATTGTTTTAGACTATAATTACATTCACAGTCACCAGACCAAGGAACAGGCATTCATGAGTAAGGATTGTCAATGTTGTCATGTTACAGTGGGAGAGACAGAACATCCTTGTTTCCTATTGCATGGTTGTATGCCGGTGGGACTTGTTCTGTTTACTATTTCAAAATAACTTAAATAGAAGGTCTTGAATATTTTCACCTCAAGTCAATGTTACAAAGTTCAAAACCTGAGCTGTTTTAAGTTCAATATTTACACATTTAAGTTCAATATTTACACATTTATTCTGTGAACGATAGTCAGGGAATAAAATAATTTTAATAGGGTCCATTTTCATAGGAAGTGCCTCATGTTAAATGGTCTCTAGTGAAGCAAGTTTTACATTCCCCTTCAAGCTATGAGTTCCTTTTTGTGTTTCTTTTCAGTGAGTGTTGATTTTTATTTTCAAGGCAAAACAGAAGACCAAGTGATTTATTTCCAGCAAGCCCTTGCTTTATGGATCTCTGTCAATAGGATGATCTACAGTGCATTATGTTTTGATGGCACATATTACAGTGCGCTGATGAAATGAAGGATGGATCTGTATTAAAGATCTGAAAGGACATATCATTCACATGCAGAAAGGGGCATAAATGCCTTCCTCATGGCCACGTTGCTATTAGAAAAATTAACATTCAAACATATTTTCTGTTTATGGTAATAGATAGCAAATTGTTATATTATTTCATCTACGCATTTTTTCACTATGAGAAGACAAGTTTGGTTTTATTACACTGTCTTTTATTTTGTATGTTTACTATATCTTGACTCTGTTGACTTTGTATGATTTCATTTTTATCTGCAAGCATAATTTTACTATTTCTTCCTTGTTTTGCCTCCTCTGTATTCCATGTTTGCTGGTAAAATGAGAACAGACTCTAAATAGTTTTGTTTTTATTTTAGGTTATAGTACATATTTCATTTATAAAAATGGAAAAACATCTCAAATCTTGATAATATAGTGCATAGACTGGCATCTCTTTGTAGGAAAGAAAGTACTAGACACTTAAGAGCCCAGACTGAAGATGGAGTGTGAGAGGTAGACACACTAAGTGCATCTGGCACCCATATGTCTATGTACACAAAGACTGTGGTTGGTTCTTAGTTTATACATCCAGAGATTTAACTGTTTGACAGACATTGCCTTCCTCAACATGCAACATAAGCTAAGCCCACTGTTCCCAGACTGATCTGAGAAGTGACACCTGGTACTGCTATGAGGGTTCTAATTACGGTTCAAACTACTTCAGAATTTTAGCTGGCACCTAGTCTATGTATAATGGAAATATTCAATCATTATTACTATATGATTAAGGATATCCCACAAACAGAAATAGGAACATGACTAGAAAAGTGTTCCAGAATATATTGATAAATCATTAAGGTGGGAAAGGAAAACATCTTGAGATCAAAAGTTTTTCACTGCTTTTTCCAAAAGCACTGAGACATTATAAAGATTTTCAGCTTATTAAGTTGTTGCAAACTAAACAACATGTAATAGGTTTCATTAGCAGTTTTAATTAACTGGGCTTGTTTGAGTAAATATTCTATCCTCCTATTGTTCCAAGGGATATATGCCTGCCCATCTCTATCCATTACAGTCACTGCTTATTGAGTAAATTCAGGAAACAAGGCCCTTCCCCCTAAGGTAATTTTGCTTTACCTTATCAACACTTATAATAATAAATACTGATCAACACTATATAATATAATTGCAAACTTTATGAATCAGTGTTATAAATGATTATACAAACCTAACTATAAATTTTACTAACCAAATTGTAAGTATGTTTGTTTGTATATTGTAGGAACAGTAAGAAAACTATTTTATAAGAGGCAGATACAGAGCCAGCAGGAGGAGTAAAGCCACCTGCCACCAATCCTGGCCACCCAGGTGTCAATGTCTAGGAGTCACATGGTAGGAGAGAACTGAATCCCAGACATTGTTCTCTGACCTCCACATGTACAGCATGGCATGAGCAGTCCCTGCCCCAACAAATCAATAAATGCAATGAAATGATTAAAAGGAAAAACATAAAATAACTTCAAAAATATTCTTTGCATAATAAATGCTCAATTTCTACACTGGTAAAATATACACTTTGTATCCTATGCCTTTCTTGGTTCTTTACATGGAGGTTGGCTTACCTGCGCTTGGTGTCCATACTTATGTCACTGGAACCTATATTCAGGATAACTGCAAACACATTTAGAGTTTATTACTGTCTCAGGCACTATTCAAAACATAAGAGTCACTTAATACAATGTTTTAATTCTATTATCCGGGCACTGTAGTATTTTAAAGTCATCCAGGAACCTTTCCATGGACATTTGACTGTTAGGCTCAGGCTTCGAAGCCAAGCAGAGTGTGCACCTGCAGCAGCTGTCTACATAGCCCTTTGTTGAGATGGTTTGGGCCAAGTTCTTTCTCCACCAGCTAATGAGTAGCAGGTACCTGCTAAGAGCCTGGCACATTTTAGGCACAATCACAAAGTAAAAACAGTCCTGGGCCTGATCGCCATGAACAGTTAATTTATCACAACTCATTTCACATTGCAAATTTTTCTTAGCCTTCCCAACAAATAAATAACGCCAGCTCTACAGTTCAGTAACTTCCCTGGGAGCATCACTAACCTATATCTAATAACTGGCCTGGGCATAGCTGGTATCTCAACTCCCCTCCAGCTTCCAGATGACTATACAGTTCTAAGGAAAAGATATTCTAGCAATATAGAAGCCCAAAGCAAGTAAAGGCTACTAATGACTATCATTCTTCAGTTTCAACTAAGTGAAACCCAGTTAGACTGAGCCATTTCAAGCCTCTGTGGAAACTTTTCGTGCAGAGGTGAAAAAGCCCAGAGATGATATTCTGCCATCTGCACGTCCTTTCCACTAGTGTCTCTACTTGTTTAACTCTTTTCCTTAAGCTTTTATTACTTAGTTACAGCGAAGACACTGTGGCAAAACTTTAATTAAATTGCTGCATTTCTGATGTCTGCAATTTGAACTGCACTAAATAAATTCTTTTTGATTTGTTGAAGTCTTTCTGGAGGAACTTGAAGCTCCTCTAATGATATCCTATAGAAAAAATCCCCAGGCATGCAGGGACAGGAAAGCACAGAGACCACTGATTTGCAAACATGTTCTCATCATTCTTGTTTGAATGACACTTGGGCTTCCACAGCGAATCCTTGGCATAGCCTCCTGATCTAAAGCCAGGGAGATGCTTTAGTGAGTAAAGGTGCTAGCTCCAAGCCTAAGCAGCTTGAACTTGATTCCTGGAACCGCATGGTGGAAGGAGATGCACCCATATGCCACTGCACACATACACACGTAGACACACTCACACACACACATAAACACACACATACATGCATTCACATGCAACACAAATACATAACACATTCACACATGCATGTACACACAAACATGCACACACATGCATGCAAGCAGACATGATCCCACACACACACATACCCAGGTACACACAAATAAATAAGTGTGATGAAAATATTTGGCATTCCACTTCACAGGCTACCCACAGACAGAAGAAGTGAAGGCCCAGAGCTCAGTATCTCTCTGGCTTCACAGGACTGTGTTATACGGCAATTAAATCTAAAAGGCATGATTGATGTGCCATTTATTTACATGTCCTTAAAATTACCACACTCCAAATTACTTTTTCCTTGTATGTTCATTCCTTTTCATTACTACAAGATGTCCATGTGTTTATTGACCTGTGAATTGTGACTCTATTTAGAAATCTACTTCCAATTAAAGACCATTAAGGATCCATTTTTCTGCTTCCTACTTTTTTATATGACATTTTTCCACTTTAGGCATCTATGATTCTCTCTTAATCACATTTAATATGACAAAAGTTCATCAACGGCTTTCTTCTCATTTTGTGTTCCTCTTTATGCTGCTAAACTGTGGTGCACTTAAAATTTGAAGAAGCTTATACTTCTATGAATAAGAATAAGTAAAATTTGAGAGGAACTTTTTATAGATCCACAGAACATAACTGGAAAAAAATCTTATAAACTTGAGAGCTTGTAAAATTTTGTCAAGTGTCTTATTCTTTAATGGCAAAGGCCAGAAAGCTCATAATTACCATTTGCTTCTTTAAAACTGAAGACATATTCAGTAATGGCCAAAAATAGTAACTAATTATTAGTGAATCACCTCTGTAACCTGATCATTCAGTTATCTCCCAGTTTCTGGAAGGTGCTTGATGCAGCCAAAGTCATGGGTGAGTGTGAGAGCAACCAGGTGGTCTGCTGTGCTGATGTTCACAATGGAACATAATAAGCATTCACCTACCTGTTCCAGATAGTGAGGTCCTTGGGATAAGCAGACTGACTACTATAAGAACAAACAGACCTCAAAAGGTCTAAGTGACTTGCCAGAGGTCACATAATTCATAAACAGTGGTAAAATTTGACTCTACTGACACAGGTGTCCTCCACACAGCAAATTTGGGGTGTATTAACTAGTTCTATAATCTACTAATTATACTTGGATTTAGAAGACTCTGACACTTGGGGTTCAAATTATGACAAGTTTTGTGCAAATAAATTACAAGAAAAATTATGCAGAAGGCAATGATTACCAATAGTTAAGATATAAATGCAGAAGTCAAGTGCACATTAACTTTATAGCAAGATGAAAAAGCATTATAGAGAACCTGCGTGCAGCCTGCCTCCAAACTAGAGGGATGTACTGAGGAACTAGGGAAAAGAAAGTTGGATTTGGACTTAATGCATGTGTTTTAGGCAGATACTACATTCACCAGACTTTGAAAACCACCCTTTGCTCTTTAGAGACAGTGGATATTATGTCCTTGTTTCTTTCAAGTATTTACTGTCTCTTGAGTGAAAAGATCAGCAAAAGCGATAAATGGTCAATAGCATTTGCCTTCTAAGAAAATTACTTTTTAAACAAAGCTATTAAGAAACAAAGCTAGAAATGGCCCCAGGAATGAATTTCACTAGAGAGTACAATTTGGTACAGACTGTACGTGACTATAAACAGCCAAAGGAAAGCTGAGGACATATATGAAAAAGAACTGAGAAGTGAGAGGAGAATGTTCTGCCTCAGTGCCAGGTGAACACCCAGCGGTATCAGAAAGCCGAGCCGAGGCCGTCTGTACTGAGGAGACGTTTCCTGAAGGTGCACGTGCGATGGCACAGATGGCCGTAGCATGCTATGCTAGCAGCACACTTGCAAACACTAGCCAAGCAGATCCCACCTGAATCAGAGTAGAGCATGCTCAAAAGTGCAAGTGTAAGACTGATGAGCCTTAGCTTACTGGGGACCCCTCACCCCCAAGTGAACAAGATGGAGTCAGTGATCAATGCAAAAGCAAGAGGAATTTATTGTTCCAGCATGCTGGGGTCATCACCCTGCAACTGAAGGAGAGGCAGCAACCCTGGGCAGCATTTGGCGAGTTTTTATACAGTTTCCAGGGACAGAATAGAGCATCGGCAACTAGGCACAATATGACTGGCAGAACAGTGCACCCTTTAAACTGATTGGTCTTTAGGGAATGAGGTAGTAGGAGCTTAATTAGCCTCTTCCTTCTGGCCTACATGCTCTCTGACCTATCTTTTCATGAAGGGGAGGGATGCCTGGTGCAATTTTCCAATGGCTCTGAGCTGAACTCTTCATTCCCTCCTTTTCTTTGTGCCTGATTCAATCCTGAAGCTATTGCTGGCATTCTGATAGCTCACACTCCTGGTCTTTTTTATCTATTTCTTTGTATCTCTGCTTTAAGATCATTAACCATACTGTACCTATGCATTCCTTAACAAAAGCAGCCAAGCTGTTCAATATGCAGGGGCCAAAAGTCAACAATAGCAGGAGAACAATTAGGGGTCTTAACAGGGAGGATATGAGGGTGGTTAAACAAGGGGAGGAGTTAAACCAAGACTCAAACCAGCCCTGACTCTGTTCTCTCTCTCTCTCCCGCTTGGCTAACCCTTCTCTCACCTTGGCCATTGAATCTTTCACAACCTCCAAAATGGTCTATATAAAAGCAACACTCCTCAGCTAAGGCAGCACATAGCCCTACTTGCTGGAGGAAAGGGTAAGTCTAATCCCCTCCTATTCTGTAATACTACTTCTGATAATGAAGTCAATGATCCTTTAAGGTGACTAATGGAAGTTTCTATTATCTCTATATCTAAATCAATGGCTGCCCTCAGACTGTAAGACCAAAGCAGAGGTCCCGGTGGCTGTCCCAGCAACCCCCAACCCCAACAGAAGGGAGACAGTGAGTGCTATAATAGGTTTGGTGGATGTGCACATAGGATGGGGGAAGGAACCAGAATCCAAAGGTACCAACAGGCAGTCATGATCAAGATTGAGTGATCTTGAGCTTGAGCAGATTGTCCATCTTCTATTCCATCCAGCAGTGGTCCCTGGGGAGCAGGGCATCTGCAGGTTTCACATGGGAAGCATGAACCCAGACCACAATACTGTCTATCTTGAGGACTGTGGGAGTGGTTAGCAGAGCCAGGAAGGATCCCTTCCACCAGGGTTCCAGTGACTGTACCTGATGCTTTCTTACAGAGACCCAGTCACCAGTCTGGAAGCAGTGAGGGGTCTCTGGCATCCCTGGAGCATTTAAGGCAGTCAGTTTGGGCTGAATCTCATGTTGTATTGACTGAAGGGCTTGGGACCTCAAGAGGAGGTTCCTATCAGTGAGTTGAGATATCTCCAGGAAGGGCCCAGTGGACACCAGTAGAGTTGGGGTACCAAACAGGATCTCAAAAGGGGTCAGGTTAAAATGGAAGGGGATGTTCACAGCTCAGAAAAGGGCCAAGGGGAGGAGCACCACTCAGTCCAAGCCAGTCTCCAAGTCAATTTAGTCAAGGTCGCTTTTAAGATTCTATTTATTCTCTCTATCTTTCATGAGTTTTGGGGAATAGTACACACAATGGAGCTTCCAATTAGTCTCTAATGTCTCTGCCAATCCCTGAGTTACCTTAAGAGACAAAAGCAGGACCGTTTTCCAATCCAATTACCTTGGGCACTCTGAACCTCTGGAAAATTTCCTCTAATATCTTCTTAGCTATCATGGTAGCTGTTTCCTGTTTGGTGGGGAAAGCCTCATCCCATCCAGAGAAAGTGTCTACAAACACTAGAAGGTATTTGTAACCATATTTTCTTGGTTTGGCTTTTGTAAAATCAACCTACCAATATACTCTAGGTCATTCTCCCCTAGGTCTTTTCGCCTGTTTGCTCTTGGTTGCATAAGCATTCACCTGCTGGTATACCTTACACTATTCCACTATCTCTCTGGCCCAAAACCTGAGGTCTATTATATATACTTTAGGTCCCTTGTCTGCTTGGACAAGCTTTCTATCCCCTAAATGAGTCCATCTGTGCATTTGGCCTAGTAAGTCTTTTGCTTGCTTTCTGGGGAGTATAGTTATCCCTTCTTGTATGCACATTGTCCTTCTTGGTAATAGTTGGTAGGGTGGCTAGCAATCTGAGTCCTTTCTTCTTCCATATATTTTAAGTGAAGCCATCCCTTAGTCCAGTCCCATTTCCCAGCAGGTGTTTTCTTGCAGGCCCATAACCAGGATAGACTCCTGCAGAGCCACTTCTTGAACCACTTGATCTGTCTGGTTATTGTCCTGGGCCACTGAGTCTCTTCCCTTCTGATGTCCTGAGCAGTGAATAATACAGTTGCCGGCTTCATTAGAGCATCTAGGAGGTCCAAGATTTCCTGTTTGTTTCCTCTGATATGAGCAGTCCTCTCTCTTGGCATATATTCCTGTGGATGTGAGCTGTGGCAAAGGCATACCTGCTATCTGTGTGGATATTAATTTTCTTGCTGGTTCCAAGTTCCAAGGCCTTGGTGAGGGCAATTAGCTCCACTTTCTACGTTGATATGCCAGGGGGTAGAGGTGCTGGGATGTAGAAGTTCTGCCCAGATGACATTTGTGACATCCACCACAGCAGCATATGGTTGTCTCTGACCTTCATAGAGAAAACTGCTCCTGTCTGTAAACCAGGTAGCCTTGACCTTTGGCATGGGTCAGTCTAAGAGGTCTCTCTTCGTGGGCCAGTTAGTTGTGGCCCATTGGGCAGGAAGTATATCTGGGCCCCCATTTTTGAGAGTATGTCTCACCCCAACAGAGAGTAGAGACAGTCTGGGGTGACACTAAATGAATGGGATACCCAGCCCAACCCTAGGTCCACTCTTCTTACGTGAGTCCATGAATACATTTTGGTGCCAGTGGATCCTTGGAATCAAGATCTCTTCTTGGATCCAAGATCTCTTCATGGAAACAGGGGCATCAGCTTAGAGGACTGAGTGTTGAGCCCCTGTGTCCACCAAGAATTGAGTTTGTTTCCCCCTCCACTCTCAGAGTTAACCTAGGTTCAGGGAGGGGGTCTGAATCTTGCCTCCCCTAATCACTGTCTTTACCCAGGGCTAATACCTTTGCCATTTGCTTTTCCCAAGGCCTGAGATTTCCTGCTCCCTGCTTCCATTTGTGAGGGCCCTCTGGGGCCCAGTAGCCTTGCAGTCTGCCCACTGGTCCTTTTCTGTCTCTCTTCTCTGATTCCCCTAACTACTGTAACCAGGGCTCCCTGTAGATTCCTTCCCTGTCAGTTTCCTTTCTCTTTCTCTGCTTCTTCTCCTCCACTATATCCCTGTAATCATAGACTTTCTTAGCAACCTGCACGAAATCCCTCAATGGCTTATCATTTCTAGCCTCTGAAGCTTTGCCCTGATATCTCTACCAGCCTGGTCTGTAAAAGCCATTGTCACAAGTAGCTTTATGCTCCTTGCTGCTGGGGTCATAGGGTGTATATTGGTTAAATTCCTCCATGAACAGCTCTAGAAAGGCTGCAGGCGACTCATCTGGTCCCTGCTTAACTCTGCATACCTTGGTCAAACTTGTGGGTTGTCATGCAGCCCTCTTGAGACCTGCCAGTGGAGTCTGGTGGTGAACCTTCAGGTGCCCCTTATCTTTTGCCATATTAAAGTCCCAGTAAGATCTAATCAGGGAAAGCCCACAACAGCCTGATCAATTGATAGTGCCCCTGTGTCTGAGAGGGCATTCTTTCTGGCTTCCTGCATTATAAATAAAACAGTCTCTGGGAAGTTGGGGGTCTCCTCCTGCCCCTCCCTCCAGTAAAGGAGAGTGTGCAATGGCCCTGGTGCCATATGGGCTGAGGATCCCAGAACTGGTACCTGCACTGACAGGGCCATGGGGGCAAGGGTTGGGAGATATGGAAGAGGAGGGTCTTGGAGTGACAGGTTTGCTGTTAAAGGATCTTGGAGGATGGACTTCTTCTCAGGTCCAGATCTCTCCTCTAGCACTTCCTTCTTCCTGATGGCCAGAACCTGTGAGATGGGTTGGGAAAAAAAAGGCTTTTACCTATGAGCGGGGAGAGTAGTCCTCCACTAAATTTTTCCAGGTAACTAGATAGGGCACTTGTTCCTTGTGCCTGAGGGATCCTGGCCTAAAGAATTTCTCCTCTACTACGTTGATCACCTGCAAGTCAAAGGTCCCTATCGGTGGCCACCCTACTCCGATGGTAGGTCATTTGGAGAGCAGAGAGTAACTAACTTGTTTTTCAGTCTGTCCAATGCCCTCCAAAAATGTCGTCAGTCTAAGTCCAAGAACACAGAACAAGATAACAACAAACACAGAGAAAACCAATCAACACACGGACAGCTCGACCCTGCCACGGGTGGACATCCAGGTTCAAGAACACAGAGAAAGACAATCAACACACAGGTTGCCCCTTCCACAGACTCAAAACAAAGTTGCTCGGACAACTCCAGCTGAGCTGAGAATAAACAGGTGCCCCTGCCCAAATGGCAGGAGCCAGATAAACCAGGTTAAAGCAAGGCTTGGCTCCTGCTGTCTTGCTGTTTTCAGAAGGAGTGGAGCCTTCCTGGCTCCCTCCTTGGGGCCGAAACATCCTTCAGGGCCCCTGTGGTCATGACTACCTGCCCCATTTGACCACAACAGACACCATAGGCTCTCTGAGTCCCCAGATGCTTGCAAGCAAACTGAAAGTTCAAACAGACTTACAGACTCAGACTTTGACAAACAGCTAGCCAGACAAGAAGCCATGGTACCTGCTTGAGACCTTCAATTCACTGCTGTCTGCTCTCTGGTGTCTCCCCACAGGGGGGTCGACTTCCTGGTCCATGCACCAAATGTAAGGCTCTGAGGAGCCTTAGCTTACCATGGACACCCCCCCCCAAGTGAACAATGCAGAGCAGGGCATCAATGCAAAAACAAGAGAAATTTATTGTTCCAGCATGCTGGAACCTCACTGGTAGCTTGTCTCTCTCAGACTTAGCCATTTGTAGCTCAGCATCATTAGGAATTAGATTCCAAATGTTTGTATAAGACCTTTCAAGCCACGGAGTCAGGTCCAAGTATTAGTATCTAAAAGCTAAGGGTTAAGGAGTGTTGCTTCCATTTTTTCACCTTTATATCTCTACATAAATGAGAAAAAATGGTATCTTTGAGGAAGGATATGAAAAATACAGGTAATAAAACCAGAATATTGATGTAAACTATTCTGAAAAATAAAATAAATCAAATGGAAGAGAAATCATAGTGTCAGTGTACAGAAGTATCTTTTTAAACAGAAAAAAATAAGAATCTGTAGGGGAAAAATAATAGAACACTTTGGCATGTAAATGCAATGAGTAGTCTATTTTCTTGAATATTAATTGTCAGCAGGGAACAGAACTTCACCCAAAGAGATATGACATAAAAAACAGAAATCATTTAAAAACAGAAATGAAATCATAAAGGATAATAAGAAGAAGCATTTCAAATAAGTAACACCAAAAATCTTATTCACCTGTACCTCTTATGAACAAAAAAGAAACAAAAGTTAAGTAAACTTTAGCAAACTCTTCTATCCAGCTGAGAGCTCACACCCATCAACGCATCTGGACCTGTTTCGAACTGAAAGTTGAAACTATGCAAATATAGATTTCATGTGCTTAGGAAATACTTAAGAAAACACAAAATTATTTCTGTCATTAAAATTTTGATGTGTTTGAAAAAATATGAAACTAGAGTTGATAATCTTATATAAAAGTAAGGCAAGAGTAAGAAGTAGACATGTGTATGTGTGTGTGGTGTGAGTATATGTCTGTGTGTGTGGTGTTTGTGAGTGTGTCTATTTGTGTGAATGTGTGAGAGAGTTGTGTGGCGGGTGTGTGTGTGTATGTATGTATGTGTGTGAGAGAGAGAGAGCAAGAGAGAGAGAGAGCAAGAGAGAGAGAGAGAAAGAGAGAGAGAGAGAGAGAGAGAGAGAGAGAGAGAGAG